>NC_133550.1:54407038-54725447 GCF_048773025.1 Camelus bactrianus | reverse complement strand
TTGTCAAGGAATTGATGGTGAAAGTATATATCAACCTGGATAAAGAAATGTTCCAATCTGCACGTTTAGTTTATCCTTACAATAAACAGTCACTCCAAAGGAAACAAAATTAATATAAAATGTTTTCCTATAGCATCCATGTATGTCAGCCCTCTATTTATTTTATTTCCCAAGTAACTTAATTCAAGAAAGAAGGGGCTTGGCTGGTGTAAATAAGCATTTTAGTCTTAGGAGTAGGTATATTTTCTAGTAAATTTATGACAGTATCCTGCTTTGGTTACAGCAATCAACTGAAAAATTGATTGAAACAAATCTGAACCAATGCTAATGGTGTCTAGTCTCACCTGAAATGTCCTAGGAGGACCCAGGTAAAAACTGACAGCTATACTGCTTAGCTAACTAATATGTTCCTGAGAAACTTTGGATCTGAGCAGGAAAACAAGACTACATTATATGACTAATCAGGTACTGAAGGAAACCTGCATGTAATTTTTAGATGGATGCAGATTTATGAGGGTAGTAGATGTTCAGATAAAAAACATTTGGGGCTAGAGAGTTGTAGAAAAAAACTAGAGGAGGCTTGTAAAATTACAGTGATTTCTCTACCATTTCTGGAATCTGGTAAGTATGATGACTAAGTACAGGGAACCACACCCTTCTCTGTGTGTTGGAATACCAGGCCCAAGCATGGTTGGACACCTTTATCTTCAAACCAGTATGCTACAGAAAGTTTTCTTTTCTAAAATAAATTATAATTTTTTTTTATGATTCATGAGAACTCCAGACATTTTCTTAGTTTGATTGATATAGTGTAGTATCAATTAGGTGAAGGTAAAATCATGATGGATATATCAGTGTGCATTATCATTCTGATTGTATCTAAAACGAAATAAAATATGCTTAGAATGATCAGACTTGTGTTAACCACATTTTTCTGCCCTCCATTGGAATATAATTGGAAATTATTATAGGTTATCATAAGATAGAAGCATGTCTTCATTTATCATTATCTATTTTTTACTTTCCATGCATATATTCTTCTCCTGAAATCTATCAGCTATTAGAAGCCCTTCAACCAAATTGAGTTGAATAAATCACCCATAAAATTTGATGGGAAATATCACATAACTGCCTTTTTGTACTAATATTAAAAATAATCTTGGTTTTTAGCAGCAATTTACATTGGAAATACTACTGAAATAAAAGTTTACTATTACACTTGTGACCCTGCAGTGACTTATATCCTGTATTTTTAATGCTGTGTTGGAGTGCGTGTGTGACTCAAATTAAATATATATTATCAATTTTCATAAAAAACAATGTGTCAGTCACTTTTGGCCTGATCAGATATAGTATTAGGAGAGACAAGTTCCTGTTTCAGTCTTCTACCTTATCATTCTAATGGAAATATTATTATTTAAATTATCTAGCATAAATTTCATAAATTACTTAGATGTGAGATTAGAAAACTGCAAATTTGAGTCATTGGAGTAAAATAATCATTTTAGAAAATAGAAAATATCTTAACCACTGCCTATAAATTTCAAATGTAGATGGAAAAAGAGAGAAACTATATCAGTTTTGTATTCTTGAAAGCAAGTTGGTTTTGATAACCACACATTTTAGGAATTAAATAAATCAAACATTAAAAGACTATTTGGTAAGTATTTTAAAATGGAATTTAGATTCACAATTTTCATTGGAAGAAATCAAGAGGAAATGTGCTGGATAAATGTGTCACAATGCATTTCCAGATTTCAGAGAATTTGGTGAAAATCTATATTGCACATAGAAATCATTTCTGCATTTGTTCCTCCTATTACCCATGGTTGATATTGGTAACAGACCACAGCATTCCTTCCCAAAGAGTGGATATTTGACCTTAGAGTCCTTTTCAATGTATCACTCCAGGAAGTTATTGTGAAACATTGAAAATTGGCATTCAGCATGAAAACAAGCTGTTTTGCTTAGCCTGGCATCAAAGAAGTCGGAATGGGTAAGTGAAAGTATAACATTCAAGTGAGGGCATGAGGACTTACAAAGCCTGATTTTGCCGTGATGCAACTTCCAGGTCAGCTTTCTAACTGTAAGTCTTACTACCTAAGGATTTATGGCAATGAGCTTGCCACTAGTGAGCAGAAATATTCCTGTAAGTAAGGAGATTAGTCATGGCCTTATTTGGGGAGAACATACGGCTCTATCCCCATCGAGGATAGGTGTAACATTTGAAGTATTACTTTGCAACACACGCAATTACACACACACACACACACACACACACACTTCTCCTTTACTGTATCCCACACCCGCAGAAGACCTAAACTGTGAATATAGTTTCCTTCCCCAATATCATCAGTCCTATCTGTATTATCCAGAAAACATAGGAAAATACAGCAGGTACTGTTGATAGTATGAATTCCTGGGCTAAGCTAGTTCTATGGATTTGCAGGCTGCGCACGTTCTTGTTATTGAGTCACTTTTCAGACAAAAAAGTGAAAAAAAAACAAAACCCAACCTTGAAAAATAGTCCATGTTCTAAAGCAAATGACAAGTAGCCTCCAGACAGCTTTCTCAAGTATTTATTTAAAAACACCAATACTTCATCTCAACCCCACTTAAGAAAAACGGTTAAATAAAATGAGTAAAGGGTCAAGCATAGAACTCCAAAGAAAGAAAAGGAGTTACAAGAAGTCAGAGAACATGTCAAAGGTATATAAGGAAAAACTGTAGACTAAAATACCATGTAATTCTAAGAGCATAGACTGTCCCAAGAAAACAAATGGGAGTGGATCAAGATAATGATTGAGGTTAAATATATCTTTCCTCTTAGACTATTAGAACAGATGTTTTAAAAATAAATTCATAACATTACTGGGAAATGAAACAAAGTCCACAAATAATCAACAACAATCAGAAATTCACCAAAGATTAAAAGAATATAGAATTAGACCAAGGGAAGAAATCCCAATAGACACACATTTTGGCAAATTATGGTACTGCAAATTATGAATGGTTCCAAGGATACTAGATACTCAAGGCCAAAAATAAAGAGAACAAATTGGAAACATGAGGTGAGTGTGAGATATATAAAATCAGCTATTATATCTGCGATGGTTAATTCTACGTACCCACAAAGAGGATGGTTTTGGGCAACATTAACATTTAAATCAGTAAACTCTGAGTAAGCACATTGCCTTCAAAAAGGTGAGTAGGCTTAATCCACTGAGGACTGAACAGAATAAAAAGTTCAGTCTCCTCTGAGCAAGAGGAAACTCGATAGTAGACTGCCCATGAAAAAGAGCTGCCCTGTTGGCCTTCCTGGTTCCCTGTCCACTGGCTTTCAGACTGGACCTGTACCATCAACTCCCCTGATTCTTCAACCTGCACCTCCTGGGCCCACACTAAATTTTGGACATGCCAGCCTTCATGATCATGTGAGCCAATTTCCTATCTATCTATCTATCTATCTATCTATCTATCTATCTATCTGTCTGTCTGTCTATCTACATGTATATTATTGGTGTAGTTTCTTGGAGAACCCTGACTAATACAGATTTTGATACCATGATTTGTTCTGGAGGAAAAGACTTCTACTGACAAATCTTCAAAATTGGTTCTGGGTTTTCTGAAATTGACTCTCTAATCTGATTAGATTTAAAGACACTAATGACTCTATTTCTAGTACTAAAAAGAACACTGATAGTCCATGCATCATGTGGCAACAGAGATACACAAGACATTGCCATTGGGTATTCTTAATCAAACACAGGAGGTAAAGATCTGGGTGACAATGCATACAATACTTCAAAACACTTTTGTCAAACTAAGGAGTACAATGATATTGGCTGGTTGCCCCTAATGTCACTGAACAAAGTAGAGGGGAAAAAAAGATGAGCTCAGGGATTTCAATTTCCAGTTTAAATGCCACCTAAGTGACCTGAAACTTTTATATCTGCCCTGAAAGAGATCTTATTTCCTGCAGCCACAGGGCTGATAAGAGTGAAAACCAAACCCAGAATCTCACCCTGCCAGTGGTGGAATTACAATGCAAATTGAATTCACAGTTTCACAGGGTGTCTACTGTTAAAATGTGAAGGCAATGATTGGAAAAAAAAACGAAATCCTGAAAGTTGGAATGGAGACATGTGAGAAGATCCTGACAAAGCTGCAAACACTGAGCCCTAAATTCTGATAATTCTACCCCTAGTACAAGTAGCCTCTCCGTCCCAGGTGGAAGTAGCTCACGTACTCCCAGCTAGGGAGAGTGAACCTTCATTGCCTGAGGAAACTATAATGGCTCCCTGAGGCTGTTGCCTTGAAAGGCAGTACTGATCCTTTTCCCACTCACACGACCACCTCTCTTTGCTTCTGGACCTATAACTAGACTCAAGTCATAGTAGGCCCCTAAAGATGAGAAAGTACGCTACACTCCGAAACAACGACTTGAATTTTCAAATGTATACTGACAGAAATCCAGGGACTATGTTGGCAACAAATATAACGCATGTGGAGGAATATAAAGATGGATCAGCCTGAATTTATTGATATGAGTCAACTAAGAAGAGATAATGCATTTAATGTTGTAGTTATAATGGCAGTTAGAAAGACCTCTAATTGTTTGCTCTGTGGGTTAGTTGAAACTTGAATCAAAATGTGACCCATTGCGACTGACATGGAAATGTCCAATTTCCCACAGTTTAATGAAGAGGAAGGGATTCAAAGGCTTACAGACATTGAAATGTTGGAGTGGATTTGTCACTTAAGACCTACTCACCTACCGTGGGAGGATCCAAAATAAATACCTTTCACCATGACTGTGAAAAATAAATTTTTGAGGAGAGCACCAGCATCATCTAAAGCTCTATGATCATTCTTCTTTGTTGGCCAGAACTTACAGTGGCAACTGTGGGCACTGAATTAGGAAAACTAAATGCAACAAGAGTAATTGCATCTCAGGGTGGCAAAGGCCAAGTGACTGTACTCAAGTACCAAAGACAAGGTGTGTGCTTACCACAATGCACAGCAGAATCAAAGCAGCAATCAGAATAGTCTGACTCACACAGCACAGCAGCGCTCCATTATCAAATGGAAGTAGTATATACAAGAGACAGCCTTAATCCTTAATGTGTATGCTCTTAATAACAGAAGGTCAAACTATGTGAGGAAAAAACTAATAGAATTGCAAAGAGAAATAGATGAATCCATGATTATAGTTACAAAATTAAACATCCTCCTATCACAAACACATATATCCAATAGGCAGAAAATCAGTAAGGACACTTGAACTCAACATCACCATTAATCAACTGGGTATAATTGTCAGTTGTAGACTATATCCAACAACAGCAGAGTACACATTCTTCTCAAGCTAACATGGAACATTCACTAAACTAGAGCATATTCTGGGCCATAAAAACACCTTAACCAATTTACAAGAATTGAAAGCATGCAATCTCTTTTCTCAGATAACATTGGAAATAAACTAGAAATAAATAACACAGAGATAACTGGAAAATCCCAAAATGCATAGAGATTAAACAACATACTTCTAAATAACACATGGGTCAAAGAAGAAATACGAAGAGATATATTTGGTATTGAATGCATATGTTAGAAAGGAAGAAAATTCCAAAACTAATCATCTAAATTTCTACCTTAGGAAACAAACAAACAAAAAAAGGAACAAGTTAAATGCAAAGTAAGCAGAAGAAAAGAAATTATATTAGAGAAGGTTACAGAAATTGAAAATAAGAAGTCAATAGAGAAAATCAGTGAAACCAAAACCTGGTTATTTGAAAAGATCAATAAAATCAATAAGCCTCTAGGTAGCAAGCCATGACTCCTTTCATTTCCCTGTCTGTCTCTCTGATCTCGGGGACAGCATTTTGCCCTGTGTCTTCTCTCACAGATCCAAGGAAAGTTGTTGGCTTTTCAGTATGTTCAGCTTTTTACTTACTGTTAAAGACTTAGTGATGACTGCCAACTTTTCACATGTGGAATCAGAAAACTTGCTCTTCTTTTTTCAGAATTGTTTTGACTGCTAGGTGTTTTGCATTTCCCTGTGAATTGCAGATTCTGCTTGCCAATTTTTTGTAAAGCCTGCTGAAATTTTCATAGGAATTGTTTTAAATCTACAGATCAACTTGAAGGGAATTACTATCTTTAGCACATTGAGATTTCCAAACTGTGAACATGGAATGTCCTTCCGCTTATTTTGATCTTCTTGAATTTTCCTTATTAAAGTTTTGTCACTTTCTTGCACTTTTTTGTTAAATGTTTTCTAAGCATTATATTCTTTTTAATGCAGTTGCAAATGGAATTGTATTCTTAATTTCATTTTTGTACTGTTCATTGCTTGCATGTGGAAATACAATTACTTTTGTATACTGATCTTGCATCCTGCAACATTTCTCTACTTCTCCTGTGAACTTGCTTTATTTAAACATTGTTTTAATAAATTTTTGTTGTTGTTTAATAAACCAGAGTCAGCTTTTTCTCCTGACTCTGAAAATATATTTATACAGCTCTGTACATGTCGGAATTAAAAGAGGAAAAAAATGCGTATGTATATGCATAGTAAAAAAAATTGAGAAAATTAAACACCAGTTCTTCATAAGAAGTCTCTTAGTAAACAAAGAATAGGGAGGCAGATGTGCCTTAACTGTATAAATCCCATCTCCCAGAAACTCAGACCTAACTGTCATTGTTATTATTCAGTCTTGTACTCCAGTCATTGTCAATGCAACAGACAAATTAAACATATATAAACATTGGAAATTAAGAAATAAAACTATCATTATTTATAAATAATAAATCTTACACCTAGAAAATCCAAAGAAACAATAAACATAATATTAGAGTTGGTAAGAAAGTATATCAAGAAGATGGTATCAAAAATGATACAAAAATCTCATGGTAAGCTCACAGAGAAAGGAATGTGACAATGAATATATGTATGTTCATGTATAATTGAAAAATTGTGCTCTACACAGGAATTTGACACAACATTGTAAAATGATTACAAATAATAAAAAATGTTAAAAAAAATGAGGAAACTTCCCATGTATTTCTATATAGTAGCAATAATTAATTGTATTTGAAATAAAAAGGAACCTATTTGTAATAAACAGCTTTATAATATACTTAAATGTAAACTTAATAAAAATAATCTTAAGTTAACATACTATATAAAAAAGATATGACAGTAAGAGTAAGAACTATAAAATTTTACCAAAAGACATGCAAAAAAACCCAATAAATGGAAAATACATATCATATTTTTGAAAGGAGAAGAATCATTGTCAAGGTGACCATTTTTCAAAATAATTTATAATTTCAAATAGTATCAATCCAAATTACTAAAAGCTACATAAAATAACAGTTTTCATTGTGCAATTTCCTTCCAGGCAATCCTAGAATTTGTTGTAAATAGGAAATTGGTATTCCTGCTGAAGTGGGAGCTCATCCAATAATGTCAATGGCATAGGAAGACAACATGAGAAAAGGAGTTCGTCTCCTCTTTCTAAATCTGAGGGATACAGGATGACAATGCATGGTGTAAAAATTATGATGTCCAAGAAGAAGATTCCATTGACTCTAAATGCATCATGGATAAACCAGGTATGTCTGGAAAGGTAGTCCTTTTAATCACATTAGATAGGTGATTTATAATCCCAAAGATTATAAACTCTGGTTCTGTTTCAGAGGTTTAGGGCCAATATTCCTCTGACTGTGAAAGTTGAAGTAGAGACCCAAGAGGGCAGCAAGGAAGTGTGCTGGCACTTTTACAAAGGATTCTGTTCTAAAAGGAATGAACTTTTTAACAGTCTGGAGACTTCACAACAGAGAAAATTTGATTGAGGATAAACACTTTAGAAGTATGTGTTGGGGTAGGGGGTGTTGATGGTAAAATTTAGAGAATTACACTGACAGATGATATCACTGGAGAAATTTGAAAAGAGGCAGGTTATATGAAAAAAATAACTTCAAAAGTTTATGTAGTTTAATATTGATTGTGCTGGTTAGAAATTAGTTTGGGGGCTTTTTGGAGCTATTAGTAACTCTGTTTTAAAGTATATGTTTTGAATATACTTGCTGACAAGTAAACTTGGCTTTGGGACTCTGGGATTTCTGCAAATGTGTGGGGAGATAATTGAATTATTATTAGTGTTCAAAAAATATCATTCTAAATTATAGCCAGGGGACATAATTGGGCTCAAAGTACAAGAAGCTTAAATACTGTTTTATTATGTTCAGGATAATTCATATTTCTCAAGTACAGTGAATGCTACTATTTCAAGAATATTAAATTGCAGTATTATTATAAATAGGGTGCTTTTAAATTCCAATATTTTCTTTTGCTTTGTTTTCAGATTTAAACTTATTTTGAGTAAACCTGGCTGCAATCTTGCTTGCTGAGATAAAATTAAAGGTAAGTACGATATGGAAGTTGGCAAAAAAAAAAAAGTTATGAAAAAGTTATTTTCTAGGTTTAAAATTGGATTTTTTTGAAAAAGATTTTTTTCCTCCGGTGTTATTTTGGAGTTTTGGCTTGAGCCCATAACCTGGGAGCTGACAAAATGGTCCAAAAATCTCACATTGGGAAATAAAAATTATTTTTTTGTACATAATAATAATTTCAAATGAAAACTTTCATTAGTAGAGTATTTAACAATCAAATTTATAATTCTAAACAAAAATTCAGTAGGTAGTGGGTACGAATATGCAATAGAATAAGGTAGCTGATATGTATATATATATATATATATATTTTTTTTTTTTTTTTTTTTGGTGGTTGTTGTTGTTGTTACTGGCAAACTTGACCTAAAAGGGACCAAAACTCCTCTAAGAATATCTGATTCCATGTCAATAGTCTGGAAAAATTCACTGAAGACTAAACTTCCTTGGAATTGTCAGTTACCACAGATAATTACACAAATATCTGGGGTTAGTAATAGGTAGTAGTAAAAAGACAAAAAAGATAATCCACTATGCAGATCACGACCATTTGGTCTTCAAAAAAAAGGGAAATAAACAGGCAGTTAGAATAAACTGATGGTATAAAATCAGTCATCAATTAATGATGATATAAAGGAAAAAGTAACACTGTGTTTTGCAGAGTATTTTAACACATATTTGAATTCCTAGTTGTTAACAATTGATCAATCAAAATTATATGCTTTAATATTTCTCATGAATATATAATTTACACTTATAAATACTGCATACAATTATGATGGTATGATTAGATCATATTTTAAATATATACATATGATTTTCTAGAATAAATTTATCTTGAGACACAATGTGTAGTCCAGATTGGAACTGAAGCATGAGGAGAATAGAAAGGATTTTTCTAAGAGAAAAATGAGACATTTAGGCAGGTTTACAAAAGCAGGAGAAATACTGGGTTTTAGTGATGATAGTATTATAAAAAAGGAAGAAATGGTTTTGATTTGTGCTAATGGAAACAGAGATTGTTAAGTCAGTGAATTCAGGAGACTATGTCTCCAAGTTTCCCCAAATCCTATAGAAAGTAACCATCAAAACAAAAGGAGTACCCGAAGCGGAGAGATTAGAAATGGAGAAGGGCTTCTCTGACAACAAGTTTTAATATCTTCGTTAACTTTGAAAGATACAAATGTGTTAAATATTTTAAAATTAAATCAAGCAAAAAATTAAGAAATTAAACCACAGAAGAAACAATGACATTAGACATATATAAAATTAATAACAAATCCACAGATAAAAGACTTCAGTGACTTTGAAGTACAATGTCCTGGACATACTTGATGTTTGTTTGTTGCTTTGTTTCTTTTTGTCTTTAGTAAGGACAAAGGCACCTTAAAGAAATTTTAAATTTCACACAGAGAATTTATATGTAGTAGTAACATGGGTTTCATAGTTCTTAAAGTATATATCAAAGTATAAAAGAAACAACTAAGTAGTTAATATATTGAGGTTGTTAGAAATAAGACTTTCAGTATCCCAGTGAAGAGACATTTTAAAATTGAGAATAATAATAAATAATAAAAGATGAAAATTCTGACATTTTACATTTGAATTTAAAATATCAGTACAAATTTGCTTTTTTACAAACACCACAAGTACCTAGAAACAGGAACATTGAGTAACAGGCAGATCTTGCTTCCTGAATATAATCAATCTTAAAAGCAGCTGGGTATCCTTGTAAACTTGTGTTTCTAGGTCTGGGGCAGTGAGTGTATAAGGTAAAATTTAGGCAATATGTTGTGTAAGAAAGTGAGAAAGTCCTCAGTGACCATAATGTTGTTTGTATAACCCTCTTCTTAAAAAAAAAATAATAACCCCACATGTGTCAGTTTGAAGAAGACTGGTCTGGTTAAATTTGGCATGATTTCCATCTAAAAAGAATGACTGTAATTAAATAGAACAGATTAGATAAATCAAAAAACATGATGCCATAGGACATACTCATGAACAAAAGTCTTCCCTCTAGGTTCACCGATTAAACTCACGATGGATTGACCCTCCCTGCAGATTAAAACAGGAATAACTGTGGATATACACAAAAATAAGCATTAAAAGAGCTAAAAACAGAAAACAACTGCCAGAAATCTCTGAAACTGAATAAAGAGAGGCACCTGCTGAGGGGGAGTTGACACCTGTAAAATGGTTGTGTTAGGCAGAACTCCTAGATTCTCTCTCTTGGTGCTCATGCTCTGCATAGTCACATTCCCTTGAAGAAAAATGACACCTGTGAACACGTTGGGATGTCCTCCTATGATCAAGCTATGTTTCAAAGCAAAAGTGAAGGGACTTTGTAGCTGTCATTAAAGTCCTAAATCTATTGATTTGAATTAATTTTGGGAGAGTGCACCTAGGATGAGTCTGGATTAGTCAGGTAAAATTCCTTTAAAAAAGACTGGACCCTTTCTAGAGAGAGAAAGAGAGATTCTCTTGCTGGCCTTGAAGAAGAAAATGGCCATGTTTTAACTGGCTCTGGATAGTAGTGGTCTGTAATAACTGAGGCCCTCACTCCTACAACTGCTAGAAACTGGATTTGGCCAATAACTCAAATGGAAGAAGAAGACCCCACACTCCAGAAGAAAATACTTCTTGGCTAGCACCTTGGGTGTAGATTTGTGAGATAACCAAGCAGAAGAGTCAGTTAAGCCATGTCCAATCTACTGACTCATCTGTGACACAATAATGATATCTTACTTAAGCCACTCAATTTACGGTGATATGGTATGCAATGAGAGAAAACTAACACAAAGGAATAGGCATGAGATGACTTTCCCGTTTTTATGACTTCTGATCTGAGAGCAAATTTGCAGTCAGCACTACATAGGGTGCCTGAAACTGACAAAAAAAAAAAAAAAAAACAAAAAACCAAAAACAAAAGGCAAACCTTCAGTCTTTTATGCCTGAAGAACCAGAGGGCAAAGTTTTAAATGGAGACAGATAGAGGTCAGAGTAATTTATATACATGAAATCTAGTATTTGGCTAATCCCTGAAACATGCATGTTCAGGTCAAACTCTAAGCAGCTCAGCTAAAAATTAAAAAAAATAAATCTAATATTAAGGTTTGATTTTAATCTCAAATCAGTATTTGCCATCCAGCCAAGATAAATTGTGGAAACAAAATATGACACCACCCAGAGGACAGTATCAGAATCCAGATTTGCTACTAAAGTATTCAAAACTTCCAGAAAACAGTCTCAAATTACTTGACATATGAAAAAACTGGGAAAATATGACAAATTTTCCTGGGAAAAGAAAATCAACTCTGAGATGATTCAAATGTTGGAACTGTCAAAGAGTGACATTAAGTAGCTACTGTACCATACTAAATTAAGTAAGAAAAAATATGCTCAGAATGAACGTAAAGATGGAAAGTTAATCAGAAAGATAGAAACTATAAGCAAAAACTAATGGAAATCTTAATTCTAAAATGTATAATAATTGAAATAAAATTCATAGGATGATCTCAAAAATAGGATGGAGATAATAGAAAAGCCAGTGAACTTAAAGACAGATCTATGGAAATTATTTTACATGTAGAAAAGAAGCAAGCAAAAATTTTTTTAATTGAACAAATGTGTAGAGACTTGAGGGACAATATTAAGAACTCTAAAATTTGTGTAATTTGGAGTCCCAGGAGAAGAGAGAATGGTGCAAAAAAATACTTAAAGAAATAATGACCAATGACTTCTCAAATTTTATGAGGGATATGATCTATAGATTCAAAAAGCTCAGTGAACTCCAAAATGGATAAAATAAAATAGCAACTTATCTGTGCATATTACAATCATATTATAGAAAACAGAGATAAAAGGATAATCTTGAAAGCAGAGAATAATGATGAATTCCAAATAGGGACAAACAATACAAATTGCTGCTCATTTCTCATCAAAAACTACAAACACAGAAGACTGTGAAATAATATCTTTAAAGTACTTAAGGAAAGAAGAAACTTATAGCTTGGAATTCTATACCTAGTGAAAATATCCTTCAATATGAAGGCAAAAATTGAATGCATAAGCTTTAATAAGATTCTGATTCAAAAACTCTAAAATGTACATTTTAATGAAATTTGGCATGACTTGAATATGAACTGATATTAAATGCTATTTTAGAAATATTAATTAATTGTATTAGGTGTGTGATAATGGTATTTCAGTTGTATGGGAAGATGTTTGTATTCTTTGAAGATGCACGATGAAGTTTTCAGGGTGAAGTAAAATGAAGTCTGCAAATACTCTTCAAAACTTCAGGGGAAAAACCGTAAACAGAGAGCTACACGATAATTGTAGAATTTACATGGAAGGATTGATTTCATGGAAATCACTGAATTTATTAACTCACTACTTAATTGGTACAACTACTCTGGAAAACAGAAAGGAAACAGAAATCCCTTCTTTGTTGAACTTACTCATACCCAATGACCTAAAAATCCATTTTTAGGTATATCTTACAGAAATTCTTCTATATGAGCACCAAGATATAGATTCAGTAATTCTGATTGATAATTATCAGTAATCCATATAAAATAACTGAAATGTCCTTTACTAATAAATAGATAAACACCTTACTGTGTACATTCATACACTGGAATACTATACAGCAATGATCATTATTGCACAGCAGCAACACAAACACTGTTAAATAATGTTAAGCTAGGGTAGTCAGACTCAACAGAACATGTTGTAGAATTTCATTCATATAACTTCAAAAACAGATTTAACCAAACAATTTTAACAGAAATAAAGATTTGAGGAGGAATAAGGGGATAGTGATTGGTATACAAATCAGTCCTTTTTAGATAGCCTTCCTCCCTAACTCTAGCTGTTCAGTTGACTCATCTTTTTAAGGTCTACCTAAATGTCTCTTCCCAAATTTGTTGTTCTCTCTGCAAAAGTAAGTAGGCATTTTGAACTCCAAAGCAAAGAACCATAGAGAGATTTCGGATGGTATGAAATGGGACTTCCTTTTGAATGGTGGGAGAAGCTCGCAAATGAAAGAAGAGATGGGAAAGGAGAAGTGGCAGAGGGAAGGTATTCTCAGGTAGACAAGTTTTTAAAACGAGTATGTGTATGTTTAGGCTAAGACTCTCCATGCCTGTGAATCCCTGGAAAACATGTGTTTCCCCGGGAGTACACTGGATACTCAGTGTAAGGACCGATGGATTAGCAAGAGGGCTATCAGCAATGGAAATCAATGGTTCAGAGGGTTTCCTCCCATGCCATTTGAGATTCCTTGAACTCCTTCAACAGACAGCATCCTTCCTCTGAACTTTCATAGCACTGACAATTTTCTAATTTGTATTCTAGCTTTTATTTTCCTATTTACTTAGCTTCCTAAAGAAGCATACATTTGTCCCTAAGCATCTTTGCATCCCAAAACCACTGGATAGTAATCCAGTATGTAAGAGGGACTGCAACCTTGAAAATACTCTTTATTTTGCATTAAAATATGGTAAGATATTATAGCCAGTCGTGGTAAAGCAGAACCTAATATACACTATGATGAGTGGAGTGATAGGTAACAGAGTTCAGGTAATAGATGTAATAAATTAAGCTATGAGTTTTAACTGCTCTGACAGAAAAACAATTTCTTCTAGGAGTCTTAGAAAATTGAGCAAAAAGTAGTCAGCAGCTGAAATGTTTCTAATAACTCCTTGAAAATTCTGCATTTTGTTGTGTTTTATTAGAGATCAGTTATGGATTTTTTTTCTTTTAAAATGCATTTCCACAGATAATTATCTTTGTTAGTGGGCTCTGTATTGTTTACAGAAGGAAAAAAAAATCTATAAAACAATAGTATTGAAAATTTTACCATGATTGCTTAGAATAATGCTTATAAATGAAGAATAAAAAAGTTTAGAACAAGTCTCTCAAATATTGAATATAAACTACTTACACTTGCTACCACTTAAAATTAGCAATAAGCAGGGTTTATTTTGGATGACACATACAATGCTTTAATTATTGAAAAGTCTAGCCTTGCTCATTACAGCCAAAATGAATACCTATGGTTAAAAAGAATTCCTTCCTATAATTTAATTTTAGACACAATAATGGAGTTTTAATTTTATTATCCAAAAGTATAAACACATATTGATTTTTCTTTCACTATTTAAACATAAAAAAATATATATATATATATGGATATTAGATTGAAAAAGTAGGAGAGATAAGAAAGGATTTATCAGAAGATTCTTTTAAAAATATTTAAGATCAATAAGAAATTTTTTTGACTTTGTAGAAGATACATTTTAAACATTTTTTATTGAGTTATAGTCATTCTACAATGTGTCAAATTCCAGTGTAGAGCACAATTTTTCAGTTATACATAAACATACATACATTCATTGTCACATTATTTTTAAATGTTTTTCCATCCAAACTCTATTAACTAAGTTTAATGCTTATGATTCAAATGTTTAGTTAGTTTAGTTTGTTAGTATAGTTTGGTTAGTTTAAGATAATTACTTTATATCTGTATTGCTATAATAAATTAGTTTTAGGTTATTTAGTGTTAGTCTGCTCACTTTATTATGCATTGTAACATATTTTAATATACTTTATACTTTACAAGATATAAATCATGTGCTTATTTGAAGGGAGTTCTAGTGACATAGAAGAGGTATTTGTGATTTCAGGTCAGTTGTTCCCATAATATAAAATAAGCAAGTTCCAAACTAATAAAGAATGAAGAATGTGAAAAAAGTCCTCTAGTACCTCCCATGGTATACAGTACTAAAAAGAACAAACAGATGGACACACAAAACAAACAAAAAAACACGAGAAAAGAAAAGCTATGTTTTTGAATGGGTAATCATAGAGTGCTTAATATGTTAAGCATTTTTTTGAAGGCTTTATGATAATTCATTCATTTAGTCATCTTTTGAAGAAGATACTCATTAAATTACATACAGATATGCCCCAGAGAGGTTGAGTAACTAAATCAAGTTTCCACAGTTGGCGGTGTATGAAGCTTGGATTCAACCCAGTACTTTCACACTAAAATCTGTGCCCTTATGAATGGTTTGACTTTACCCCCATTCAATGTAATAATGGAAACTTTCTGAGTTTGCAAGATGTGAACTGAAATAAAATTTTATTTAGGAATTTCTTATATAGAATATCTGATGGTGAGCCTACAATACAACCAAAAAGGGGGGGAAAAAAAAGCCTTACTCAAGCATCATTATACATGAGTTAACCTTAGATACCAGAATTCTTACAGCAGGTGTAAGTTAAGGATGGAGGAACATCTCTTTAACGTTACCTCTATTAATTTCAGAGATTCTTTTATGTAAAGGCCCCTGTTTCTCTATTATAATCTTCATCAATGTAATTAAATAGCTCTAGGTATTTGGTTATTATTAACTATGGAAGTGTTATGTTCTTCAAAATATGACCCATGGCTGCTGACAAGTTTCTTATTCCATTATTATTGGTGATTCAAGTGTACAGACTTGGAGTAAGAAAAGAACTTTCAGATTAAATAGCCTCTTGATGAATTGTTTCTCCCCCCGGCCATAATTGGTTTAAAGAAACTGCACATAATTAATGTATACAGTTGGGCAGGTTTAAACATATGTATAGACTTGGGTCATCATCACCACCACAGTCCAGGTTACAAACAGATCCATCATCTCCAACAGTTGTCTCCTTTTTGTTTTTCTCTCCCTTTTTATGTGGTAAGAACACTTAACATGAGATCTACCCTCTGAATAATTTTTGAAGTACCCATTACCTTATTGTTAACTACAGGCACTATGTTGTACCCCAGATCTCTGGAACTTTTGTATTACTGTAACTTTATACCAATTGAACATCTCCCCATATTGTCTTACCCCTCATCTCCTGACAGCCATCATTATACTGTCCATTTCAATATCTTCGACTATTCTTGATGTCTCATATAAGAGGAATTCTGCAGTATTTGTTCTTCCGTGGCTGACTGATTTTACTTAGCTACTGTCTCCCAGGTCTATCTAGGATGTCACAAATGGTAGGATTCCCTTCCTTTGTAAGGCTGAATGATATTCCATTGTATGTATATGCCACATTTCAATTCAGCTATCAATGAACATATGAGTTGTTCCATATCTGGCTATTGTGAATGATGCTTCAATGAACATGGGCGTGCAGAGTATCTATTTGAGATGATAATTTGATTTGCTTCAGATACGTAACAAGAAGTAGAATTGCTGGATCATATGATAGTTCTATTTCTACTTTTTTGAAGAATCCCCATCCTGTTTTCCACAGTGGCTGCATCAATTTACCTTTTCACCCACAGTGCACAAGTTCCCAATTTCCTGACAACCTCACCGATACGGATTATCTTTTTTTTTTTTTTCCTGATAACAACCATCTTAACAAGTGGAGGTGATAACTCATTGAGGTTTCAATTGGAGACTGGGAGAAAGTATGTGGTACCAGATTTCACAGAAGTGTATGCTGGATAATTCATTTTTAAGTGCAGTATAGGAAAACACACTCTGTTAAGGTAGAATAAGGAATACCTTATTTTATAAGACTTAAAGATTCTTTTGATGGTGGGGCACTGCACCCTGACTGTCTGACAGAGTAAGGCAGAACTCTTTGCTACTTACCTCTCTGAATGAGAGAAATGTGCTGTACAAGGCCACACAATGTGGGAACAGGGCGATAGCAAGCTGGAACTATAGGGGGAAGATTATATATGGCAAGTGAGGTGGAGTTAGCTAGATTTCAAGGGCACCCTGCCGTTTGGTTAATTTGAAAAGTTTCTCAGGCTCTGAAGCGTAGAGGCTGTCCCTGTATGTCTCGTACCTGGCCCAATGGCAATTAGGGATGGTGTATGGTGGTTGGGTGTGAGACACTGATAAGAGAAGTGGCTGAACGTGGACTGTTGTGATTAGCTGCTCAAGAAGAATTGACTAGCCGCTAGCCAGGGCCTCAAAACTAGGTCAAGACAGCACTTCAAGGAAAAGCTTTATTATACATATGAAGAAAGGCAAGATTGAAAAATGTACCCGACATTTGCCCTGGATGGACACACAAAAAAAATGCCAAGCTGATAATAGCTGACACTATTTCCATGCACTGTTTTGAGTATGATGCATGTGTGATTTCAATCTTTGCCACCACCAGAGGTAAATGTTACACATTTACAGATGAGGAATCTGAGACACAGAGACCTAAGGTAATATGCTGAAGGACCTAAAGGTCCTAAACTAGAGAGAAATGAGTCAAGGCAGTGTTAATCCTAGAACCCAGCCTCTTAACTCCTTCTCTCCTAGTCATGCCTAGATGCTGACTGTCTTGCTGAGATGCAAGTCATGAAGACTACCAAGGTGTAATTATATTTAGGCACAGAACTATGTTATTTCTCCCAGAAATGCTAAGCAACCCAGATATAAGAAGGAAAGAATTGAGGTTTATAGGGCAAATCAGAGGCAGGAAAAAGGATATAGATATTGTGAGTTAGGGTTTTAAGGAATCCAAATAAATTACAGAGGTTTTATTACTCAAGAATGGATCAAGTTGAGAAATAGGTGCTGGAGTATGAATAATAAAAACAAAGTTACACCTTACTTCTTATGAAAGGTGATCACAGAACATAGCTTTCCTTCTGCAACCAACAAAATTACAAAATTGCTAATTCCTCACCCCTGAGTTAAACATGCTTACCTGTCACTGGAACAGTTACTAGTCTTTCCCTTCAAGGGAAGACCTCTTTCCATAACGACAGAGAGTAGGTTATCATGCACGATCTATATAAATAGGCTGACTCCCCAAAGGAAAGAGACTTAAGGTAAGCTTGCTCAGTTTTTTCTCTTAAATATATCTCAAAAATTATACTATCTTAAATTATCTCAAAGATAATTCACTCTCCTTCCCTAAGTAAAGATGTGGGAGAGAGAGCCAGAGATATTAGTTTAGCAGAAGACCCTACAGGGAGACAGGTACACAAAGCAGTTGCCTTTCCCAATCCTACCCCCTTGCCATCTGGAGCCCAGGGGAAGTGACTGACCAAGAAGTTTGCCTTACTTCTTGTGAGGGAAGTGAGGCCATACTTGGAATCTGGATTGAGAGAAAAGGATGAGTTTGAATGAGTTTGAAGGACTGGAAGTGCCTGGGGCCAGGGTAGGGGAGGGTGTAGGGACATAGTCTAGCTCACTAGAAGCTAGGAGGTGGTGGTGGAGGTAGGTGTGAGCAGCTTTGTTTTGTTTTGTTTTTGAGAATAGGGTAGTTTTGTTTTTGTTACTTTTTAAATTCATAACTAAGTACATGACAAGGAAAGGTAAACAGTCTTCATCTTGAGTGCTGACCCCAGCTGGCTGGTATGGCCACTTAAAATATTATCTTGACAGAATGGAAAAGGCATTTTCGGACTGTGTTTAAAAGAATGCTAACACTGGTTTTTCTGGTCATGCAGAGCTATGGAAGGAGGAGTAAATGTTTGTATACTGAATGTTATTCAGCGTAAAAGCTGGAGTTAAGGTTTGAAGTGAAACGTAGATGAATTTTTTTTGGTAAAAAGGGAAAATATATGCTCTTTGTTAATGAGTTATTCATTTTAATGAATTTTCTGAGAATATTTGCAGAAGTTTGTGTAATGGATAGTTATAAACCAAAGGCAGATTCTACAGTAAATGCAGAGAGTAATGTAGTTGGTTAAAAAAAAAAAAAAAAAGATAATTCTCTGGAAGGAGAAGACTGGCTAAAAGTCATTAAGAGGCACCAGGACATTGCAGACATTTTCTCCTCTTTGCCCCTGAGATAGAAGGTACTATTGCCGAAATACTCACTGCCCCTTCCTATTGACCCTGTTTATTTGGAGACAAATTTTGTTTGTTAATGTGACTGGATTAACCCAATTAATTATGAATAGAAGAGGTGGCAAGTCAGTCTAGGAGACAGCACATCTCAGGTAGGGGAAGCACCTTCAGTCAGGTGAGTAAGCGTGTGAGACAAAAAGATGTGAGAGAGGGAAGTCACAGCTGTACCACAACAGACATTCATTTTTGTTGGCTTTATGTCAGCTGTTCGTTACTTCAGCATTATTTAGACTAAGATACCAGACGTAGCGCCTATACCTGAGTTCCAGAAGCTTCAATGCAGCCATTTCCTTCACACAGAGGAGAATGTAATTAAGCTGATTAGAACTCATGCTTTGCTTCAAGGGTTGCAAAGGTAATTGATGCTAATGAGGATCAACATGGTCGTTCCTCATGACCATCGGGAGGCTAATTCCACCCATTCCGTGGCTAATAATATCAATGTCGAACGTTAAGCAGGTGAACCTATTAAGCATATTGAAAACTCAGCAATAGTTTCTAAATAGATAAAAAACATAATGTGCTAATTCATCAAGACTCTCATTTTGGTAAGTTTAATTAAGCACTCTTTCACTTAAAATACAGACAATTCCGTTTACGCTGACAGTTTCTGAAGCACAATGCAAGTGAACTTTCTTTAATGAAGCCAGGTCTAATAAGTGACTTCACTAAGTGTTTCTTTGCTTCTCACACCTAACTGCTTCAGTTTAGAAATGTCCATTGTACTCAAAGAAAAAAAAATTGTCATTCATGATTAGAGTATGCTTAAATTTTACAAAACTCTCAGTTGGTCCCCAAATCACATTCCGTGTTGCCTCTTCAAAATACAAAAGAAATGGATGAAAGCTGTGAAGTGCATATACAAGTGGAAGTAATGGCAGAGACAGAAAAGAGCATGAAGTAGAAAAACAAACTAATGTAAAAGCAATTGCATGTGGGAATTGAGTAAATAAAAATTGTTTTCATTGTACAATGCTTGCCTTCTTTGTTCAGTTTTGAAGGGTTACATGGATTACTTTTTCCAGTTTATTTCCTCCCTCTTACTTAAAATCATGCGAAGATAGTAGTTTGTGCAGAATACTTAAATCATTTCTGAAAAAGAAGGAATTTTTCTACAAGTATTAATGTTTTGTAAAATATAAATTAATATATACTTTTTAGTGCTTTCATGTTATATTTCAAACTGCTTGCGTATCTATTTTTTCAATTAGACAGCTCAACTAGACCAAGATAGATGTTTCACAGGTATGCTTGTATTCTGTGTTTAGCACTGTGTGTGGCACATGATAAATGTTTATTAAATGTTTCTGGGAACTTGCTAAGATTTCTCTGCTTTTCTGCACATCAGAGATAATAAGATTCATTTGACTTTGTTTTGATTTTGACAGCTTTGAATGAATTTGAAGTGGTAAATAAGTGAGTAATTGGAAAGTTCAAACTGTCAAGTATATGACTGTATTACTTATAACTTTTCAATATAATAAAAAGACAAGCTTTTTTTTTCATGGATTTCTGCTTTTCCCTTTATCAGTATATTTGACTAATTTTACCACTAGTATATCCTAATTTTCAATTCATTATTTTATAAAGCAGCTTCAGATCTTTGAAAATACACTTGATTAGTTTTTAACTAATAAGTGCATTGAGGTAAGATACATTGTGTTTGCTAAGTTGGGTTTTTTTGGACTAATTTTTCATGGAGAGATTAAAATCACCCTTTGTTTTCATAATAAAAATGATTTTGGATGAGGAGAGATGCCATTCAGAGATTTCCTTGTCTTCCCCATCACTAACACTTGGATCTATTAAATGTGAAATTGACAACACAACAGAAGACTAAAATATTTAAGTATCAACATATTAAAGGCAAGATAATAGGAATATCATAAGGGTGTTTTGTGTGCCACAAAAACATACTACATAAGAATCTTGTAAAGGATACTTTTCAAACACAGCCAGTGATTTCTGATAAAGACCGAAGTGACTGGCTTTGAGAAGGGTGGAAGGATTGGATATGGTGAACTTTAAAGAATTTTCATGATATGCTTCATTTTAAGTATGTGCAAACAAATTCTAAATAAAACTCAAAGTTGTTAAAGAAGAAGAAACTTTCTTGAAATGATCCCAGATGAGCCTGACTTAAGTAACAGGAAAATATTCAATACAGTTTTCATCTCCAGATCCTTAACTTCTGATTGTATGGTAGATCATATCAATTGAGCAAAATGAAGGAATAAAGTTTTTCTGTTCTTGCAGACATTTCACTATGCACGCACACACAAACCTATACATATATATACACACACACAGTGCCACACATAAATTTTATTTTTGTGTAAACGCACATATACATATGTGCACAGATTTTTTTTGAAAACACAAGTATGCGTATCCACATGTGTGTATAAGTGGATGTCCAAATTCATGAGCTATGGATGTGTGTGTTTCATCTCTAAGCTGAACAAATACCCTGAATAATAAAAGATAAAAGCAATCTATACAGTAATGTTGCTACTTTGATCCCCTTTCCCAATTCAAATATCCTTTTCCAAGGGACATTTTCAATTATTATCAAATAAATCAGCAGCTCCATTAAAGAACTTCCCCACACACTGAGATATTCCAAAGTGTAAATATAAAATTTCAAAGTTAAATTTGATAGAATGTCTAAACCCTCCTTTGATTCGCTTAGTTCCTCCCTTGTCTTTGGAGTGGTATATCCCAGTATCTTCCCGTTGCACACACTGTTTTCTATAATCACAATTTACTAAAAGCTTAAAATGCTGACATTTCCGTGCTCCATCTGAAGAACACTTGCTTAAATATTTCAAACTGATATTGAACATAATAGAACTACAATTTAAAGGATTTACTGTCAAAAAGTCCAATACCATTTTAGGACACTTGTCTGACTTTAAACGCACTTTTGAAAGGCTCAACCATTTCTAAAATCTAATTAATGATGAACAACATAGAAAATACTACTGCCATGCTGATGTACTGCTTAATGTTCAACATCACCTTTTAACAACAATTTCTACTCCAGTAAATCTATCTGTGTTTAAATACAACCACGGTTTGTATTTTGATTTTAGAATATCAGAACATTTTTGGATATAATTATAAATTGGGTTTGTCTTACAGCCTTTTACACATTATATCTGTCTTTGGTTTCTTAATTAAGGGCTTTTAATTAACAGAAGGCTTTGCCCTACCAAATTATTAATTTTTATTGTAAGAAATTATTTTACCTTCAATACTGAACCTTTTAATCTGAAGTTATAGGAGCTTCCCAGTTATTTCTGGTGCTTCATCTTTAACAGAGACATTTCAAAAGCTTGATACCAGTTTTATCGGTTCAATACAAAAAGTACCGAACTATTCTTGCAATTAATGTAACTGATTTTCCTTCTGGAGAATCTGATGTCACCAACATAAAAACTGGTACTTATCTGCTTGCAAATTCTCCTTTTGTAAATGGAACCAACACATTAACAGTAATTGTTTCACGTTTTATATGCGCAGGGGAAAATTCAGATTTGAAAATAAGTGAAAATAATTTAGAAGAGTCACTTTATTTAAATAAAATGTATGGTTTCATGGAATGACCTTGGAAATGCATCTTTTTCAGCTGCATATGTTTAACATCATCTTTGGAGAGAGCTAGTCTCACTAAATTCATCATTAACTTTTGAAGTAAGTGCTGATGCCTCTTTAGCAGATTTGTTTCCTCTGATTTTATCCAGTCAGGCATAGCACCAAGTTTCCTATTGTAGATGAAATCAACTTTCTTGAAAAGTACACATTTAGCAAGTATTTTTAAATTAAACATGCACTTTTGTTTTTAGTTCACTGATGCAGAAAACAGTTATAAACATGTTTTTAGACTTACAGCACAATATATGCCTAAAGCACTGTAACATACACATTCAAGCTGCTCTCTGTTAGGTCCTTGGCATTAGTTCTCAGTCTCAATTTCCTGCACAAATTTCTTGTCCACCTACATTACCATTCCCATGTTCTCCTCCACTGCCTAATTGCTGGAGGCCGTAACAACTGGAGCCCCAAAGTGTGTGCCAGTTGTCAGTGGAAGTGGTTAACCCTGGCAGGGTGCATTATTTTGTCATTGCCATTGTTTAGAATTGCTGGAGCATGATGGCAATAAAAAGCAGAAAAACATACCAATTGTTAATCAGTTTTATTCTGGTTTTAAAAATCTCTACATAGAATGCACCCCCCTTAGTGGCTGCCCCAGGGACAATGTGTGCCTCCCCCATCTCCATACCATTCTGATAGCTTACTTCATCTTGTGTCAGCATACTGGCCTCAACACAGGTGGATGTTACAACTAGCATCAAGCAAGGTGCAGAACTGTTGAAGACTTTTCATGTAACAAGGGGTAAGTCTTCCATGATTGTTGCTCTTGAAAAACTTTGCATGCTATATTTAGGACAAAGGTGTTTGTTAGGGTGTATTTGGGAGGGGTTGAGTAAAAAGAGCTGCATTTTTGCTGGTCTGGTAGTCTTTCCGACTTAACTAAATGAAAACTCTACAAAACTCATGCATCTCATGTTTTCTAAATGGAGCCATGGCAGGGGTTGGAAGTGAAAAGTGGACACAGGCAAAACTCCTCTAGGCTTTTAATGTGACTATTTTAAAAAGTAATTTAAAAAAAAACAAATTAAAAAATTCAATGGAAAAAATACATAAGACAAGATCTTGGGACCACATTTTGCACAAAAAAGAAAAAATAAATTGGGGAATCTTTGAGCATGCTTGTCAGAGAATGGTGGTAATGGTGACGATCGTGAACTTGTGATTCTACTATCCTACACTCAATAAATGGGTAAAAGACTGAGCAATTGGCCTGTCCTGGTGTCCACTACAGCCAACAAATTCTGAACTGACAAAACAAAAGCTTGGTGACACTCACCGCTCACCTTCCCTTGTGAAGTTCTGGGGCTTTTGCTATATGCTTCACCCCACAGAGATTGTGATCCAGAGGTTTTTTTTTTTTCCTCTCTCATTTCTAATCTATATATCATCTCTCTCTATATATATATCATCTTATACCACCTTATGCTTTACCAGTTTTCTTTAAGTGAGTCTTTGCAGGCACCATTTCACTCAGCCCAGTCTCTTTGTTTTGGATCAGGTTCTCCTGTCCTTGTTGGTAATAAACTCAGATTAACTCTCACTATATCCCCGAGTTTCTGTTCTCCTTTGTCAAGGCATAAATCAAAACTGTCCTACGTAAACCAGAACCCATGGTCACTTTCGAGTTAGCAATATGAGCCCTTCAACTCAGTCCATCTTTAAATTATAACTTTCCAACAATGTCAGAACATTCACATTTGATGAAGGGGAATGCATCAATTTCAAAGTGGTCTTTTGGAGGATCAGCTGGTGCCCTAAAAAAATCAGATATCAGGGGTAAAATGAATTTTGATACATTTGAAATATTTGGGTTTTTTTCTTTTTTGATATTTGAGGGAAGACTACGTATAAAAAAGACAAGCCCTTATTTACACTGAAGGAAAATCAGAAAGAATTTATACAAAACAGTGATTGAAACAAGTAAGTTTATTTCTTTTCTCCAACATTCTTTTTCTTCCCCTAATCCTCTGTATCAATTGTTTAAATGTTAAGTTTCACTTCATTCTTAATTTACTTTTCTGCCCTGACTTTCATTTTAGCCTAGTAGCTCTCACTCAGTCAATCAGCAGAGAGAGTAAAACTTAGACCTTTACTCCACCGCTCAAGGGGTTCTCTATGCTCTTTAATAGCAAATGCGTCTTCATTAGTATGTATTTCCAGCACAGGAGAGAAAAAAAATCTATATAAGATGCTAGAAAGCAAGTTATAGACAGAATTAAGTGAATGGGATACCAGTGTTGAAAGGTGTAAACACCGAGTAAAAATGACATTATTTAAGGTGTTCCAACCCTCAAAAGCAGAATGAAGACAAGCATTTAGGCCAATGTCAGCAAAAAACTTCTTAAGGATGATGACTTCTTAATGGTGATGAGTGTATAACACTCTCTCCAGGGAAGAGATGGAAGCTATCATTTACAAACTCTGTAGCTTAACTGGATAATAGATAAACCACTAGACAAAATCCTTTTGGGAATAATAAGCACTGGCAAGTAAGATGAGATAGTCTTGAATTAAGAATGGAAAATAAATTTATGATATTCTTCATTTCTATAATTTTATATATAAATTAAGTTGCCATTCACTTTTCTGAATGATAACAAAAATAGCTAAATAAAATTACTTCTTTAACCATATTTGAATGAAAAATTCAGCAAAGTTGTCCTTTCTTGGAGTTAACTGCCTAATAGCTATAGGTAACCCTAGATAATTCGATTTATTTTACCACTCTTAATTTCTACATTCTCAGCTAAGAAGATAAAATGCTAGAAAGCCACCACATTTGCAGGAAGGGAGCCTCAAAGTCTTGATCCAAGTCATTAAAAATGTACCACTTGTCAATCATTAATATTTTCAGTCACATGAAGTGTAGCACCATCTACCAATTATTTTTCAATACAGAAAACAATGAATAAATTATGTCAAGATTTCCAGCAGCTTGTTGATCTCAGCAAAAGCACCTTAACTGTGTTTTTTGATTATGAACAATAAGAAATTTCAGGGTCGTGATATAAAATGAGGTTGTTTTCTTTCTAGAGAAAAGCCTTTTTGAGAATCAAGGCTAGAGTTAGGCAGGAGCACAGTAACATATAATTTCACAAAATTCTATTATTCCTTTGACACTAAGGGGAAAATATATGAGAAATGGTTCCCTGCCAAATTGAGAACATATGCATTGCACAATTTTGTTTTGGAAAATATCTTTGATCAGCTTGAGACCAATGTTCCCAAGAAACAGTCACACCAAGTACGCTGTCAGAGTCCTTCCTTTCATTCAAGTATCTGCTAGGGATGAGAAAAAGGAAACAAAACAAAAAAGAAACCATGAGGATTTCACTTGTATTTCTTGGGAGAATTTATCATGGAAGAGTTTGTATTACTTTTAGTAAAGAAGATAAAGTGGTAATCCTTCTTAAAATTTTTAGTTAGCTAACACATTACTTCAGCTTTATGTGTAATTTCTTATTAAGGGTTTCAGTAAGTATATCTGCAAGATGAGTGAGTGAAAGTAAGCTTACTGCTCAAAAATGTTCAAGAAAACAGCTAAAATTAGTAACTGGCTGAGCTATTCATTATTATTCAGAACATGCTCCTGGAAATTGACAATTGTTAACCAGCAATAACAACAAAAAGAACCCTATGTGTGATCCACCAGTGAGGGGCACCATGTTGACTAAGGCTTATCACATAATTGGAACTATCTCATCCATTCTCCTGAACGTTCTTTAAATTTACAAGTAAAACAAAATTATGCTGAACATGAAAGAAAATATTTGGAAGTATCTTTTGCTGAAGTAGTAATTTTTGTGTAAATATAGGATTGATTGAAAATTGAAAGGTAAGTCAGCTGATAGTACTGACTTTCTAATAACTTTATTTATTACAGATAAGTTTAAACATTTCACCAGTCTATGTCAGTAAAGTACTATGTAATTATAGGGATGATCCCATTGAAGTAGAGTCTATTTATAATAACTATAAAATACAGAACACTGTGTTTCTGCAGTCTGCCACATAAACATTATTTGAGACTGAATTTTTGTTCAAAAGCATTGAAAATCCTCTGCCGAGAATTTCTTTCCACAGTGAAACTTCCTATTTGATGCAGTCCATGTCCAGTATCTTTGCCACAATCATCTTTGCCACAAGCATTTTCGCAGTAACATTTTTATAGCATTGAACTAACTGGCCAAAAGGCAATTTTGTTGTCAAACATAAAATAATGAAAAATAAAAGAAGTATATTCAAAAAGGACATAATGAAACTTGAGAAACAAATAACAAATGGCAAAATTAAAAACACTTTATTGAGAAATACAAAATATTTGAATACATTTAAAATGTGTGTAGATTCATAGGGCAGATAACTGATTTTTATTTTGTGGGTTGTACTTAAGCACTTGTCTTCCATTTGTGGTTATATATGCACACATACACAAATGGCTTGTTGAGTCATTTCCTCATTCAGCATCTCATTTCTTCTTTTTTGCTAAAATTTCTCCCTCATTAAGAAAGGTATCAAGTTCCAAGCATCAGGATGCATATTTGCAGCTGAGCTTTGTATTTGTTGTGAAAGTCTCCACACTGTCATTTGTTCTTGGCGTACTGTCACATGTCCACTGATAGATGTTCCAAAGTCCTACGAGAAACGTGGGTTCAGCTCTGCACCTTTGAGGCCCTCAACTTTGTTCTCCTCTGATATGGTGTGTTTCAAAATAAGAAACAAGCACTTGGAACAAACCATCATCATCTGTCCGTTCAATAAAGCCATCAGTGTTGTGAACTAGAAGAGATGCCAGTACGTTTCAACTAGTTGAAACCACACTGGTAGACCAAAAACTGCCAACCAGTTATTTTATCTTTCATGGCAAAATTGCCTTCCAGCCAACTAGTTACGGTGAAAATATTTGTGTACTGTGAAATCAATTTAATACATTTTCTCGCTTACACAAGTTATTCTTCGTGTTTTTTGTTGTTTAATATAGTGTCCATAGAATGGGAAACAGTTCTGTAAGTCATGATTCATGGCATATATTATTTTAGAATAGATCTTGCCCTTTATTCCACCATCCTCCCAAATCTGGTAGCTCTATGAACTAAATATTGATAGTGCTTAAACTGTAATCATCATAATCATTAAAATCATACTCAGGATCTGTACAGAAAGCATATGAGGTATCTGTTAATTTCTATCCACAGGGAAACACAGTGAAAAGTGAACTAGAACCCATTAGATAGTTCTGGAAGGTGTAAATGTTAAGAATTCTTCAATCTCCCAAGAATCAGCAGTTCCCAAAGGTCAGTTCCGACAAAACCTAAGATATATTTTGACCAAGCTATGGAGCTAGTAATGTGCTCTGTACACCTTAATTCCTTTACACATTCATACCCTGCAAGCAGGCAGGGCAGGATTTACTCACTTCGCTTTACACTTGGCTTTCCCACTCAGAAGCATTAAGGTGAAACTCCCAAAAGATAACAGCAAGTTAAGGTGAGCTCATCTAAATGCAACCCAGTCATTCAGGGTCAGATAACAGCCACTGCCAAGATAATTGACGGTTTTCAACGTTTGTTAGCATTATTAACCAGCCAGGCCCTAGCAGCTGTATTAAGTCACGAGCTGAGACACGTGCAAAGTGATTTGCACAGGCTGAAAAAGCAGAGTCACAAAGGACTTTAATAACGTAAGTTTTATTTGAACTCTACCATCACCTTAGTTTACAGAAGTTAATCCCTACCCTCAGTTTCCAAAGACATAGATTAATTGACCCTCCTTATCTGAGTGTTCTTCGATTAGAGATGCTCTTTTCTCACCTGTATCTTCCGTCATAGATGGTGGTCGCTCAATAAAAAGATGTGCCCTGAACCAATGCTTCCATTTTTCAGAAGTGCAGTATGTGGCTACAGGTTACTGCTTTTGCAAAGCTATTACTTTTACTGTCAACATGACTGCTGTCCTTAGATGTCTCATTAGGTGGAATCAATTGAAGGAAACAAACACATTTGACCAAATACCCTCCTCCCCAAAAGTGTTCGCCTTGGTGATTAAATAAGTAAATAAATAACTTATGTTATCAGACATTTAAAACACAAAACAAACAAACAAAAAACCTGGAGAATGGGAGTTAACCTTAACTGTACCTCCAAGAAACGTGTTACTGGATAAGACTAGAGGAGAGTAACCAGATCCCTAAACTCTGAAAACCAGATTCTAAAATCCAGAAAATGAGCCGCTCGTCTATTACACAGTCCATTATATTATAAAAATATAAAGAAATCTATTTGAAGATGTAAAGACGAATTGAAAACTCCACATCTAAGGAAAGCAATGCAATAAAAGCTAGTTAAACATACAATTTGCCTGTGCGACAGATTCATTTAAATTCTAATTTCTGCAGAAACAGCTGAAAGCTTGAATTCATCCAACACTAAAGTATTGGCTTGTGCTGTTATTTATAAATAGGACTTGAAGTTTCTGATTTGATTTCTTATTGAGAAATGATCAAATCTCTTAAAATAGGCAACCAAAAAGAATGATTAATTTGTATAAAATATTTAGGAAATGAAAACTTGTCGAGAAGCCCTGTCTTGAGCTTATCCTGGTCAACAGCATGACTAATACCTACTTATTATTAAGACCACTCAAATAATGAGCCAACAAATAGCTCTATCTCACACAGATCATTGATTTCTACTTTTTAGGATATTAGATGCACAATTTTATTTGACATTTACCGTGGTTAGACTTGTGTACATCCACTTCAATATTCTGAGTGGAAAAAGTGTATCCTGAATAATATTACTTGTTGGTCAACACTTAAGTGTTACAGGGTTGAAAGGATTCTCCTTCAAGAAAGAATAAGATTGGCAGGGAGGGTATATCTCAGTGGTAGAGTTTACGCTTAGCATGCCCAAGGTCCTGGGTTCAATCCCCAGGACCACCGTTAAAATAAGTAAATAAATCTAATTACCTCTCTGCCTTAAAATAGATAAATAAATAAAAGAACAAAACTAAAAAAAAAAAAAAAAAAAAAAAAGACTAAGATTGAAAATTTTCTAATCTAAACCTCTAGAAGAAAACCATTAGTAGATTCAGGTGGCATGAGACAGATCAGTTAACTTAGGAAGTTTAGAGAGCACTCAATACCTAATCTAGTATCTGCCAATCTGCTTTTCATCACTCATGTACCACCAAGCCAGCCTTAGTCTTGCTGAGGATTGGTCCTCACCAGGGTAAGAACATCTGAAATTCCAAATACCAAGCTGGTTTGTTAGTATGATACTCTTCATACTGTGGCTACCATATATCCACTCCTTCTGTATTTTACTCTTATTTCCTCAATTTCTCTAACTCTGCTCTTTGTGGTACAGTCTACTTTGACTCTCCATCTTGTGTTTCTTAAAATCCTACTAATACCATCTTATAATTAACATGAGAGATAACATAAATGCATTTTTGTGATGAATCCATACCAAATAACTTTAAGTTATTTCCAAATTTTGACAAATTTAGAGACTCTTATTCTCTTTCTATTTTTACATTGATCTCTGTTCTCTAGATTTTTACTTGCCTTCCTTTTTTGGAAGCTTTTGGTGACCTTATGACCTCCAACTCTTCCTTTGTGTGATCTGTTACTTGCTACCTTGCCTTAGACAGGAGTCTCACTCTAAGTAGTCTTTCACTGCAATCTGTGAATAATTGCTTAGGCAAAATTCTAGAGTCTAATTAAATTGGACATTAATTGCTTTCTAACTTTGTGGGCTGCTATAAATCAAAGTGAGCATATCACAGACTAACAAAGTTTTCTTAAGATGAAAATGTGATTAAGAATCACATTGTGGTCTTTTCTCTGACAGAATCTGACATCACATAATGCAATATAAAAATAATGAAACACAAAAGCAGAACCAAATGTAACATATGGGACAATGCCATAAAATGAAACCCTAATGTAAAAAAACAAAGAACAACAACAAAAAACTTCTCTTCAATAAACATGTATTTAAAAAAAAAAAAAAACTTATAAACCAGGAGCTTTCCTCAGTGCTATAAATTTAAAGAGACATATACAAGCTTTGATTTTGGGGGATCTACTATGTGACAAAACTGATTTCGGGTCATATTATTTCTGGTCCCCATGAGTCCCCTCATTCCAACCCAACTTCTTCCTACAGCTATGTATACATTCCTACTCAAAATAGATGATAGGCCCAGGAAACATGTTCATAGGATTACCTACACTAAGTAAAATATAATTATAAGCACTTGGAGTCACAAATTTCAATGTGCCTGTATGTGGAAAGGCCACTCAGGTAACATTATTAAAGACACAGAATGCATGATAAAAATTAATAAATCATAACAAACCATCCAACGGTGTAAGATACAATGCTTATTATGGAAAACTATTTTAAAAACAAAAATATTAGGAAACATCCCTTTAACAAAATTATATGTAAAAATATCCGAGAAATAAATTTAATTGAGAAATTTTAAGCAATCCTGCTAAAGACATACACAAGACAAAGATGCTCTCCTTTACCGATACTGTTTAACACAGTTGTAGATGTCCCGACCAATATAGTAAGATAAGAAATAGACTAGGATTCGTAAAGAATGAAGTGGAAAAGAGCACAGAGTCATTATTTACAAATCATATTGTTACCTTATACTAAAAAGCAGGTGAATCAGTTGACAAATGTTTGAAATAACAGGAGATTCCCACAAGGTCAAAGCACAAAAATCCACAGCTTTCATAAATATCAGCAAAAACCAATTAGAAACTATGCTAAGAACCCTAAAAATCAGACATAGTAGCAGCAGAAATTTATAAATTGTCTTGAAATTAAATCTGTGCAAGAAAAATTAAAACACAAATTAAAATATATTAAAAAAAATCTGAGTATATGCAGTTGTATACCATCCATCTTACAATGTTAAAAATAACACTGTAAAGGAGGAAGAACAATATTTAAAAACATAAAAATTAATACATTTTATAACTTTGAAATTTTTTAATTTGAGAATTCACATTAAATATTTCAAGGTGTAAAAGGACACTAGACCAAATTAACTAAGGGATAAGTAATTCAGAAGAATATTTGCAAAGTATAAAATAAACAAGGGATTAGTATCTGAAATATTGTTGAGTTCCCACACCAGTGAGGGGGCACAGGGAATAAAGACAAAAGAAAAAAAAATGGAAAAACATTAGGAATATGAAAGTTACAGAAGAAGAAATATTAGTGATTAATAAATATAGATAAATGTGGTACCTCATCTAGAAATAAATCCAAATTAGTATGATAATAAAATAATTATATTACTGGGTGTTGTAACTTAAATTAAAATACTATCTACACACATTCTTATTCAGGATCCATCAAGTAACTAAATACACATGTGGAAAAATGTATATTGCATAACCTACAGTAGGAGGTTAAATCTCTATGCGGGATTTAAAACATCAAAATTGAGATGGGAGAGAAGATGAAAATTTAACTTTAAAAGGAGCTTTGTATGCACAAATCATGGGAGTAAGACATAATCAGAGGATGAATATCTCAGTGTGTGTGTGTGTATTTTAATTCCTGGGGTGTTTAAGCAGAAAAATAAAATTATACATTAAAATATGGAGACTTAATTCCAGATCTGCTTCAGTAGAAGATCGAAGCATGAGGCCCTTTAATCTATATTTGAACAATTACATTATTACCATCACAGAAACTATCACAGCATTTTCAGTTAAAAAGTATAATTTCCTCACCACTCTAATCTTAGTTTCTAAAACATAATTCTCTAATGAAATGAATCAGGGAGAAATAGTTATGAGTTATATTGATATAAAGAAATGACTGAATAAATAAATGAATGGAATAAAACAGGCAAGAATTATTCTTTCTTATAGAATAATTTAAAATAATAAATGTAGATATTTTTCTACTGTAGGAGATGGAGTTTAATCCTTCACCTTCTCAGCCTTAAATATGACTTGGTTTTAGTGATTCACTTCCCAAGAAGAATATGAAAGAAAAAAAAAAAAACTTTATAGTGGAGAATCCTGGCAGACATTGACTTAACCAAGTGATCAGAATTAACCTCCCTAGTGGTAAGTCATATTGATAGCATGTGTCCTCTGATATGCTATGATGGAAAGGGCAATTCACCTGCATAATATTCCTAAAATAAATTCCAGTGTAATCATGAAAAAAAACACCAAACTAAAATTGAGGAACGTTCTATAAAATACCTGTCCCATGTTCCTCAAAATCGTCAGTCAAGAAAAATGAGAAAACAATAAGAAAGAGTCACAGTCCAGAGGTGACTAAGGAGACTTGACCAAATACAGTGTGGTATCCTGAACTGGATCCTGGGACAGAAAAAGGACATTTGTGGAAAAAGTAGTGAAATGTGGATAAAGTGTGAAATTGAATTAATTAGGTTGTACTAAACGTTAACTTCATAGTTTTGAAAAATGTACCATGGTAATATAAGATGTTATCATATTAGGGGGGACTAGTTGGAGATATATGGAAACCTTCTATACCATCTTTGCAACTTTTCTATAGATATAAAACTACTATAATATAACAAGCATTAAAAAGTACTCAACTCAGAAAAAGGACACACATACACACACACTGCTCAGAAGAGCTGATTTAAGATTTGCTTATTTCCTGTTAGAGGAGTAACGTTAGTCGCTGTCAAAGAAAAACTGCACTGGATGGAGTAAACAAGGAAGACTTTATTCAAGACGACTGTAACAGGAGGTACAGATTTTACCCAACCCCCCCGAAACGAAAGGCAGGAGAGTGTTTAAGTGCTAAGGTGAGTTCACAGAAAAGTACTGGTGGCTGTTAGAGGGTAGGTGGGAGGTTGGGCAATGTGATGAAGCCATCTGGGTTTGCTAATTGTCATCCATTGAAGTTAGGCTTTTGCTCTCCCCAAAGACTGAGAGATAGGGGCGCTTCCTGGATGACCACATTTCCAAAGGATGGCTTCCAGGTCTTAGACTGTAAAAAGATATTCTTATATTGTAAAAATAGCATGAGGCTGGGAGATTTCTGTCTTAAAGGGGGCAGAGAGAGAATCTGTAACTACGAGTTTTCTAAGGTAAATGCTCTGATGAAAGAGAGGTCAGGGCCCTGTAGTCAGGAAGAAATCTGTCTTTAAATTCAGACAAGCTGAGGGAACACTGAAGTTGTCTTGGTCATCCCCCATTCTGTTTCCATGAAGAGAGCTTTCCTTCCCTATAAAACTCCAGGTCTTGCTCTGCTTTTTCACTAACCTCTACCTGGAGGGGAAAGACTGGCATTTTTGGCTGACGAGCTTAGGAAATAAACCCAGGCGTGAGTCCTCAGCCTTTTCCGTGTCCTCTGCTCAGCTCTGCCTGCTTAGTGTCCACAGCCTGCTGTGTTCTCTTAGCAGCTAGCGGTACAGATGCATGCCTACGTTTTCCAGATGTATGCTTTGGAAACTTTACTCACATTAGCTCCTCCCTTCCAGACCTTTGATGCTGTTTATCTTCATGCCATTGATAGTGTGTTTGGCTATCTATTTGCTTTGAGCAAAGGAACCTAGAAAGAACTGGCAAGCTCTACAGGAAGGAATCATGAGATGCTTACTACTTGTCCCTCTTTCACTGATTTACACCAAGAGAAGAATATGCTCTGGGAAGCGACAATTTTTAGAATGAGAGACAAGTGGAATGGAACTGTATCTGACTGTAATCTGGAGCAGAGTCACTACAGACAACACAGACCTACAGGAAGAAGAAAGAAATCCTCTGTTAAATTAAGCTGCCAAGACTTTGGAGCTGTTTGTTTTATAGCATTATCACATGAGCTATGCTAAGACTGAGTGAATAAGGACATGGACTTCTGGGCAGGGTAAGACAGGGTGGTGAAGTTGCAAAATTTTCTTAGCAAGGCCCTTAAGCATAGATCTAAAGCAAAGTCCCCTAATCCAGATTCTATCCTTTATAATTCTGAATTGATTTTTATCTGTCAGAGTATTTTATTTCTCACTTGATTCAAAATGTTCAGTTCCAGAAAGACTAATTCACTAGTGGAAATACTAAGAAAAAGAAAGACTTAAGAAGGAAATACTTTTAAAATAGAAATGTTTAAAAAAGTAGTATTTGCACTGGAACTATTTTGAAAAATACAAGAGAGAAAAAATTTCCTAACATGTCCTTTGGAGAATGATCTTTACATCAAAATTTATAAAGAATTAAGTAGAAAAAACTTAAAAGAGTCAATCTCATTTATGATTTTAAGTCAACACTGGTAAAAAGGACATAATCTTATCAAGAGATACAGAAAAATACCAGATCGGATTCAGTGTTCATTCATAATTGAAAGTCTTTGAAAACTCAGAAAAGAATATTTCCTTACTTTGATAAACTTTGATATCAACCTATTATAACTTACTGAAAACCTATAGTAAACATCACACTTAATGATAGAATATTTACAGCTTTCCATTTGAGTGACAAAATAAAACAAGGACAACTGCCACCTCTAGATATTGAATATATTGAATATTTTACTGAAGTTCTTAGCTGGTATAATAAGGAAAATAAAAGAATAAGTAGCATAAAGTTAGGAAAGGAAGAAATAACATTAATTAATTAATAATTACATGATAATTATCCTTAGTATTAATAAGCAGATTTAAAACATTTTCTGGATAAAGAGTTAATGTAAATAATCATTCATATTTCTATATACCAAGAAAAATAACTTAGAAAATAAAATTTAAATAATACTTACAGAAGATGGTCATTTAATAAAAAAAGTTAGGAAGAATTTAGCATGTATATATAAATTATTAAAATTAATAAGTAAATTTAACAAGGTTGCTGGATCAAGATCTGTACATGATCAACTATATTTCTATATGCCAGTAAGAATCAGCTTGAAAATGAAATTTTAAATATATTGGGAAAAAAACATACATTAAATTAAGAGTCAGCAAGATTTTAAATGGGGGAATTTAAAACTTGTATGCCTTCTATTGAGTTTTCTGAACCTAGTAGACATCTCCTAAGGACTAACTGGAATGAGTAATCACTGTTTTCAAGAATAAATAATTTATCTTTAGAAACTGTTAGACCTTGACTTTCCTAGGTTTTCAGCTTCAATTCATTCTTTTAATAGCATTTGAAAGCAATCAGTTATCTGGGTATGTGTAGCAATATTAACTACTATGAACTGAGTGAGCAATGTCTCTGCCTCTCCGTAATTACATATCAGATGTCTGCATTCTAGAAGCAAGATTTCAGCTTCAAATAACGTAAATGAAATGTTGACTAGATAGATGCGTTTTGCTGTCAGGGTGTACACTTCTTCTTCTCCAGGAGCAAAACTACAGGAGATTTATTCCATCTTACAAATGATCTCAGGAAAAATGGAGAACAGGAACTGGGAGATGCAGCATCATAAAACTGATCAAGTGTCAGGTGAGTGACCACCGCATGAAAATGCTATCCCAACTATTTTGCGGTATTATTCCTCACAGTGTTTCTCAAAAATCACAACAATATTGATATTCCATTCTGGGTGAGTCAAAGCTGATTGGGAGATTTTAAATTAAAGAGAAATATACTCTGCAGGTACTCACTAGCCAGACAAGTAGATTAAAAGATTCAATCCCTTTGTGAGTTTGGACATAACATTGGCAAGATTGAGTGTCCTAAAATGTGCCTTCTTTAAACTGCAAAGAGCCTTTCTCCTCCAAGGGTGCTTTCCCTTACCTGTGCTAATTTACATTGGGACATTAATTCAAGTACTTTACTTCAAATTATGAAATATTCTGTAGTAAATGTAATTTTGATGGACTCTTAATAATATCTGATTCAGTGCAGTAAACTGCTTTTTTCCAAACATTTGGGTAGGGATTAGGAGAGCAGATGTACAACAGAGAAGACCAAGTACACTGCTTTTATGTGTTGATGTTAGAGTTCCAGTTTCAAAGCCTGACCCTTATTTTCTTATGATTGTAAATAATGGGGCTGCTTAACCAATCCAATAGTCTCCAGATACATATTTCTTACCGTCAGTGTTGAGACTTCAATTTCCAAAACCCAGTCACCAAGTTAGTCATTTTCTTCCTAAGGATAATTTGTAGCAGGGATATTCATGTTTTCAAGGAAAACATCCTGTCTTATCACAGTGTGTTTGACCCCCCATGTTCCAGCAAAGTTCTCAGAGTCTGACGTATTTAAGCTTAAAAATCGGAACATGTTAGATTCCAAGAATCCAGCCCAGAACAGACTGTAGCAAAACTAGTCTAGTTAAAACTCAGCCTTGTCTCAAATGTCAAATGAAAAGCATGTGTGTTCTACATGACGCTTTTACTGTGATTCTGGCCTCAGTCTCATATGAATAAATGCTGGGATTGCAAGACCTCATATTTAACTGTCTCTAAACCCCCAAATTTTAGGGGCCTTCAACTGTGAATTCATGTTTTGGAGTTTAAAATAATGGAAAACTTTAACCTAATGATACAATCAATTTACATTGTAAAATCAACTCCTAACTTCTAATTCTGAACCATCTACTTTCAGGTTAATGAACTGGTCAGTTCATTCCAAGAAAATGGCATTACATTTCTGTAACAGAAGGGCCTACTATGGAGCTTTAGGATTTTGCTTTTGTTTCTATTACTGATGTCTCCACTTTCTGTAAGAGAAATGATCATATTAATAAAGCTTAACTTAATCTTCCCTGAAGGTACAAGAATAAATGTGTGTATAAATATATATACATATATTTATATATAACTAAAATCTTGATCTTGAACATAGAATGTTTGATAAGTTCTTTTTAAACTTTTTAAAGCTATTCTTAATTTCTATTTGGTGCTAGAACATTAGGTTTCTTGTGCGAGGAATACAAGCACTTAGAAATATAAAACAGTAGGCTTCAGATTGTCTTCTAAATTTCACAGACTTTTCCTATCATTTTAACTGGAATTTGGAAATGGCTTCTCAAGATCATGTGAAAGTTAATTTATCTCCCTTTGTCTGTCAAATATTTGTATTTTATCCTTGGCTATTTTTTGAATGCAGCTTGGAATCCAAAGAATAGTAGTCTTTTATAAAAGTCAGTCTCCTGCATAATGTCTAATGGTTAGATTTATCCCTGAGGAAGAATGTAAATTCATTGCAAATGATACTTTAATGGAGCCTAGCTTTTTTATCATGCAAAGAGATCCAAATGAATGTGGCAGCCAGCAGCAATTCCTACGGGAAAGAGAGCAACATGCAGCAAGTGATGCTGTCAGAAATTAGTAAATAAATACCTCTAGCTTTCCCATCCTAACAATTTAATCCCATCAAAGAAATGCAGAACATGATTTACATGTTGTTGATAATCTTTTTAAAACAGGAGTCCATGTGCTAGGGTTTGTTTGCACTTACATAATAGGTATGGTAAGTATTTTATTCATGATATGCTGGAGAAATTATTAGCTCCTACAAAGTTACAAAATGCTCACAAGTGAATATACATTCATTTACTTCAGAGAAATAACCCCCTTTCACTGCCATGGGTTATGTTAATTTGTTGAGTGCCTCTTCTAAAGCGCTGAATGTTATCTTTTTTACAAATTTTTTTTCCCACACTTTATCACACATTATAACAGGAACATCTCTGATGGAGGAGGAGGAGAATGAAGAGGAGGAGAGGAAGGAAGAGGAAGAGGTAAGGGAAGAGGGGGAGGAGGAGGAGAAGCAACGAACAAAAACGGTGAAAACACATTCACTCCCAGTCATTATGGCTAACAATGGCAGATAGCTACTTCATGGGGAATTCTTTAAAAGTAAGCACCTTTTAATCTTACTACATTAAAATGGGTAGTGAGTTGTAGTGATTTTAAGGACAATTATTTGAAATTATCTTGAAATAACCAACAAATACGCCAGTCTACTTAATCTACTGCTGAATTAATAAGGGGATGATCTGCTGCGAGACTTTCTACTGGCAACAGTACAGGGAAAGTCTGGGGACTTGTAAAAGTTTCACCTGATTCCAAAGTCCTTTAGAAAGTAGGACAAGTTCGTCTACCTATGGCTCCATGAAATACTTGACTGGAGTTAAGATTCTCTTCAGGAGAGAAGCAATTTCCATGAGAAGTAACTGTGGTAAACTTAGTAAGAGTCCAAATAGTTGCAATAGGAGCTAACAGTGATTTTATGTTGCAGTTACTCTTTTCAACAGAAATCTTACTACAGAAATAATCTATGCTCTTTGTTTTATTTCTATTTTATTATGCAATATATAGTTCATATAGAAAGGCGTATAAGATAGGTATATGTTATTTAAAGAATAATTATAAGGTGAACATCTATGCATTACTGCACAGGTTAAGAAATAAAATATTGTTAACCTCTTGGAAGCCTCTTATGAGCACCTTCCTTTCTCCAGATTAACCAACACTGTGACGTTTGTGATAGCCATCTTTGCTTCTCAAGAATAATTTTCTCCCCGTATGCATTCGTTAGCAATATAATTTAGATTTTTTAGAACATTTTAATATTTAATCTATGCTGTTGCATGTAGTTGTGATTATTTCATTTTTACTGCCTCCATAGTTTTGCCTTTTCCAGAATGTCCTATAGTTGGAATCAGGCAGTATGTAGCCTTTTCAGATTGGCTTTGTCCACTAAGTTACATGCATTTAAGTATTTCTCAATGTATTTTCATAGCTTGATACTTCACTTCCTTTTAATACACTGTATAAATGTACCACAGTTTACCCATTAGTCTACTGAAAAAAACATCTTGATTGATTACTTCCAAATTTTGGCAATCACGAATAAATCTGCTATAAATATCCATGTTCAGATCTTTGTAAGGATATAAATTTTCAGCTCCTTTGGGTACATACCAAGGAGTACAATAGCTGGATTATATGGTAAGGGTAGATTTTGTTTTATAAAAAAATCACCAAACTGTTTTCCAATGTAGCTGCACCATTTTGCACTCCCACCAGCAGTGTATGAGGATTCCTGCAGCTCCACATCCTTTCCAGCATTTGTTATTTTCACTGTTCTGGATTATGGCCATTTTAATAGGTGTCCGGTGATATCTCATCGTTGTTTTAATTTGCATTTTCCTAATAATATATGATATGAAGTATCTTTACACATGCTTATTTGCCATCTGTGTATCTTCTTTGGAGAAACATCTGTTTAGATCTTTTGCCATTTTTTAATTGGGTTGTTCATATTCTTATTGTTGAGATTTAAGAGTTCTTTGCATATTTCAGGTAATAGTCTTTTATCAGATAACTTTTAAATAGTACTATTCCATTTCACAGGTAGTACAATTACCTTATAATAACAAACTATCCTTAATTCCTCCCTCCCATCCACTGTATCATTGCTGACATTCATTTCACTGATACATAAGTTATAACCATCCAATACATTGTTGGCATATTATTTTAAACAAATTATTCTGTTGGATCAATTAAGAATAAAACAATTACAGTTTTCATTTTACTGTCATTTATTTCTTCTTTGATGCGCTTCATTTTCTTTACGTAGATTGAAGTATCTGATCATTTTCCTTCCCTCTAGAGAATTTCTTTTAACACTTCTTGCAGGGCAGATCTACTGTTAACAAAATTTTTTCTATTTTGTTTGTCTGAGAAAGTCCTTATTTCTCCTTTACTTTTGAAGGATAATTTTGCAAGATACAGAATTTTAGGGTAGTGGATTTTGTTTTTTTTCCTGAACACTAAATATTTCACTTCAGTTTCTTTTTGCTTGCAGGGTTTCTGAGAAGTGGGATGTTCTTATCTTTCCTCCTCTACAGGTAAGGATCTTCTCCTCTGGCTACTTTCAAGATTTTTTTTTCTTTATCTTTGATTTTCTCCAGTTTAAATATGTTATTCTTAAGTATAGTTTATTTGACACTTATCCTGCTTAGTGTTCTCTGAACTTCTTGGATCTGTGGTTTGCTGTGTGACATTAATCCAGGAATATTCGTAAGTCATTAATTCTTCAAATACTTCTTCTGTTCCTTTCCCTCTTCTCCTTCTGGTAATCATTATGCATATGATGCACCTTTTGTAGTTGTCACACAGATCTTGGATATTCTGTTCTTTTCTTTCCATCTTTTTTGTTTTCTATTTGCATTTCAGTTTTAGAAGTTTCCACTGACATATCCTTATGTGCAGAGATTCTTTCCTCAGCCATGTCCAGTCTATGAATAAGCCCATTATAAGCCTTCATTATTTCTGTTATAAGGTTTTTAAAAACTCTCCAATGTACCTTTTTTTTCTCTTGGAATTTCCAGTATCCATCTGGTCTCAAATGCTGTCTACTTTTACCATTAGAGCCCTTGGCATATCAATCATAGTTGTTTTTTTACAGTCTGATATTTTCAAATTCTCTGCCCTGAGTCTGGTTTGACGTTTGCTCTGCCTCTTCCAACTGTATTTTTTTTTTTTTTTTACCTTTGAGTACGGTTTGTAATTTGGCAGGGAAGGCTGGACATGATGCACTAGGTAAAAGCAATTCAGGTAAACAGTGGTAAGGTATGTGGGAGAGCGGGATTTTCCTGTGTTATGACCAGGTCTCACGTTTTGAGCGAGCCTGTGCCCCTTGGCTGTGAACTGCACAAGGGCATCTCTGTTCCTCCCTTGCCTTCGGTGGGAAAGGGTGGCTGCAGTGGGCTGGAGCTGGGGGTTTCCCTTCACCAGGTGGGTTAGATTCTGATAAAACTCCCACAGGTTAAAACTCCGGTAAAATCGTTTCTCTCGAGGGCAGGGCTTTTTAAAAAAGAACAGAAGGTATATGGTATATTTATTTATTTTTTTTCCAGAATGCTCTATTTCAAAATGGTTACCATTCGCCTCCCCCAATAGCAGCCAGAATGGATTTTTCTCTGATATTTGCTGTAAGAACCTGATACAAATGCAAGAGTAAAACTCAGGAAATCGTGGGCTCCTCCCGACGTCTTTGCCTCTCACGCTGTCATACAGAGCTTCCAGCGACCCATCAACTACAGTTCAGATTTTCCTCCCCAGGCATCGGTTCCATGGAAGATTTCAGCTTGTGAGTTTCTCAACTAAGTTGTGATCCTCCGTTTCCTCCTCTCTCTTGGAGGTAGCGATCTGCTCTGTGACCTCATTTCTCTGGCGGAGCTGAGAAAAATGGTTGATTCTTCAGTTGGCTCAGGTTTTCACTTGTTGTTAGGATAGTGCGGTGATTTCCGAGCTCTCTATCAGGAGTCTGGAAGTCTTTTGTATGTATTGTTTTTGTGATTGGTTAGTCGTCTTACATGTGTGAATTAATTTTACTTTTATCTTGACTCCAGAACTCTGTACAGTATGTAGCTGGCACAATCAATAATTCTTCAGTTTCTTTGGGATGTTCAATTTTTAATGAGAATCATATCTGAAGATCCTCTTTTCATCAGTGCTCTCTCTGATACTGGGGTGTGCACTTTCTTCTTCTCTATATAAATTGTCATTTATTAACCTATATGTTTTGTTAGCTTTTAGCTGTCTGTCCTATGGGAACTGAGTATTTTATACCAAATATAGATGAAAAGTTTGTTCAGATTTTCTAATTAGCAGTTTACATCCCTTTATATTGTTTCAGAAACTAGAATGGCGGGGAGAACAGTGTGTGGCAAAGATGTATTAGTTCTACGAGCCATCATTAATCTCTGCAACATGAACAGATACGGGAAAAGATTAAAAAACAATCCTTCAATATGTCCGTTCTCTTCTTAAACATTTTGATTTTCTCTCTATTGCCTTTATAAGGCAATCCGCTAATAAATAAGCACACTCTTCTAATGCTACTCAAGTTCTTTACTCCTCTGGATCTTGCTTGTTCTTACATCATTCCAATAAAAAAAATTACCTCTTGTCCTTCTTATTATTCAAAATCTACGCTCTGGCTATGTTGATTTATATCAGTCTCAAACTCCTGCTGCTTCTAAGTTTGTCCACCACACCACATTTCCAGCACGATGAGAAATTAAATGTGAGGCTCCTCATTTTTTTTCAATAGTAAAATGTAGAATGTAGATCCACCTACAGTTATGCGCCTTTAACTACTTTCTTTTGTTCACAAAGGAGGAACGGTCCTGCTTCTTAGAGAAAGCTTCTCTCTCCTCTATGCTTTAGAGAAAATCTACTACAAATATTTTAGGAATCCTCTACTATTAACTATTCCCTCTTTTCCTTCTTTTTTAAACCTTTTTTTTCCCTTAAGGTAGTCCACCTCTGAAAGACAGAAACATATTGTTTCTTGCCTTCTTCTATATATCAAAACCAATTGGTTTTTGTCCTGAGATTTGTTCAGTTCAGACTTCTAAACGACAGAGTGCCCCAGGGTCTGTCATCTAGCATTTCTTCTTTTCTCTTTGTGCTTCCCCTTGTGCAGTACTATGGCTTTAAATGAAGTCCCCACCAGTAACAAACCCGATCACATTTCTTACCACTTCCCTTCTCTCTACTCCAGACACAGTCATCTCCTGTTTTAGCTTTTTCCTCCTCAAGACAAACTTTACTGAAAAAATTATTTATATGTCTATACCTCTCACTGAATCCATCTCCAATTTCTTCCTTCCTCTAAATTTGCTTGTCCACCCTAAACATTCACATGGTTTTATTTTTATACCTATGTGCACCTGAACTTACAAATGTATTTCTCCAGCCCAGATCTCCTATATGAGCTGTGAAGCTTATAGCCCATCGCTTGCCTCCTTTATATTTCCCTTCAGATGTGAAAAAGGCACATTGAACTCCAAATATTGAAAACTGGAAATAACCACTTCTCTTGTGCCTGAACCCAGCTTTCCTCAAGCATCCTCTATCTAAGTGAATGCCACAAATATCTGTAATTCTAGAACAGTAGGAACTTCTCTGGCTCCACTTTACCCATTTCTTCATATGAAAATTGTTTCTAAGAATCTCATTATTTATTTTAAAATCTTTATTTTAAATTAAAGTGCAAAGCATATACAGAAAAGAATAGAAATCTTTAGTATACAGCTCAGTAAATTATCATGGAATTAACAGCACTGGAAAAACCTACTCATGTCTCTTCCAACTCACCATCCCTCTGTCCTCCCCTAAAATTAATACTATCCTGATTTCTAGCCTCATGAATTAGTTTTGAATAATTCTAAACTTTATAAAATGGTATCATATAGTATGTGTTTACCTGTACCTATCTTTTTATAACTCAACATTGTGCTTGCAACATTCATCTATATTTTTGCTTATAGCAGTGGTTCATTAATTTTTCTGTATATTATTCCATTGTATGAATATACAAATTTTAAGTATCCATTATTCTGCTGATGATTTTTTTTCAGTTATTTCAATTTTTTGGCTATTACACTGAGCCTAGTGTTGACATTTTTTGTGAGTCTTTTTGGTGCCCTTATGCACATATACTTCTGTTGGATTTATCTCTGAGTCTAAAAACCGGCTTATAATGTATATGTAGAGATTTGAATTTGATAAATAATGACCAGTCATTGATTTTTTTCACACCTGAATATTTTTAAAATATTTTCTTTCTCTTCAACTATATTCCTAGAGCTTTTAAAGACAATAAAATTACTAAGTTATCACAATAATCTTCGTTCTGTCCTTCTGAATCAACACAGGATCCTCTTCAATAATATCTAAACTCATTGATCTTTTTGGAAATAAATGTGACCCTTACTGACAGTTTCACCACAGGACCTGTGAACACCCTGTGTCCTGTTCCCCAGTCCCTGCACAACAACCGCCACAACCACAGCATTGTCTAGTCAACTCCCAATCTTCCACCCAGCTATTGCTTATATTTATATGAACTTATAGCACAATGTACATAATACAGTTACAGTAATACACATATTACTGTGATTCTTTTATAAATGCCTCTCTTTACTACAAGATTGCAAGTTCTGTGAAATCAGGCAGAGGCTTTGTGTTATTTCTGCTCCAACTTTGGGTCGCTAATGCCTAGAACAATGTATAGGACATAGTAGGTATTGAAAACAGATCTTTATTGAATGAACACATCCATGCGTCGTGCATGAATAAGTGAGTGCTATCTACTTTACATGGAAAAGTTTCTCCTCCCTCTTCAGACTCTCACCACTCTGTCTGGTTAACTCCAACGCATCTTTCACAATGTAGCTTATACATTATTGACCAAGATTATCTTTCTGAACCGAAACTTCAGTAAAGTACCCCTCCACTGTGCTTTACTTGCAATCAGTTCTTTCTTATTCTAATTTAGCACATTATGTAGTAATGTCTATCTTTTGTCTGTTTCCCTCACTAGTTTCTAAGCTCTCTGAGACAGAGGCTGTATCATGTTCACACACACACAAAAATTCCAGTTCCTAGAACAAGTACTAAAATAACACTAAAAGCCTTAAAACTCTTCTTTTCCTGACTTGGGTCTAGTTCTTGCATTTAAAAACTTTTAAATGTCTTCGTTTTTATTCAATATAAGAATGTCATATGATTCATTCCATTAGTTCCAGATGATAAATATGAATTACTTCAGGCATGATGGTATCAAAAGTAAAAATTATTATCTAAGAAGTAAGATGAAGAAAAAGATAAAGATGAAGAGCAGGAGAAAACGAGAGGAGTATAGGATAGAGGAGGAACAGAACAGGAAAAAAGAGGAAAACAAGGAGTAAGAGGAGCAGAGAAGCTTGTAATGTACAGATAAAAACTACCTTCCCTCCTCATCTTCTTTTCACACTTGTTCTGACCCAGCCTTCAACACTTCTAACTTCCATTGCTTTTTCATGCCAAAGCTCCAACAATGGATTGTTCTAAAATATCAAGAAAGATATTTTGAAGTGTGTCTAACTCACTCCTGAAGTACAAAATTCTAAGAATACATATACAGACATATACATATATACACATATTTTCAGTTTCTACATCAGCTTTATCAAAGAGTGAGTAGTCATGCAATTGACATGGGACTATCTACATCGCTGAAATTTGAAGAGATCTCCATTTCTAGAAATGAGTGGAGACTGAGTACAGCAAATCAACAGGCAAATACACTTAATCAGACTTTGACTTATATTTACACAGATTTAGTAAAATTGTCCCAAGGTTTTTTTTGTCCGATTTCAACAAATTATGAAAATGTATTATAGTCATATTAATAAAAATGCTTTTTCAAAAGTTCAAGAATTCTTACATAGTGGATCTTTGCTCATTATAAAAGTTAAATGTATCCTATGATGTTAAATTATACAATTGTTATTATTTGAGAGAGACAGGGAGAATCTTGACTGTATAGAGACTATCAGTGTTGGTCAAAATGGGAATATGCCCTTTATAGAAAGATGGTATTTTCCGCAGAAGGGAAAGAGAATAATATTTAGTAGCATGACACCCACAGTACACAGGGAGACTAACAGGAAAAGATCCATAGTTTATGGGGACATTATTAAACTGATTTAAGGGTTAAGAAACCTCTGAGAAGTTAATGATCAATAACTGTCAGTAATTTATAGTGATTAACTACATACAAATCACATGGTAAAGTATTTGAAATATATCCTATGGGCAACAGAAATATTAAAATTTGAAGGAAAAAGATGAGGTTGACTCCAGTTTGATTTATGCCATTTAATCCTAAAATGCACGTTAATGATTGCTTTCAGACTATAAGGATTACAAATGTACACTAAAAATTGTAAGTATTAACAACTCCTGTATTTTCTAATAAAATAACACAGTTATTAATTTGCATTTGTTTTTATTCTTAAAATATATCTGAGGGTAAACACCAAAAATGTAGTATAAAATGAGGTTATATGGGAATCAAATGGTTTTTGCCATTCAAACAAATAAATACTTATTATTGATATTCAATGTCATCAAGTTAATTCAACGTTATCTTTTTAGGAGATTAGAGGAGCCATAAGAAAGAGCAAGCCCTCTAAAAATAACAGTATAATTTTATTCTGTTTCATCAGTCAGTGCAAAATATTCAATATGTTTTTCTCAACAAAAAATTCTTGTTATGAAGTATTTCCACACCAATTACATACTATATGTTTATTTTCTTTAGAATCTTTAGTTTTATCTAAAAAAAAATACACGCTTATTCATCTCATGAATTCAATTCAGGAAATAACATCTAGGTGAATTTCTGTCATTAATACAGCTTGAGTTTTCTTCATACTTTTCCAAAAGATAACTGTACACACCGTCTTTAAATTGTTGATCAACCCTGAAGAATTTTTTTTCTATTCTTGAGTATAGACAGAAACTAAAATTTTATGTCTAGGATTATACTGGTACAATCAGAAACCCGCGACTACTAAAACAACTGCCCAACGCATTTTAAAATTAGAATTAAAATGTGTTTAATAGTCTACACAGTACTTTAAAATTAAAGCAAATAAAATGCAGAAGCCCTCTAACTTTGGATCCCCTCATGCTCTCCTTATTCATACACCACAGGGAACATCGTTGCCAAATACACAGAACTAATCAAATATACAGAACTAATCTTGTGTGGTTCTCAAACATAAAACTCTGAAAGTTATGTAAAATAATACTTCTTAATTTTGCACATGTAGTTAAGATCACATCTAACCCTGTGTTCAAATTGCCTGGCAAGGAATCTCTCCTAATCTCTAAACTTCTGTCATGAAAGTTATGCTTTTTGTCTCCTTTTTCCATAGTTGGTAATCCCCAAATGGCTATCATATATTTTAGCAGTGGCTGGAGATCTGGTCTTTAGTCACTTAAAGTTTTGTATTATGTCCAATTTGATAGGCCCGGCTCTGAGGATACATAAAATCATGATAATGTTTATCAAAAGTGCCATCAACTACACAGATCCTGTGATGTGAATATATTAGAACTTACAGAAAGTAAGAAATACAAGGCATGGTGAAATATCAATACACACACACACACACAAATCTACGTTTACTCACATGTTAGAACCTTCTCTCACAATGTTATGAAGACTCAGTCATGGCAGTAAATTCTACTAAAATGAAACCAGAGTGGTGAGGAGAAAAAAATAATAATAAAGAGCCAAAAGCTATCATATTTTAAATTGTATAACAAAATTGAGAATGTTGAAAACACTTATTTATTGGATGAGTACTGGGTTATAGATCTACTAGTTGTCAGATTCATGCTCGAATTCCATTTCTACCATGCATTAGCCAGACTTCTTTGGTTATGTGTGTATGTGTTCACTTACTTGTAAAACTGGATTGGTAATACCTGTATCACAGAAAAATTGTGAATGTGAAATGGCTTAAAGCCTGGAAAATAATAACAGGAAATAAATCTATGTTTGTTTTCTTCCTTACCCCCTCATAGAAGTAATCAGTCTTCCAGAGATAAAAGAAATAATGTCATGTCTCTCCTGATTCACTGTGTTAGTTTAGTAATCTGAAACTTCCATCAGAATAATCAAATCATTTATCATATAGAGACAGGTAATGTGAATCAAATTATATTTTATACCTCAACTCCATGAATGGTGTGTATGTTTATAGAGTTAATAGTTCCTGTCAAATAATTTGTTTGATATAGTAGTTGCTCTAGCTTCCTGTGTATCCTCACATGAAAAATCAGAGGAATGGAACAAACTGGGATTTCCTTGCCTGCTCTAGACCCTCTCACGTGTAGGGTGACATCTGGTTCTCATTGCATCACCTGAGGTGTAATAATAATTGGGGCAAAAGGAAAAAAGTATAATTATTGGATGTAAGTAAATAATATCTTTTGCTACAGAAACTTCATTTCTGAATTTAGGGTAACAGTAACAAATATAGGTATGTGAAAAATACTCAGAGTTACAACTGTATATTATTTTAACAAAATAAGATCTCAAACAAATATAAATATTAGCATGTTTAAAATCTTGTTGGACTTATTCAATGATTGCTACATCGGTACCATAATTTTAAAACTAATAAATAAAAAATATCCTTTTGGTCAAAATGTTGGTAGAAAGCACAGGGAAAAAATGGTGGGTTAAAGAAAGTTTTGACCCTCACACACACACATTCTACTACAGTGGAAATACGAAGGTAGTAATTTCACTCCAAAATATATATGGACGTTGTCTGCTTTTCAAGGGAGCAAATGAACTGCTTTGTACTTAGAACATTGTAGAAAGTAATTCTAGAGTATTTAATATTAAGATTTGGAGACAGCTTCCTTGGAAGACTACGATTTTAATTAATACATGCTTTTTTAATAAAATGATCATTTTTCTGAACAAAACTGATTCAAACAGGCAATCGATCCCTTAGAATTAATTTTAAAAGTTTGGAGTGGACAATTTTGGCTTTAAAGAATATCATAAAACTGGCAAAGAGGTCAAGCAAGCACACACTCGTGCAATTTATATGTCACATGATCCTCATTCTAAAATCTTTATGAAATAACTATGAGGGTTATATGTGCGGTGGATGACAGTGCTGATTTCCAAATGGGAACTTCTCCAGGTTGGGATAACTTCTCTTGGAGTTTAACTACCAATCGTAGGCCCACTGTATATCTATTAATTACCTGAACTGCTCCCAAAGCATATCACTAGTCATTATTTTGAACTTTAATATGATTGAAGATTTGCCTATGGGGACCAATTAAGGGAAAGAAAAATTTAACCATATAGCTCGATGATTAAGTCATTAGTCAGCATATTCAGTGAATGTTACTAAGGTGGCTGAAATAGTAAAACATGGAAGCTTCTCTGAATCAACAAAAAAGAAATCAAGAGACACAGAGTTCAGCAGTCATACTGGGTGACTCAGTGATGCAACTGGGGACACATAATCATTTTTTTTTTTTTTTTACTAACATGAATGTGCTAGCTTCCATTACCATGTTTAATGATTCATCATCTCCAGATGGCTATTACTACTCTAGATCACACACTGGTGTTACAGGTAGAAAGAGAATGGAAAGGAGAGACAAATAAATATTGAAACCAGAATGGGGGAAAAAACTTTCTAGATATCCTTAGCTTACGTAACATTGGCCAGAAATGTGTCACCTGCTTTCCCTAGTGAAGGGAATCTGAGACAGTATTCTGGGCTCAGAATGTTGCTGTACTGTGCAAATTTGAGGTTCTGTTATCAAGGAAGAGTGAGAAATTGACATCAGCTGAGCATTCCAACACTATAAAATAAAATAAGCATCTTCTTTGGGTCACAATAAATTTGGATTATAAAAAATACATGTCATTAAAAAGGATATTGATTTGCACACAATAGAGTAAATAATAGCTAATATTAATTGGTGGCTTAGTACTTCAAAAAAAGTCAGTTCCTTTTAAGTGTTAACTAATTAAAAACAAACACTTTATGCAATGGGAATTATCACCCCAAGCTTACAAATGAAGATGTGTGACATAAAAAATTTCCTCATATTACTTAGCTACTAAGTAGTGAATCAGATTAAAACTAGGCAGTAAACTTCCCAGCCTTAATGTCTTAATTTGTACAATGGAGGAAATAATAGTACAAACTCATAATGATGTGGACAGCATCAAATAATATCATAGATAAAAGTATCTTAAAATAGCAAGTTCTCAGTAAACTTCAGCTATTATGACTATTCAGCCACTTTGTCACATTTTTTAAATATGCTCAAAAAAAAAAAGCCTAGATTAGATTTTCCATGTAAAGTCAGTTCTACACTTGATCATTTAAAAACTTCTAGCTTTCCATAAACATATTAAAAAACAGATTCATTAAAACTTTTAGATAGTGTAGACACACAGAGCAGAATGACTAGAGACATTGATTTTCATACTGATTATTTAAAAACAAACTATTTCTGGAAATTTCCTAAAAATTCACTGATGTACTGTAAAGTACAAAGTGATCAATTTTATAGCACTCATAAAAACATAAAACATTTCTTGTTTAATCTTCCCAATAACAAAATATACAGGCCAGTTGTTCCCATTTCCATTTTTTTAGAAATGGTAAAATTAAAACTCTGTATGATTAAACAATTGCCTAATTCAAAGCCTTTAAAATTGACAGAGGAGGGACGAGAACCCAGTCTGCTGTACTAAATTCCAAATCTAGTGCTTTAAATATAACTTTCAGTGAAAATTGTAATAACACCTTACCTTCATATTCCTGTTGATTCAGAATTTGGATAAGAAAATGAGCATTCATTCAAATGTAGAAAAATGAGAATGTTTTCTTTTTTTGGCTGAGTAATTTTGAATATCCTAATTGTTCGTGTGAATACAGAACACTTTTAACGAAATATTTTGTACTTTTGACTTTTAGATTTTATGTGTTGACAACAGCCTGACAAACACAAGTCAATAGAAGATTAGTGAAAGAATTGAAACTCTTAATTTATTGCTTCTCCAATTAATTTACTGAATGGCCTCAGGAAAATGGTCTAACACACTTGTAGCTGTTTCCTCATTCGTAAAGTGAAAGTAAAATGTTTATTTTCCTACCTCACATGGGTATTATATGAACTAATTAAGTCCAGCATAGTTAGCAGGTGAAGGCATATTCTGTTTAGTTACTTCTACAGAAATAGAGAATTGACAAGTCAAGCTTATTAACATTTGCTAGAAAGTAATATTGACTGATAAACAATGCAGATTTAGTGTAAGATATATTAGTAAAGTTAAAACTCATTTGCCAAAAGAAATAAATACCGAATTGGGTTTGTTCTTAAGAAAGAGTTACCCTGTGTTTCTAGTGAGTTACAGAGAGATCACAACCAAAAAGTTTATTAAAATTTCTTTATTATAAACACCTGTAAGAAATCATGGGCCATAGATTCTTGACACTAAAGTGGACTTTTCATTTCCTGGAATTCTACCAAATTCTGATGTTTGAATCCTCTCTTTAATTTACCTGATAAGTCCATTTTTTTCTTTGAGTATTTCCAGTGAGCCTATTACATTTAAACACGAATATTTACTTTTTTATGAGGTAAAACATACATCAGCAAAAGTGCACAAAATACAAATGCACAGCTCAGTGACTCTTCAGAGAGTAAACACACATGTAACATCAATCTGAGTAAAGAAAAACATTTTTAGCATCATCTAAGTCCCTCTCAAACCCTTTTCCAATCCACATCATCTATAATTGCCCCCAAATAGGGCTGCCAGATAAAGTACAAAATGTAATATTCAGTACCTACTTATCCTACACAAATTTTCATTGTTTATCTAAAATTTAAATTTAACTCTGTGTCCTGTACTGTTTTTCTTTCTAAATTGGACAAAGCTTTCAAAAGTAACTTCTCCTTAATTCTAACAACATAAATTAGTTTGGCCTTAAAAAAAACCTATATGAAATGAAATCAATACATTATGAATACTTTTCCCTGTGATTTATTTCATTCTACTTCGTGTGTGTGAGCTTTATCCACTGTAAACTTTTATGGCTATATTCTATTTGTCTGAATAAACTACAGTAGTCGTCATTATGATGTTGATGGGCATTTGAGTAGTATCAACTTTGAGCAATTATAATTAATAATGAAATTAATGTTCTTGTACTTATCTTTTGGTACTCATGTGGATAATTCTTTTTGAAACTGTAATTCTTTAACATCATCTAATTGTCACTCAAATTCATTCATTCGAATTTCCTGAATTGTCTCCAAAGTGACTTTTTATAGTGGGTTTGTTCAAGCCAATTTCCAAAAAAGATCCAACATTGCCTTTTGTGGAATTTCCTTTATGGTTTTTTCATTTTTTTATTGTGGTAAAATACACATAAAATTTAACATTTTAACCATTTTAGGAGTATAATTCAATGATACTAAATACATTTATAATGTTCTGCCTTCACTACATCACATTTTTATTTACTGTTCATTTGGAAGTGAAATTTCTGGGTCAAGAAGATGAATGTATTTCATTTTAACAAAGTTTCCAAACAGCGACCGAGAATAGCTGTGCCAATTTATATCCCTACCAACTATGAGAGGTTTTATTTCTTCACATTCTCAACAACAGTCAGTATTGTCAGTCTTCTTAATCTTAATCATCCTGGTCAGAACACAGTGATTTGCATTACGTCTTCTATTTTCATTTCTCTGATTTCTAATGAAGTTGAGGACATGTTCACACGGTTTTAGGGTGTTTTTATATCCCCTTTGTGCAGTGTCTTTTCAAATTTTTTGCCTGCATTTTCTACCAGTAAGTCTATCTTTGATAGGAGTTGTTTATATTGTCTGGACATAAGTGAGTGAGAGAGTGAGAGAGTGAGAGAGTGAGAGAGTGAGAGAGAGAGAGAGAGGGAGAGAGGGAGAGAGGGAGAGGGAGAGGGAGAGGGAGAGAGAGAGAGAGAGAGAGAGAGAGAGAGAGAGAGAGAGAGAGAGAGAGAGAGTGTGTGTGTGTGTACACATATAGTAAAATTTGCTAACTTGTGTAATAAATACTTCATCCTTGCTTTGTATTTTATCTAAAGGATTTTTTGGGTAGTTTTGAACTATGCTTTTTCATGTGAAATTTAGACTTAACTAGCCAATTTCCCCTAAAAATTTTCTTGTATATTTTTAAGGAGTGCAGTGAATTTAATATATCAATTTGGAAAGTTTGAAATAAATTGACATCTTTACAAACTTTCCAGTCAATGACACGGTAGTACCTTCATTCATTTAGATCTTGTGGTAGGCAGAACAATGACCTTCTACAGATATCCATGCTTCAATCCCCATAATAAGAAAATGTGTTAGCCTTTATGACAAAAAGGGCTGTGCTAAGGGTCTTGAGATGAGGAGATTATCCTAAATTATGAAACTTAGCACAGTTTAATCTAAAGCATCCTTGAAAGAGGGGGCAAGAAGCTCAGTCATAGAGAAGATACCATTCTACTGGATTTTAAGATAAAGGATGGGACTATGAGTCTAGAAGCTAGAAAAGGCAGGGAAATGGATTCTCCTCTAAATGGAACGCATCTGTGCCAACACTTTAAATTTATGATTTCTGATTTCTAAAACTATCAGATAATGAATCGGTGGTTTTTAAGACACAAAGTTTATGATAATTTATAAAAGCAGCAGTAGGGCACTCATGCTGATATTGGTACCTAGAAGTGGACTGCCATTGTACCATATGCCTAAAAATGTGGAAGTGTGTTTGGGATTGGGGAATAAACAAAAGACAGGAGGACTTCTGAGAGCATTGCAGAATAGGATAGATTGCTCTGAACAAACTGTTAGTAGAAATTAAGTGAGTAAAAAATTTGGTTTGTGAGTATGCAGGAGGAAATAAGGAATAGGATAGAGAAAACCTCAAATGGGGGGACAAGGGAGTTAATATTAGAGTGATGCGATGTGAGGAAGAATTGATGTTCCATTGCTGGTTTTAAAGATGCAAGAAAGTGCTGTGAGCCAAGGGATACTCAAAGGATACTTTAGAATTTAGAAAAGACCAAAGAATGGATTTCTGCCTGGAGTCTCCAGAAGAAACACAACCCTGCAGACACCTTGATTATAGCCCAGTGGAACCCATTTTGGACTTCTGACCTTCAGAATTGTAACTGTGCAGCAGCAACAAAATATTAATACAGGTTTTTAAATTTTTTATAAATATTTTGTAGTTTTCTCTACAGAGGTCTTGAAAATTTTTTAAGCTATTTTAATGCTATTGCAAGGAATTGGGTTCATTCTCTTTTTCATTGAGAGTGTATAAATTTAGAGTGTAGAATACAATTCTCTGCACTGACATTTTCCCAGTAAACTTGCTGAACCACATAATAATTCTAATAATTTATGTGGGGCTTTAAAAAAAATTACAAACCAAATAATAACAGTACTATTTCTTCCTTCTTGTATTTTTCTTTTCTTCTTGTACTGACTAGGACCTTGAGTACAATGTTGAAGATAAGTGATGGTCATTGTTTTGATTCTGATTTTAAAGCAAAGCATTTTGCAATGAAGTATAATACTTGATGTAGATTTTTCATAGATTGCCCTTTACCAGCATAAGCAAAGTTTTTATTCACAAATACGGTTATTTGCAAAGAAAATCCAAGAGAATCTACATAAAAGACACTAGAACTAATATGTGAAATTAACCAGTTCGAGACACATGCTCAATATACAAAGGTCAATACATCTATCTTCCTGATCTTGGTTTAAAAAAAAAAAATAGTCTTTAATACAGACAGTCAGAGCTCTTAAAAGAAATGGCTGACTGTAGGACTAGGGGAGGAAATATACAAGATAATCCTGGAGTATATTATAGTGCCAAAAAATAAGGAAGTGCTCCAAAAGAAAACAAAACAAGAACAAAAGCAAAAATGATGTGCGTATGTCAGAGGAACACAGGAACCAAATGAAAAGGCTGGAATTTTGAGCAAAAAATAAATAAATAAGTAAAGTAGTATTGTATTATAAACTAAGTGCAAAATAATCATGAATTATTTATTTATGCAAATTTATTTATTTATATTGGTTCATACTGATATCCATAAATGATTGAATAAGTAAATTTTAGGGAAAAGAGTCAAATTTCCCATGCATTACAGTTCCAAGCAATTTGTGTACATATTTCACTCTCAAGGAGGTGAAACACAACTCCCTATTGCTTAAATGTGGGCTGCACATTATTCATAATCCTTATCCAGAAATCAAAGTGATCTAAAGAGAACTCTTTGCAGCTGTAGGATATTACCAGCCTAGGTCCACCCATTCTTCTCAACCGGAAAGCACTGGAATGGAACAACAAAGTCACTCATTGCTGTTTTTACTAGACCAAGAGTCTAATAATATTAATAATGATGATGTGGAAAATATACAAAATAGCACCAAAGAAGCCATGCTTAGAATTAAGAATTCAAATAATTATTTCAGATAATTATTTAGGCAATCTAATTAGAATAGGATACTTTTCCCTTCAATTTAAACATCTAATCCTTTGAGGGCAATATTTTTTTATTAGCAATTCTAAAAATACTTCAGATGGAACTCTTTCTGTAGAGACGGTTTTGTAATGTGGTGCAATTAAGTGGCTCACATAAGGAGCTACAGTCTTAGCCCTACTAAAAGACAAGAAATATGTTAGCCGCTTCCTGCCAGAAATCTATGGCATTATAAGAGCGAAGTGAATAAAAGCAAGATAACATAAGTAGAATTATTTGAAACACTGTCACACTCTATTGCTTAAGAAAAAAAAATCGTACAGAATCTCTCCTGTTTCCTTTCTCTTGATAATTGCTCCACGTACACAGCCTAATGTCTGGGATGCAGTATATATTTCATAAGCATTTGTTGAGAAAACTAATAAATGAATTAATTCATACTTTACACTTCAGTGATAGTAACATTTATTTTTCAAGTTAAATTATACTAATACTTTTCCCCCAGTTATGCAGGTGTATGCTATATTTCTGGGAGGAAGGAATGTGAGTTTAGATAAATCTGGAACTATTGGGTTTTCATAAAGATGAGCTGAAGATTTTTCAATTTTAATTTCATAAGTGACTGTAACATCCATTGGATTTAGTAATGTCTTTTTTTGACTATTATCATTGATTTTCTTTAAAATATTTCTTAACTTTGACTACTAATTTTATCCATAAAAATACACGAGAAAGAACTATAAGAACAAAAGAAAATAATAAAATTTTAAAATGGATTTATATAGATTTAAATATTGATAAACATTTTTTCAAGAAGAAATCTGATCTAAACATTTTTACTATATTATCGATCAGTTATTGTCACCTTTGTTTCAATAAATTTGAAAGACAAATGGTGACCCACTACAATCATGTTATAAGCCATTAAAATCATAAAGAACTAAAATTTTAATGATAAACAAAAAAAATCCTAATCGTTTCACCCATTTACCATGTATTAAGAGAAAGCTACTTTATCCCCAGACACCAGGACAGTACCTTTTATGTAGTTAACTTTCATTATATGTTTTATTATATTGATTACTTTTACTTATATTTATTAAGTATGTAATTAACTATATCACTACTATCAATAGGGCTATGTTCTCTGTATACACTGCTTTATTTTAGCAAGAGATAAAGAACAAAATAATAGAAATTATTTATAAGAATATTTGGAATTGACTGTATAGTTACTGCTGATGCATCATCCTTCTTAGATTTGTTTCCTTTTTTATGCCATCTAAGGGCTTGTTATGCAATAGTGTATTATATACTAGGTTTATTCACTCAGAAGTTTTGTTGAGAGCCTTCTATGGGCCAGGGATGAATGAACGTGGGAATAGAAGAAACCATCCATTTGAAGATGAGAGGAAATGGTTTGAGCAACTGGAAGGATGACGGTTCCATTTACTTGGATGTGGAAGGATAGGGAATTAAGAAGTTGATTTATTACTTTCATATTGTATTATCAGCAACATAATAGTCATCACAAGCTTGCTGGGAGCCTAGGAGTATTCAGTGTCTTTAATGCAATATACTTTGACTCTACTATAAAGACATTTTCATCTACATGTTCAAGAAGCCTGATTAATTTGGACAACTTCCAGAACACATCTTGCCAAGGATGTATTTCAAAGACAAATTAGTGGACAACTTCATGCTCAGTGGAGAAAACCTGCTTATGCAGTATACCTAGAGGCTGGCCAAGCTTAGAATACTAACTGTTATTCATCACAAGTTAAAGTATTTGGGCACCATGGGTCTTTAAATATGACTAATTTAAATGTCTCCATTAAAAATATGTATATTTATATTGTTTCTCAAGGAAGAGATTACAGAATACTAAATTAACAAAACTAGAGGAAAAAACTTAAAAAAAATAGTCCTCAACACTTGAGGAGCCTCTTGATTACTGCAATTTTATTTGTTATTGAAGATGAAATGATTTGTTTTGTGCTATTATTTTAAATTAGAAAGGTTGAGGAGTATAAAACAGGTAGTTTTTTTTTTTTTAAAGCAGGCATGTAATGTGTTGTTTTCCATTACATGTTTATTACACAAGCATTGTGCAATATCCAGGAAAATAGTACATTACATGCCTGATTTTTGGATCATAATGTCTCAAATTACAGTTGCTAATTTTAATGAGCATCCTCTATTAAGGATGTCAATCTCAAAGTTAAATAATCCTTATGATAAAAATTGCATTATTAATATCATTGAAAATGTCACATCAACATTTAATGTGATATTAACATTATGAACTGTTTTGGATAAATACGGATTTCAAAAGAAATATTTTTGTTCTTGATCATGAATTTATCACTTAATCATGAATTTCATGTGCATATGCAAACAGCCTTTGTTACTTGATTCCTGAGATACTGGCCTCTTTTGGAGAAATACATATATTTAAGAAATGCAGAATAAAATGAAAATAATTTGTTGTGTCGATGATTAGTGAACTATAAAGTCATCAAAAAAATTGCAGAATACAGAATAGTTGTATTCTAGCAGCTACTAGTGTGTTCTGGAATTATGTGCTACCATATGATTAGTTTCTGTATAGGGAATACTGACAATACATCCTTTAATGCAAAATTATATTCTACACGCAGGAAGTCAGAGGGGTAAAAGAAATGAAGGTAGTTAAACTATTGAATTATAAACCTTCAGGTACAGACCCTTGGAATTGAATTTTGATGATCAACTGGTTGGACAGTACAATTTTAGTTTACAATTCAGTCTCCCAGAATTCCAGACCTCTAGAAAGACTTAACGTAACTTTTTCCAAGTACTTCAACTCTAAGGAGATGTAAATCCTCTTACGACTGAACAGGACACACACACATGCTGAAAACAATAGAGGCTTGACGATAATATTGATGCAATGCATACACGGTGGTCCAGAGGGAGGCAAAGGGAATGTGTGAAGAAAATGGATCGTAGTAAAATGGGAAAGATGTAAATCTAGTGAAAAGATGACAAATGGGAGTGATTGGTGCCAATTCTACCGTGAACTTAGAAGAAGCTCTTGTGAAGTTTTTCAATATTTATTTACTGGAGAAATTTAAAAAGGAAGCTTAATATAATAACTCTTATTCTTTGTTTTTCAAGAATTCCCCCTATAGAGGTATAGGGTAGGAACTCCTCAACACTTAGAGCACAAGGAAGTGCTGAGAAAAGTGTTAGAAACATCCAACTAAGTGCTGGGTGCAGCTGAGGCAAGGAGCTAATTGTTTACACTTGAAAGAAGCTAGTTGCTTAGTGCTTTACAAATAGTCTCATTGAAAACACCATGAGGTCAGGGCTATATTGTGTCAATTTATAGATAGGAGAGGTTAAATAATTTGATCACAATTGTGGACCATCTCCATGGTGAAAGTGTTAGAATCTATCCCTGATTCATCCCAAAGTCTGAGCTCTTCACCACCACTTTATCCTGTCCTGTTATACTGATTTCCACTATCTACAAAAGACCAGCTTTTTCTAAAGACGTAGATACGTAAAGCTTGCAGGATAATACTAGGGGGACGAGAAGTGAGAACAGGTGAAAACGAGCTATGGTAAGACTGGAGAAGGCAGTGATATTGTAGTTTTGTAAAGGGGACAGAGATAAGGTCAGTGCCTGGGAGTCCCGTAAGAGATAAAGAGCAAGCATCTTGAAAAGGAAGGACAGAGTAAGCCTTTGCAGAATGCAAGTAGGCAAGGAGTGGGCAAGGTGCCAGTCAGACTTAAGTATATATTAGTGTTGTATGTTGTATACAATAGTGTTATTGTAGAGCTAATCCTAGTTTTCAGTTCTGCATGTCAGGAGCTTGGAAGTTGCCACTCTATCCCAAAAGCAAGTAAAAAGCTGAACAGACTGAAAACAAATCTTCCCTGGATCCATAAGAGAAGGGAGGATATAGGGCAAACTGCTCTGTCCAAGATTAGAGAGACAGACAGGCAAACACAAGGAGTCTCGACTTAGCAGAGATGTACAAGCAGAAACCTCTGCAGGAACCGGTGCCGGGGTAGGAAAACTGCAAGGGTAACTGGCAAATTGCTGGAGGCTCAATATAGACAACTGTTAAGAGTAAAAAAACTCCAGGGTTCCCCATTATTGGAGGGATCCCAAAATTTTGTGAGATTTACCTCCAGGATCTTGACCAGGTTCTCTACATGAACATCAGAGAAAAATCCCCTCAAGCTCCCAATAGGTAGAAGGGAAAAGGAATTATTTTGACATATTCCAGAGCACTCTGTTCTTCTAAACAAGGCCCGACCTCAGGTGAAACTAGTTAACCAGAACCTAACCTGCTGGGGCATCATTCAAGCCTAACTGACCTGGGGGAAATTAAATACCCAACTCCAGTCAGCTCTATCCCTGCACGTAAGAGAAGGGAAGTGCCCACTCCAACCATCCTGTCCCACCCAAAGAGGGAGGGAAAAACTGAGAACACCTGTGAAGTCCAGAGGCCTATGGTCACTGAAAGACTGAGACCTAATCGCAGGACTAGAGAATGCCTCCCCTTCCCCCACCCCGAATCTCCATTACCAAAAGCTTATTTACAGCCATTCCTTTAATTTGGCACTTCATGTCCAGCTATCAGAAAAAGATTACAAGGCATACCAAAGGCAAAACAAAACAAAACAAAACAAAAACACAATTTGAAGGGACAGAGCAAGTGTCAGAAATAGACACGGCAGGGAGGTTGAAATCATCAGTCTAGGCATTTAAAACAACTATGACATTCAAGATAGGAAAGTAGGGGACTCCTAACCGCAGCCCACCTCACAAGAAAACCAACTAGCAGCTCCGCTTGTTAGTGGCAAAGCCCGTTAACAGTTCCCGAGAAATAAAAATAGAACGTAGGTAATAAAAGAAAGTCCAACCTTTCCTTCCTTTGTGCTTAGCTTAATTTCAGTTGCTCACACAGGGCCGCACGCAGAGGTCTTGCCGCAGGCACCGCAGACTGGCGTTCCTTGAGCCAAAAGGCGGCACCTGACAGCTCAGCTCCGGGAGCATGCGCAGAAGCGTGTGTGCGCGTGCGCGTGCGCGACACCGCAATTCAAGATGGCGGCGGCGGGCCGGGTGCAGAGACGCTGGGCGTGGTCTGACCTTGCGCTCTGGAGCCTTGAGCAGTGCGGCTTCACTGCACTGGCGAGAACTCTGCCCCTCACTGCCGACAAGAATCCTATAACGCAGCCCTGCTGCGGGCCTGTCCTGGCAGGGAAAGCCTGTACTCTGGGGCACAAGCTTGTACCTCTCCATTCTATGATCAAAGAATAGGGCTTTCCTTTGCATCTGAACCTAACTCAGTCATGTTCTATTGGTTCGAAGGACACTAGGCAGAAGGACACTTGCCGGGATCGACCACAGAGGTGACGCATAGATAAGACACCGTTGTGAAACCCCTAGAACCCCTGGGGTGAGGCAGAAGCACATTCCTGGGCCACAGAGACTTAGAAGGATCGTATCAGAAGTGTAATAAGCATGGTTTTACATGGACCACATCACTCATCCCACAGGCCTGATCAAAGGACACTCACTTTCAAACAGGAAATGAGTAAGTTCTTGGGATCTAATACACAGCATGGCGACTATAGTTAACAGTACCACATTATATACTTGAGCACTGAGGGAGTAGATTTTACATGTTCTCATCACACACACATAAAATTGTATTTATGTGAGGTGATGGCAGTGTGAGCTAACCTTATTGTGGTAATCATTTTACTGTACATGCATGTATGAAGTCATAGTGTTGTACGTCTTAAAATTACAGTGTTACAAATCACTTATATCCTAAATAAGCTAAAAAAAAAAAAGTAAGATTTCCATCCCATCAAATAAAATATACTTATCCCCCCACCACGTATACAATATGGATTAAAATGGCTATTTTTTAGAGTACTCTGTTTCAGCAAATATCAAACAATCAACAGCAAACTGACCAAATCTTACCTAAATGCAGTGAATTAAAATAAATAACAAAATAAACCAAAAATACTCTTGAAAACTAAAGCATGATATTCTTATATAATAGAATGTTATTAAAATGACATAGTTTAAAAGGTACAAAGTTCCAGTTATAAGATAAATTAGTGCTAGAGATATAGTGTACAGCTTGGTGACAAAAGTTAACAGTATTTTATTGCATATTTGAAGGATTCTAAGAGAGTAGATCTTAAGAGTTCTCATTATAAGAAAAAGAAATCTGTAGCTATGTGAGGTGAATGATGTTAACTAAATTCCTTGTGCTAATCATTTCACAATATATACAAATATAAGATCATCATGTTGTGCAGCTGTAACTAATACAATGTTATATGTCAATTATATCTCAATAAAACTGGAAAAAAATAAATAAAATGACATAGGTATATATTTGTGGCATGGAAATTCATTTATGCCATATTAATCATACATTAGAAAAGTATATTTCTCTTTCTCACTATTCAGAGAAACATAATTATTTCACAAAATAATAATGACATATCGTTATCACTCCACTTAGAGATGAACCAAGGTTACACAGCGAGTACTTGGCAGAAATAGAAGTTGAACACAAACCAGTTTGTGCAAGAGTCCTTGCCGATATACAGCAAATCGTGGTGATCTGTATTTTGCAGACTTAACAACAGTTTTTCCATTTTATTTGTGCTATCTTTATTATACAGTATAATTGATTATATAATAATACATATTTCAAATAAAAATTCATTCAAAATCAACTTGCATTTTTCTGCTAGAAGAAATACATACACAAAATATGTTTTACTTATATGTCAAAAATATAAGTATTTTGTGTAAGTTTATTATCTTGATTATATCAGGATGCCAGTGAGGTATTAAAAACACCTAATGTCCTACCTCTAATGTGGTTTAAATATCCTTTTCAAGCTATAACAAATACAGTGTGCCTTTGAAACTGGCAATGGATTTTGCAAATTTAAATTAGTTAAATATTTTCTCTATGTGGTGAAAGTGTATAGAACAGAATAAGTGAGATCACTGTAGCTGACTAGGAAACCATAAAGTCAGTTGTTTGGGGTTTCTCAAGTTATGATTCATTCCCATAAGTCATTAGGTTTGAATTTGAAGATTACCTTAGGATGTTTCAATATTTGGATAAATCTCTTCTTAAGATTTTCAGTGATATGCTCTGTCCAGCTTGACTGTCTGCACCAGAGCTCTGCTTCCAGAGTTCAAAATGTTCAAAATTGAAGACTAGAACACCTACTTATATTCAAAGTTTCTGAGAAAGAGAATGTTTGTTAGAGAAATTCTGTTCACTTGTATTAATATAAGTTAGAGCAAAATCCATTACTGTTACCATTTTTAGTGGAGCATATAAAATCTCACTATAAATTTCTTGATTGAATTTTCCACACTTTCTGACAATTGCCCTTTTTCATTTAAATACTGACTGTTAAAGGGCAAAGAACAAATTTAATTTGGCATCTGATTCTGAGTGGATGTGATCAGTGTCATGGTAATAGTCCAGTTAAATAAGGTAAGTTGTGTAGGGTTTATTAAGTCCTAACCCCTGAGCGTTAAGCGCTCTTGTGAAGGAAACATACTTTAATGTTTCTAGTCGCATGGTTGAGAACACACTTATAAAGACACTCATTTCTTAGTATGTGCATTTAGACAGAATAATCTCAACCTTTGATGATTTGATGATTTAGCTGTGCCTCATTAAAAATGTCATTTGGTCCAGAAGCCAAGTGGGAGTCTCTGCCACTAACAGTCATAGAAAGTTTATACAGATCTCTCAGTATGATTCATCTTGCCTCAGTATAAGCATGTTTCCATCACTGGTTTAAATAAGACTCAAAATTTTGTGCAATAGACTTTCTGAATGCTTAAAGATTGTATGTGTGTGTGTGTGGTAGTAGGTGGGCAAGTTAAATTCTTATGTTTATTTATTCAAAACATTAGCTAATTTATTCCAAGGGAGGAAGTACCTCTTTTTATCCCCCTATAACCTATACAGGTTTAGACATTTTAAGAAATACTTCAGTAGTAAAATAAATGCATATTTGTATAAATATAAAATAACTATGTAAATGAACACTTCTATCTTTATTTCTGAAATCTGTGAAGAATTATATTTTAGCTTATGGCTGTTTAAATGTAAAAGGGCCTCCTTTAAGTGACTAATATGATTCTATTAATTTTATTATAGTCAATAATTTAAATTGTTTAATTAAATTTAATTTAATATTTAATGTTCTACTCTTTTTAATTAATTATCATGTAATCAGCATGCTTTCATCTATTAACCATAATTTAAAGAAGCAGCATGTTATCACTCTAGTCAGATTTAATTTGATGAAATTTACTTCATTCTTATTAATTTACTTGGGAAAGGATTTCTGTGGTACAAAATAGAATGACAATACGATGAAGAAAAAAACACCTCATGTAATTATTCACATCATTCAGAGGGCAAATGGTTTATAAAAAAATAGCACTGAAAAGATAGTCACAATATTAAAATCCTTTTTTAAATTAACAGATTTTTCTAGCATTTGGTATAGAGACAGTAATCACAAAGCACTGATTTTCTTTTTTAATATCATCAGTTAAGACTGATAGTATTAAAATTTCTTTTCTTTTTGGCTTTCTAACTTTAGAATTTATCATAATTTACATAATTGTAAGGGATAAGATTGCTAACTTAAAATTCTGGACCTAAGCAAGATACTCTCATGTATGAGGTTCAAAATAAAAGAAGTTTTGTGACAAAGACTGAGAAGAATTATACTAGCTACATACACTTTCCTTAAGAAATTTCTGTAAATTGAGAAAGTATCTTATCCAAAGGAAACACATATTACATTTAGGAATGTGAGAAAGGGAAAGATTTTAGGACTAAAGTTTTACAAATATATTTGAATCTCAACAATGCAGTTGTGAAATTTAATGCACACAATAGGAAAACACTGAAAACAAAAGTATTTATAGAAAAAGCATAATATCTGGATTTACAACTCCGTCAGAGTAGGGGGACGAGAAAAGGCCTAAGGGAAAGCACACTGAAACAATCGTCCTGGCATAGAAAAGTAGTTGCTGATAGCATTTAATTATTAACATTGAAAACAATTAGTTTAGGTTAAAATATGGATGGTAAATATTTAAGAGCTTTAAGAACAAACCTTAATAGAGGCTGTAATAATTTGCTAAGGCTGCCAGAACAAAATACCACAGACTTCGTGACTTAAACAACAGAAATTTATTTTCTCACATGTTCTGGAGGCTAGAAGTCTAACATTAAGGTGTTGGCCGGTTTGGTGTCTTTTGAGGCCTCTCCTTGGCTGGCAGATGGCCACCTGCACATTGTGTCCTCACATGGTCTTTCCTTCGTGTGCACATGAGGCAGACTCAGGTGTCTCCCGAGTCTGAAATTCCTCTTAATACGAGGACATCAGTCAGATTGGATTAGGGCTCACCCTAAGGACCTTATTAACTTAATCACTTTTTAAAAGCACTACTCCCATATACAGTCACATTTTGAGGGAGGAGGGGTTAGGGCTTCAATATCTGAATTTGGTAGGGGGACACAATTCAGCCTATGACAGAAGTAGAACATCCATACTGCAAGCGAAAACGACATAAAGAAAATAAAAAAAAATCCAATTAATCTGGAAGAGAGTAGAAAGCATTGTATGCTGAAAGAAGTGGCAAATGACTAAATAAATCAGTGATCCTAGTAAATATGAATACACACAATTTCTCAATTTATAAGAGGAAAATAATCACTCAAAATTGGAATGAAAAATGTAGCATTGAAACACAGAAACTTAAAATAACACACCAAAACCAAATAACACAAAAAAGATAAAAAGCAAGGAATGGAAACCATGGAAGAACATAAGTTAATAACATTCAAAGTGAAGAATTAATATATAGCAAAAAGAAATTAAATGCTAATAGAAAATAATCAACATATGTGACAGACGAAAAGATGTGAATATTTGTAGTTGAAAGTTCTTTGAAGGCATGAGATACATTTCCAAATGCAAGTGGATAAGGACAGAAACTTTCATCATAACATGAAATTCACCAAGGGAAACCACCATGTACGGTAAAATGAAAATAAAGCAAGGTATATAACAATAGCATTGCATGGACTGGCTTTGCAAAATATTATACAAAGCTATCTACTTGGGGAATGTAATCTGAATTGTGATTTATATATATTGCAGAAAGAATGGTGCAAAAACATTCACGGCCTGGCTACCAAGAGTAAGATTCCACTTTTTTGTCTCATGTGTTTTTGGTATGTATATTTTTGTTTTATGAAATCTCCCTCTTCCTCTCCATCCCCATACAGACATGCAAATAATAATTTATACTTTTCAAGAATTATAGAGGGTTGCCTGAAAAAAAAGAAGTGCTATCTATATGTATTTTAAAATCCTAGAGTTTTGTTATTTTCATAGTCACATAATGAGAGCTGTCAAAATAGGATTTTTTTACATGGAATCTCAATTTCCTTTGTCTCTTTTGGCATTGCCATCATTTGCATCCTAGAATGAGCCTAAAGACTTCTTTCTCTGACAGTTCCTGCTAAACTATACATATTTTGGGGTATGCACAATTTTGTACTTTCTATTCCATTTACACAAATTAAAAGAAAAAGTGGAAGAGGAAGAACAAGAAATAGAAAAAAAAATGCTTCAAAACACACACATACACTTTGAATGGAATAATCAGATCCATGTAAATGTTTAAACTTCAGGCTTACATAGAATTTTAGTTCTTGTATCATCTCCCAGGCTGCATACACAATTGTATATTGAGCTTCTCTAAAATGTTTCTTATTAATATTAAAGAATGAGACAAAGGTTGCCTTGAAGAACATATGTATAACACTTATATAACACTCTTTAAACCAATAAACCAATATTATATTATAGTCATCTTTCTCTTTATGTAACTTTTGACTTGTCTAAAAAAAAGATTGTTTCTAAGATATGCTAATAGTTACCTTGTCAAATATTTTAAAATTCTATTTAAAATATTAGTAAAAGTAATATTGGTTCCTAAAAAGAAATGTAAGTCTGAAACATTCAGATAGACCCAAGTATGGATAATAATTTTCTATACATAACTAATCAAAAACCAAACACAAAAGAAAAAACAAACAAACAAACAAAAAAAAAGAAGGCATTGAAGACAGGCTAATATGCATCTGCTAATAATAAAATAAGTAAATAATTTGAATATATTGTATTTTAATAAGCTTTTTTTTAACAACCATTTAAATTCACACAAAAAAGTAGTAAAGATGATATAAAGATTTAAATTCACCCCATACCCAGTATCCCCTATTATTTACATCTCACATCAGTATGGCAAATTAATCATAATTAATGAAGTAATACTCTAATATTCATATATTATTAACTCAAGTTTATACTTTTTATTCAGAGTTCCTTTTTTTTTTTTTTTTTACAGAGTGTTCTTCTTCTGTACCAGGATCCCACCTAGGAAAACACATTATATTTAGTGATCATGTGTCCCTTTAGACTCCCTAAAGATGAAACCGACTTCAGTTTTTCCTTAGTTTTGTTGGTATTAACAATTTAAGGAGTACTTGCCAGGCATTTTGCAGAATGTCCTTCAACTGGGATTTTTCTGATGTCTTTATCATGATTAGAATGGAGGTATACAGTAGTTTGGGAGGAAGATCACAGAGGCTGTGTGCCATTCTCACAGCACCTTGTCAAGGGTGCATATTATCAACATGGGTTTCCATTGTTGAGCTGAACCCTGATCAGCTGGTTGAGGTAGCGTCTTTCAAATTTCTCTACTGTAAAATTAATACTTTTTCTTTTTTTCATACTATTCTTTTTGAAATTCAATACATGCAACCCATACCTGAGGAGGGGGAAGCGAGGCTACAACTTCTTGGTGGTAAAGTATTTATATTAGTGATTTGGAATTTTTCCATATGGAATATTTGTCTAATTCCCTCCCATTTATTAAAGTATTCAATTATGTTTTACATATTAGTTTGTATTCGTGGATTTTTATGTATATTTTGTGTTGTAATTCAATACTACTTTATTTTTTGTTCACATTGTTCCAGCTTTGGCTGTTGGGAGCTCTTTGGGTTTGCTCCTGTGCCCATCTGACGTACTATGATTATTATAGAGATTTTTGAGAACTTCCTTGTTTTTTTGGCACTACAAGATACTCCAGGTTTATCTTGGGTTTTTCCTGCCCCAGTCTAGAATCAGCCAGTTTCCCAACTGTTTTCCTTTTTAGTCTTTATATGATTTTGGAATTAGAGTAATTCTGACTTTATAGAATGAGTTTGGTAGTGTGCCCTCTGCTTCTATTTTCTAGAAGAAATTTGGAAGAATTAGTATTATTTATTCCTTAAAAGTTTGATTGAATTCACCAATGAAACCATCTGGGTTTGATGTTTTCTTTTGTAAGGTTATTATTCTTGATTTAATTTCTTAAAAACATACATGGCTATTTGTATTACCCATTTTTCTTTGAGTTTTGATAGTCTATGTCCTATAACAAAGTGGCTCATTTCATGGAGGTTATTCAATTTATTGTCATAGTATTCCCTTCATGGCATCAGTAGTAATTCTGAGATTGGTAATATGTAGCTTCTATGATTTTTTTCTTGCTTAGCATATCAAAAGGTTTGTGTCAGTTTTACTGATCTTTTTAGAAGAACAGGCATTTGATTTTTATCAATTTTCTCAATTGTTTTCCTCTTTTTCTAATTCCATGGATTTCTCCTCAGATTTTTATTTCTTTTCTTCTGCTTGATTTAAAAACTTGTGTTTCTCTTGCTTCCTAAGGAGAAAGCTTAGGTACTGATTTTAGTTCTTTCTCCTTTCCTTTCCATACACACACATACACACACATACACACTATCTGGTGTTATAAATGTTCCCTCTAAAACATTGAACTAGCTGAATGTCACAAATTATGATGCTGTAGTTTTATTTTCATTTAATTCAAAATATTTTGTATTTCTCTTGAGATATTTTAAAGTCGTTTTCTTAGTCTCTGCTCTTGGTATTTATCACTTTTAACTAATATGTTTTTGTTTGTATTTCTTCAAATAGCAGTATACTATTTCACACATAGTGCGGGTACCTTTAGCATAATTTCCAATTCTTCACTTTCATTCCTTGTGACATTGCTGTCATTCATTTAACTTATACATGTGTTATCACCAACCCTGCATTTTTACTGTTATCTCTATGTACAATGTTATTTTACATCAATTAAGAGTGAGAGAAATATTTGCCTTCATTTTTTCCCTTTCTGACATTTATTTTTTCTTTATATAAATCTAAGCTTGTTTCCTTCTGCCCAAAGAACTTATTTTTACATTTCTTCTGCTAGTCACGAGGTCCTTCAGTTTTGTTTTTGTTTTTGAATAAGAAAGTCTTTACTTTTGAAAGGTGATTTGCTGTATATGAATTCTAAGTTTGTAAGGTTTTTTCTCTCAACATATTAAATATTTCACTCTGTTCTCTGCTTGCATAGTTTCCGACAAGAAGTCCACTAGTATCCTCATCCTCATTTGACTGCAGGAAAATGTTCTTTCCTCTGGTTTCTTTTAAGATATTTTTCTTTGTTTTTGGTTTTCTGCAGTTTAACACGATATGCCCAGGATTTTCTATTTGTTTATTTTGTTTTATTGGAGTGTGTCCCTTTTTATGTTCTCTAAAGTGCTTAGTGTCTGTCATTAATTTTAGAAAATTCTCTCTCATTATTGCAAATATTCCATATGCACCTTTTAATCTTTTTTCTCATTTTCCAATTACGCATGTCGTACCTTTGAAATTGTTCCATGGTTCTTGGGTGTTGTGTTTGTTTATTTGTTTTTCTTCTTTTTGTTCATTTCCATTTAGGAAGTTTCTATTCACTTATTTTCAAGCTCACTGACTCTTTCCTCCACCTGTCAAGTCTGCAGATTAACCCATCAAAACATCCTTATTTCCTAAATACTCTCATTTTGATTTCTAATATTCCCTTGTGATTCTTTCTTATAGTTTCTCTCTCTCTGTTTACATTACCTATCTGTGCATACATACTATATACTTCTCCCATTAGATACCTTAACATATTCATCATGGTTACTTTAAATTCCCTGTACAATAATTCTAACATACTTATAATACCTAAGTCAAGGTCTGATATTTACTTTGTTTCTTCACATTGTGTTTTCTCTTGCCTTTTGGCATGACATACTGTTTTGTGGAGAAGTGGACATGCTGTGTTGAGTGACAGGGACTGAGGTTTAAAAGGCTTTTAGTGTGAAGATTTATGTTAATATGGCTAGGAGTTTGATTATGTTTAATATTTGCTGTAGCTATATGTGTCAGTTTTCTTTGGTGGCCTTTTTCTGTTTCCCGTATTGACTTTGGGCTTCCCTAACTAACCCTCCTTAGGGAGAGTTTGTATCTTGTAGCTCTGCTGGCTGAACTGACTTTTTGAATACTGGAGTACTGCTGTATTACATGCTATAATCTTTCCATTAAATCTAATTGTTTTAGATTTAGTGGGTATGTGTCCTGGAGCTTTGACAATCACAGGTTTGTATCCAAGGATATAACTTACTCTCACCCCACTTTTCCCTGCTGTGGAATTCCCTATTTCCTTGAAGACCTGACCAAGATTGAATATGGAATTTTCCCCCCACTTAGGTGAGACAGGAAGACTAGAGGGGAATGGAGTTGGAAGAATGCCCTTCCCTCAGCTGGGAGAGTACTCCAGCAAAGTCTTTCCCCTGAATGTGCACTGAAAGAGTCTCTAGTCCTGTTTCACAGTAACTACCTCCTCCCTTCCCCAACCAAGACCAAAGAGGACATTTGGGGGATCTTTATCATGAGAACCATGAATGGTAACTGCTGTTAAGCTCAGAAAAATGAGGGTCGCCCATAGATTTTCACTCACAGACTAGTGTGCTTTGAGTCTCCAGCTATAAGTCAGTACTACCATTTAAGTGTTCCTCTCGGTTTGTGACTCCAGATGCTCCTGCTCCAGCTAAGTCAACTTGGCTATGTGTCTCTGGATGAGGCTGTCTTTCCAGAGTTCAGGGGAGCAGTTTACCCTGAAACTCAGTTTTATGTTATATCAAAAAAAAAAAAATTAATTTTCAGTTTGTCCTGCTTTTTCTTATTGTAAGAATGGGAATGTCAAATTCCAGGTTCTTTACGTGACAGATGTGAAACTGAAAGTCAACATTATTTAATCTTAAAATATTTTTAATGACTGATTTTTTTGTGACATGGGAAGATATTTACAATGTAATGTTAGGTAAAAAAATGTATATGAAAATGTATAAAGCATGATCTCATTCATGTAAGACAGTTGTTTTGAAAGGATTAAAAATACAAACATAGCAGTTATTTCTAGGTAGTGATATTAAAGGAGATAATGTTACATTATTTTTGTTCTCTAAAAAGTATTTGTCATTTTATTATCACACATTACAAACTATATATATATATATAGCATTTTCCTATTAAATGTAATGCTTATAATTTTACATTTATATATAATTATATAAAATATATTTGATAAATATATAATATATAATACATATATTATTTATAATCACATAATTAATATTTAGAATCACATAATTAATATTTATAATTATGTGATCATAAATAATTATACTTATGTATAATTTAATGATTATATATGTTTACCAATTATCAATATTTACTATGTATTAATGTTGTCATTAAATTATTTGAGCATGTAAACTACTTTAAAGTAATCCTTAATCAATTGATTCTTCCTTTTAAGAATAAAAAAATACAATTAACTCTAATTTATTAAATACCAAAATACCACAATTTACCAGGCCATTAATCACCAAATATTTATTGTATTAATAAATTTTGGGCTGGAGCAGTTGAACAAAATTTCCTAGAAACTGGGTCTTAAAGTTTGGATAAAATTCAAGTAAAATTAAGAAGAGAGGTCCATAAATCCCCAGTACCTCCTCCAAAAATAAATCAGTAAATAAAACTAGTTACCCCCCCCAAAAAAAGAGGTCCATCTATCTATCATCTTTTCTTTCTTTCTATCTATCTTTTGTTTAAGTAAGCACCTGTTGTTTTGACTGGAAAAAAAAGACTGTGTAGAATTTCCCATGAATGCTGTTTGTGAAGTATTACCAGAGGTCACTGAAGAACACTTTCTCCCTCTCCCGAAGTGCTTGTCATTTGCCTTCATAACACACCCAACTCCTACAGAGCCCCATAATTTACAGCACTTAACTATCTGTCATACATAATGAGAAGCGATTGTTTCATATATTTGACAATAATTCAGCAAGTTGTCAAAGTGGATTATCAGCTCCATTAAAATTCAATCAGACACAATAAATGAGACACTTGATTAGTTTCACCATATGTTGGCTGTAGTTTGACCTCCTCTGGAGAAAAAAAAATATGTGTCCAGAGGAGATACATACACACACACACACACACACACACACACACACATTTCAGGGAAGTTTTACATTAAATGGAAAGGTAACATAAATGTGCCTAGTAGCTTTGTTTTTGAGTTATTCTAAATATGATAATACTTTTTTATCTGAACCTAGAGTATTCATTGACATCTCCACATCTCTTGCATATTTCCCTTAAATGTGACAGGCTGAAGTTCTTATCCATGACACAAGGCAATAAAGACTGCTTTGTACATCTGTAAAATAAGTGGTATATATGAATGTGAGGTTTCCTTGCAGAGCCAAATGGGTCACATGGCCTATGTTTTTATAATACGAGTAAAATTTTCTAGGTATAAGTATAAATATAAATTTTTTTATCTTAAGAAAAAAAAACAAGTCACAGAAAATGGCTTAATTTTTCTGGAGATACTGCATTGCCTCCTTTTAGAACATCGTTGATAGTTATCAAGGTGGTGGGACTGAGACTTTTTTTTGACTTACATAAAGTATGTTGAGATTCTACCCCTGTCATAAAAGGTGAGGTAACATGTGTCCCAAAATAAAATAGTTTCTTTCAGCTTCCAAAGAATAGCTCACTATTATAAATATCAGAAAATGAGGGTTTTAATTCAAGTTCTTGCACTTACTGTTTGTTTAACCCTAATCAAATTATTTAATGCTTCTGAGCTTTAGTTTTCTTATCAGTAAGTTAGTTTAAGTAAACCTATCTCACACATTATCCTGTGAATATTAAATACAATTTTGCACATGAGTAAACTTTCTAAATTTTAAAGGGCTATGCAAATGCAAAGTAAAATTATAGCAATAATACTGCCATTGGTCTTATATGGTTCATGAATCATAAGCCTAATTGTATACTCAAAATATTTTTGTCAATGACATAAAGCCATTTATGTCCAAAGAAAATTTGATACGAATTTTTTTGTAGCACTTCTCCAATTTTCTTTTTCACATGTTCCACCCCTGCAGGATAAAACTACAACATTATTATCTAATGCCAAATTTTGACATCACACAAAAGTAAGTTACTTCCCTTCTGTGCAAAAATCTGTATAATAAGAACTAACTTTACATGAGCAACTATCTTAATTTAGACATGCTCCTAAGCATTTTACATGGATTCATGTGTTGAAGATTCACAATCTTACAAATTAATGTTATTATCATTATAATTGTATAGATACAGAAACTGAGGCATAAAGAGATTAAATGACTTCTTCCAGTCAGCCATCTAAGTGAAAAAGTAAAAAATTAAACAAGAAGCTGTAAGTGTAGGATCCACAGTATTAAGCGATATATGAGCACAATCTTTAAAACCTAGACTCAAGTATAGACCTGAACTCAGATACTCACATTTTAACTATTATTTTTCAAAGTTCATGTCAGTCTAAATGGCATGTTATGACATTAACAGGAAAAAAAAAAAAAAAGCATGGGTACAGAATAATAGCTGAGGGGGTTGGGATATATGCTAAAAGCTTACATGAATATTTTCAAGTAATTCTTATAATATTATAGTTATTTTAACCTCTTTTGATGAAAAAGGGTACATTTTAAGAATTAAGTAAATCCCTTTAATCATACAGTGAGTGAGTGAAGTAGCTGGGATTTGAGCCAATGTTTGTCTTGCATCTAACCACTACATCATCACAGTAATTTTGAAGATATTTCTTTAAAAAGAGGTCATCATCTCTCCATTACATATTACATCCTACAACCTAAACTGGATTAAATATTTTTTAACTTTATGATAAAAACAATTTTCTTAGCAAAAATTGTTAGATGATTTTTAAGTTAAGCATTCGGCACTGTGTCTGAAAAGGAAGCCTAGGAATTTATAATCTTCCTAAAGTGTCAGGGCACTTTAGGAAGATTATAAATAAAGGTTGGTACTGGGTTTTGAGATTTGCAGTAGAAAGATTTAGATCCACTATACTTTCTTTTGCCTAATACGGAGGAGTGTTGTGAGTAGAAAAAATGAAATCAAATATATGAATACATGTTGAAAACTTTACAGTGATCTAAAAGAGAATAATTTACTGTGACTGAAGAATGAAGGATAGTAAGGGTTAACAAAGGTTTTGTTAGAAGATTAGGAATCAATTATTTTCATTAAAAGAAAGTGATGATTGTAATGTAACTGAACGCACTTTAATTGAAGGGTAGTAGGTGTTTTAAAAGATGCATGGAAATTAATTTGGACTCAGATTCCCAGGCATAACAATCATATACTTTTATTAAGTAGATCTCCAATAGGGTGAAATATCTGTTGTTGTTGTTGTTTTAAATAACTACCACTTGTTATTCTGAGAAAGGGGATTCCAAGATCATGCTTAAAAAAACAAACAAACAAAAAAAACATAGCTTTGGGCTGCCTCTTCAAATAGTGTCTGACTCAGCAGTATGTCCCATGGATTACTGTTTTTCAAGTGGAATAACCATTAAGAATCACGTATAGTTTGTTCTAAAATCCCACAAAAATTCTTTCAGCCACAGGATGCTGTATCCTTTGTATCATTTAAATTTTTTAGTTACAAACAGAAGAAAAAAACAAACAAAAGCCAAAACAAACTGACAAACTCACATTTTCTGCCAGCCTATTGGTATTTCTGCCAATCATTATGAAAAGAGCATGCCCAATCAGTGATTGTTCCTTGAGCCTGGGTTTTAAAATGAAAAGTATGTGGAAGAGACTTGAGACTTAAGATTGATGGCCTAGTCGAAAGCAGACCTACTCCGGAAGACCCAACAAACTAACAAGAGTTTAACAATAAATGAGAATTTGGGAGCAATTTGCTATGAAGCATTACTATAGCAGTGGTTCAGTTCAGAAGCCATGAAGGAACTATGCTCAGATCAGATACCTGTATTATTCTAGCCAAACACACTGGGGAACTGTGCTTGAGTATTTGCACAGAATGCTAGAAACTAGAGGCTGGGATCATGATGAAACCTTCCTCAAAAAAGGCAGATACCTCTGCCCATCCACTTGCTAATGAAAAAATCAGTTATTTGTAGCATCTGCTTGATTATGCTGCTCTTTTCTGGACTGAAATCTCATGTGAGACTCCCAAAGATATCCTCACACTAGCCCTGGTGTTAGGTCTGTGTATGCTAAGTGACATGACAAAGAGGACTTTGCAGATAGAATTAAGTTGATTGGTCATGAATTCAGAAGGTTATCTTAGATCATCTGGGTAGATTCAATGTGAACACATGGCTTTTAAAATTGGAAGAAGGCAGAACACTTCAGTCAGAGAGATGAGACTTAAAAAAGAAAAGGCTGAAGGTTTTTGAAATGTGAGAGGAACTCAACTCAACATTGCTGGATTTGAAAATGGAGGAGTGAAACCACAAGCTAAGGAATGCAACAGCTTTAAAGCTGTGGCTCTCCTGCAGACACCAAGGAAACAATGACAATAGTCATACTCTGATGGTAAGGAACTTAGGTCTGCCAATGATCTGAATAAACAAGGATGTCAGTTATTTCCATAGAGTTTCCAGAAAGCAGTATAACTCAGCCAACCTTGATTTTAGCCTTGATTTTAAACTCTGACCTACAGAACTGCAAATGCATAAACTTGTGTTATTTTTAAGCCACTACGTTTGTGGTAATTTGCTCCAATAGCAATAAAAAATTGTACAGGTGTTTTAATACGTGCAATACCTATATGTGATGACCTATTAATTATATATTGTATTGCTTGACACTTCAGTTTATGAGAAGAGGAAACTAGTATCTCTTCGTATTCCTCCTTCTCTAGTCTTCTGTCTCCCATTCTGAGCATTAGTCTGGTATCTGTAAATTTACACAGTTAAGGTTAAGAAACAGCTTTGGTTTCATTAATAGTGTTTTTAAACTCCATTCTTTCACATTTACATTATTAAGAAATTTAAAACATTTACAACCAGCTCTATAATTCAGATAAAATGTTGGAAGACTTATCTATGGATTGTATAGATCCTCGTGTAAAAACTGGAAGCCCAGGAATATACATTATTTATGATTCTTCGACAATGCAAACATGATTCACTGCTAAATTAGTAATTCCATCCAGAATAGTAGAAAGCCTCTTCAATAAAATATGTGCTTTCATCTCTACTTCATATTTTGACAATACACTACTTGCACAAATGTCAAATGACTTTTCTTTCTTTACATTTAATCAATTAATTAAGTGCTCTAACAGCTGTTTATCAAGTGGTCACCATGTAACAGGTATCCATCAGAGAAAAAAAAGCCATAAGCCATACTTCCTTTAGGGGCTTACTTAAATTGTAAGAACTATTTCATGTCTTAATTTACTTCGTTTCCAAATAATGCATTATTTTTCAGGTTTTTTTTTCTGGGTTATCTAACTAAATTTTACTTTCATTTTGGCAGATGAAACTTATACTACAGTTATCATATCACTAAGAATTTTCAGTTTTTGATTATACAATTTATTGAATTTTCTAACATCTTCTCCCCTCTCGGCCTGACATTTATTTTCATTTTAGTATAATGTAAGACTGGTTTCTTTTTGGGGGGAGGGGGGACTGTGAAATCTTTCTTTGATTCCATAGATTTCTTAGATTCTCTTTCTTTAGATTATACATATTTTTTATTTTAATTTAGTTTACTTGAAAGTCATTTCCTTCTGCCAAAAACCAGAGTTGAAGATAGATTCATGACATGCTTCAACTTCGGGAAAATATCTTCTACTATTTCTTTGATTATATTTTTCTGCCTTTTTTCCCCCTTATTTTCTTATTCTAGAATGTCTATTAATCTTTTGTTGGTCCTCTAATATGGGGTATGATATGCCTCTCAATTTTCTCTTATACTTTGCATCTCTTTTTATCTTAATTCTGAGAACTAGCCTCATTTTTTAATCACAGGGGCATTGTATTTTCAATTTTTATGAGTGTTTTTGATCTCTAATTTCTCTTTTCTCATAAATGCTTGTTCTTGTCTAGCAGAAATATTATCTTCTCATATCCCTCTAAATTTACTAATTAGAATGTTTTCTTTGCTTTTCTCTTAATTTTTTTATGTTTATATCTTCTCCCTAATTTCTTTCACAGTCTGCTTATGTTTCCTAAATCATACTATTTCTAAATATATAATATATAACATATATATTTGTACTGATTTTCCTAAATATCCAGTAATTCTTTGTTGTCGAGTTATATTTATGAATGAAAGCCTAGGTGTATTAATTTAGGTAGCTGGCATAATGTCTTCTGTGTAGCTGGCCATTTCTCTAAACCAGAGTGCTATCTATAAGCTCATTTGCAGCAGAAAGACATGTAGAATGACATGTTTTACTTTAGTGTTCAGGTAAGCTTAACTTTCTTCCACCAAAAACAATGACCAAATCATACACCATACAGACCATACATTATGCAGCAACCCCATTCTGGAAACTCAAACTCAGTTTCATAAGAAGTCATCTACCTGATTTTCTATCTGAAGAAAAATACATTAATATACACATTCCAGCAGCAGAGGAAGGTGGTGAGAGAATTCAGAATCATATGCAAGAGGGTGAATGGAAGTCACTGAAACAATTTTAAAAGTTTTGATAGAGATGATATTTTCCCCGTCTGGCTTCCTTTTGTCTTTCCTAGAAGAGCAGTTAACATCCTGTAGCCTTTGCTGTCTCTTTTCCTTTGAAATATAAAAGGAGAGCACACATTCTGTGAAATTTCTTTCGTTGAAATAAAATTTCTCAACCTAGTTTCTTTAATTTTATAGTTAAGGAAAATATACTTCTGTAAATATATAAAATGTATATTTTATATATAATTTCTATACATTTCTAGATGGCAAGAAATGCTATAAAATTATTGAAAATACAGTCTATATTATTTCTTTCTTGGACTCTACTGGCATTTTGGATCCTTTAATATTTCGGTGTCCAGAACTGTCTCATAATCAAGTAGATATACAGAATCTCTGTTCCTCCCAATTTGTACCCACCTCTTTGTGACTATGACAACTCCTAGCGACCTCACATATTTACCAATACCCTTCAAGGGATAGAGAGAGTTCAGACCAATGACCATTATTATATCAACAGCTGGTTGTACCATTTTTCATCAGGTAAGACTGAAATAAAATACATTATGTACTTTCTTTATCTAACCATATTTTAAATACTTTGAGTGCATATTCATATAACTTTTATTGACTGTGCATTCCCTAGAGATATAAGTTAGCTTTTAATAAATACATACTATGTGAGATAGATCCTCATTCTTTTGGGTGTGGCCTTGACATTGAATATAACTATATTGCTTTACATTTGGCTAAGTAGATTCTGACGGTCAGAAGTAATGGAGACATGTTTGTGAGTGTGTGTGTGTGAGTGACTGAGAGAGAGAGGGCTCTATTGAATTCAGGAAATATCTAGGTTTCAAAAAATTCTTTGGAAAGAAGGCAAAATACTGACATTATTAACAGTATATGCCAGTTTTGTTCATAATGTACAGAAATTCAATAGATTTTTATATGTTAAATTTGTATCCTTCAATTTTACTAAATTGATTGCTTAGTTCTAACATATTTTGGTGGTGTCTTTAAGCATTTTCATATATAAAATCATGTCTTCTACAAAGAGACGATTTTACTTCTTCCTTTCTGCTTTGGATGTGTTTTCTTTTTCTTGCCTAATTGCCCAGGCTAGACTTCCAGTAGTAGGCTGAATAGGTGTGGTTATAATGGGCATTCTTTTTTCTTTATTTTCCTTTGGTTTTATAATTTCAAATGATCTGTGTTTGTGTTCACAGATTCTTTCTTCTTCTCGATCAAGTCTGCTGTTGATGTCCTCCACTGTATTTTTATTTCAATCATTTTATTCTTCAGGTCCAGGAGTCAATTCTTTTTATGATTTCTATCTGTTGAGCTTTTTATTTTGTCTTGTTTCCTGATTTATTTGCAGTTTCTATCTGTGTTCTCTTGTAGCTTGCTGGGCTTCCTTAAAACAATGATTTTGAATTATTTGTCAGGCAATTGGAGATCTCCATTTCTTTGAGAACCATTACTGAAAAATTGTTAGTTCTTCTGGTGGGGTAATATTTCCTTGATTTTTTCATGCTCCTTTAAGTCTTATGTTGCTGTCTTTACATCTACAGAAATAATCATCTCATCTAGTCTTTACTGATTCTCTTTGGGAGAGAAATACTTTCACCAGTCAGCCCAGCTAGAGATTCTGACAAGTTCTCAGACCTTTTCTATGGACCTACCTATCCCATAACTCTTATTCCCTCTTGTGAGAGAATTCTTAGAATTCTGTGCTTTCTCTCAATCCCTCAAGTCCAGGCTAGATTCAGAGGCTTCTGTTTGTCTTTGCTAGGGTAATTCCCTAAAATTCTCAATTCTGTGTGCCTTCTCCCAGTTCCACAGAGTGGGCTGGCTTTCTGCATGTGTTTATGAATTATCTGAAAAGACTCACACTTACTACCCATAGGGTGCATGGGAGTCTGCCACGGGTGGGAAGTAGGATGGTGGGTGAGACACTCAGAGCATTTAAGGTTTCTGTAGCCTAGTTGAGGGGTCGGTCCACAGGCAAGGTGTCCCTAGCAGTTTGTGGTCAGGCTATCTGACAGAGGATATGAACTGTTTAATAGGATTAATGACCCTTAGACGATTTCCAAGCCTGGTTACTCCTAGCCTCTCCCAATCCACAGCCATGCTAGTCATGATTTGCCTTATGATTCTTGGTGAGGCAAGAAAGAAGTGCCTCATGGCCAGCATCCCACATGTCTGGGGAAGCTGAGTTCTTACTCACCACTCTTTCACTTGTCACCATGGGAGAGGTCACAGACAAAGGTGGTATCTCTAGACACTGAGCTGTGCTGCTATGAAGGAAGGACGACATGGGTAAAGTGAAACTGTTCTTCTTATCCTTTTCAAAGTGTCTATTCTCTTTATTTATTTATTTTTTTGATCCATCAATGTGCTGGAACTTCTCTACTGAACCCCCAGGCTCCCACAAAGGTCTTGTCTGTGGATGGTAGCCAAAACCAACATTCTGTGAGGGAATGACAGTAGAAAATTCATATTCCACCATCTTGCTGATAACACTTCCCCATCTAAACAACATTTCTTAATACTTAGTTTTCTATACTTCTTGGAAGCATTCTTTGTTTAACTTGGTTTTTTGTTCCATGGTAGGCAATGATATTTTCTTAGCAAATCACATCATAGGCTAGGCAGAAGATATAAAGTGACTGGTAGATGCTGGGAGGTGCTCCAGCACTTGAGCTATAATAATTTCTGTGTGAAATTTTTGCAAGATGTGAAGAAGAGGGTCTTTTGGCCCCACAAATTAGGAGAGAAAATATGCATCTCCAGCTTAGAAGTTCATGGTTCAGATTTCTGAGTATAATTTTTAAACTATTTCCTATATTTAAAAAGTTAAATATCAATTTCTTTTGATAACAAATTTGTCTATTCAATGAAACAACTGGGGAATTCAAAAACTACTAAACGAAAGACCATATTTTCACTTCCTCATATACCTAGAGAAGTGTACAATCTTTACAAAATAGGCCCTTGTGTCCCACTTTTCTTTATCTAGTTTATAAATTGAAGTGAGATGATATAAATGGGATTTTAAATATTTATAAAACTTGCAAGTGATGGATCATATTTCAGTTCTGAAGCAGAAGTTACAAGACTTGCATTTTTGTGCCATTTATTCTACACACCCGGAATTTTTACTTTAATCAAATCACATAGCATATTTTCTTAATTGTCAATGACATATCTTTAATTTTTTTATTTTTCTAAAGAGAATATGTGTTTTATAATTTATAAATGTATTTTATGTAGTAGTACTTAGGATTTTTTTTTTAAAAACTCAGAGCTATAATTTAATTGTTATTCTCTTAAAAAAATCCAAGGTCATTTTAGATTCCAGAAAATATATTACACTATTCTTTCATTGTTTTCATAGATATTTACTCAGTGTCTCCTCAGATGTAAACTCTGTATAGGTATCAAATATGTAACAATTGATAAGACAAAGATGATCTCTGCTCACTGAAGTATAGAAAAGTAAATATACAATATATTTTTAAATTCCTCATTAAACCCAATGTTTACAGGTTTGAGTTAAAAAAATAAATCAGAACTCTCTTGGTTTTTACACCAATATAACCGTGATCGCTGGTATCACTTATTACAATGGCATTTTTTGTCTTCCACATGGATAAAGCCAAGAAATTAAGGGCTGACGCACATCAGCTGCTTCCCCATACCACGTTGCTGGAACCAAAGATGATATTCTGGACAGTCTAAGAAGAAAGGGGCAGCTGCTGTCATTGTCATCTAAACTAGAGACTTAAAACCTAGGTAATTTTTTTGAATGCTTTATTTTTATAAATAATCATTTTTAAATAAATAAAGAACCATTTAAAGAATCAATTCTGATTGTTCTTACTTAACATAAATTAAAAAAATAACAATAATCTGGCATTCATACATGGGAATTTTAGTTTGAAGTTGCTCGTAAGAGCCACTGGATGCTATTTGCCCTCTAACCAAACTGACCTGAGATTCCAAGGTATCTTACTTCAGTGATACAATTCTCTGAGTGTTTACATTTTGATACACTCCACCACATTCTTCACAATATACTTGACTGGCTCTTAGCAATCTTTTATGATCCCAGTCCAGACTCCTTCCCCTTTTGTGGTGAATATCCCTTTAGAAGCTCCTGGGCCTGTACTTGCCATTCTGGTTCATTTCTCCATATCATATCAATCTACCAGATATGTTCTAGTGAAACTGGATCTCAAGAGTGGTGTAGTCGTGTGGTAGAAGTCTTGAAACTTTTCCTCCCAGTGGATTCATTGAACCTCATGAAGAGTGGGCCACCTTATCCTGGTAATCTTAAAGTTCTCTTACAGTGAGGGAGAAAGGAGAGCAGGTTTTTTGCATGCCAGAAGCATCCCATTACAGCCTTGCTCCAGAATAATGGAGGCTCTAATGCAAGTGTGATATCAAAATTAGTAACTACTCTTGACGTACAGGCAGACTTTTAAGAAGAGGATCTAGAGCAAAACTTCTCACTTAACGGCTTATCAGTCTAGTCTATATTCCTCACATATGCCTAACTAAAAGCTATCTTCAAATAATTCTTTCCAGGAGGATTACGCCAGTGGAAATAAGAATATCCTTGAAATATTTAAATGTCAATTTCTCTCTCTAAAAATAATAAAAAGTAATAAGTAGCTATTGTATGAACTCTCCCCTCAACACAAGTATGATAAGTGTATATGGGTAGTGGAAGGTGCTTCTGGTACAAATAAAAGAAAGAGCTTTTCTAATCATATCATTTCAGGGAAGGATTAATGAAGGAATTGATGTCACACTTAAGTCTGGAAAAATGAATAACCAAGGGAATAACCATGAAGAGCCAGGAATGGGAAATTGTTACAAACATCATACACAAACAGCCCAAGGAGAGGCCATGGGCTGTCTGACAGCTAACATTCATTGAATCTGGCAAAGGTACAGAGTTCAAGGACTGCCAATTATTGAAAAATAATGCTAGAATTGTTAAAAGGGTTCAGATTATGAAAGCTCCTGGATTTAATGATATGATTTTCAGTTTTATTATGAAATCAATGAAAAAAGTGCAATATATTAAAGACAACAAAAAAAAGTATTAAATTTAATTGTTTAGAAATCTAACTTTATAAGAGCAGACTAGATGTTAGCCAAGAACAGAGGCAATGAGATCAAATTAGGAGATTGTTTATGATTTTATGGCATATCTTCAGACTGAAGGTCCCTCTGAGGTTTGTCTAGAGTGAATGACTCTGAAACTGTGATTGTTGGAAAATGCCTGACTTCCTAAACCAAAGCAGTAACCTGTGCAAGTAATTCTGATAAAAGCAGAAGGATGGAAAAGACTCCCTCCTTCTTCCTCAAGTACCATATTCACATCGGTCTTATTGGTTATGTGTACTGCATCTGTTAATAAGCTCACTTTGTAAAGGTAAAAGGTTATTTTTGTTAATAACAGAAAAGCAAGAAATAAAAACCCTAATATTCTTTGCCTGCAAAACAAAGGTATGATCACAGGCTGGGCATTATTAAGGGGACTGGGAATAGACATCAAAACTGATTGGATGGAACAAATAACTCAGCTCTTGGATAGAGGTGAGTTAAGATGATTAGAGACAGTCACTGAGTATAAGATGATTAGAGAAAATGATTAGAGTGTATCATTGCCATCTGTAACATAAGCTTTTCTAAGGTCAACAGCCACTTCTTGGGGAGTCAAGTTATTTCATTTTAGTTTCACTTATTAATTCTAATCAAAGCTGGATTCTGGATCTACCTTTTTACTGTATTTCTGTCATCTTTCCTAAAAAGTGTTCCCATCTTCCAAGCCTGACTCAGGAGTTATACTAGTAAACACAAGACTGAGGACACAGCCTCCGCAGGCAGGGATGTCTGCCTATGTGGAAAGATAGGAGGGTCTTGGTCAAAATCACAACTGTTGTGGAGATAACCTATGTCAACAAGACAGACTGATGATTATGTGAGTCATGGGTACCATAAGTTGTGTGCATGTATTAGAATCTGTGATAGTCTAGGAAATATAAAACAGAAGAACAGGCAAGATTTGGTCATTATTTTATAAGGAAAAATTTAAACTGGGCATATCAGAAGTTGTTTTTTTAACAGTATTGCTACTACCAGCTCTACAGTCTTCTTTGTGACAATTCACTTAGTGTAAGATAAGGAGTTTAGAGTAAATATCACCTATAATCATTCAACTCTAGAATCATGTGATTCTGTATTGTAGTTTAGGGAAAAAATATATTTATTTTAAGCCTTCAGATATATGTAGTTTTTCTGTATAAATATTTATGTAGACTAAAAGCATAGATATAAATAGCACACCTATAATAAAGAAAAATATTTCAAATGAATGAAAGAAGTAACGAAAAAAATATAATATACATAATTTTTAGGAAAATACACAATGAAACAGATAAAAACATGATGATATTAGATTCTGTTGGAATCTATACATTGTCAGGAGTTGCAGCATGTTTAGGATAAAATATAAAATATCTTACTATTAGAGTTAATGAAAATCTGTGAATGAGATAATCTTACACCTTTTTAATAACAGTTTACAGTAAACCAAGACACTGTAATTTTTAGATAATATAGATTACTATCTAAAATAGCTCAATTTTTATCTTTATTTTAGAAATACATGACAATATATGGATTTATAAAGAATAAAGAAAATAACCAAAAAAAAAAAAAATGAATGAATAAATGAAGAAGAAAGAAACAACGAATGACATCAGGAACCCAGGTTCCTTCCATTCTTGCCATGTCAACTTAGCTATCTTCATGGTGAGGCAGAAGGGTATATGTCAGCTGCAGGCATCATACGCAAAAAAAGTAGCCAGTCAACGAAGGAGACTTATACCTTCCCCCACCACAGTAATCTCTTTTTATGGGATGGGATGGGATGGGATGGGATGGGATGGCATGGGAAGGGAAGGGAAGGGAAATCCCCAGAATTGCTCTCAAACTTTTTGAATGGTACTGCATCATTGGCTCATTTATAACAGATCGTTGTTAAGGAAAATGGGGTTGTTATGATTGGTTGCACACGGTTGTTTAGAAAAGGGAGGATCACTAAAATATAATCATGAGATTACCAACAACAAGGAAGAGGAAGGGAAGTGACTGCTACCCGCAGCCAGTTTATCACAGAGCCAGGTGCCAGCTTAGGTTTAGTATTTCAAGCCAGCAGATGAATTTTTAAAAATTAAATAGAAGGCATATTTTCTGTTTTTTTAAACATTTAAGATTTTGGAAATGAACCAAAACATACATAAGAATACAAAATTATTTGCAGAGACATATATGAATCAACCTAATAGTAAAAAGCAGACAACAAAATAGCCAGTATATTAACTAAATTAATTTTACCAATACATTTTTAAGCCATTATATGAAAAATATTTTTATTTCAACATGTAGTTAAATTTTTAAAATATCGCTGATATATATATATTCTTTTTCCATACTAAGTCTTTGAAATTCAGTGTGTATTTACATTTAAAGCACATCTCAACTTCAAGTACTCACTTGAAGCACTGAAAGCACATTTCAGTTTCAAGTGTTCCACAGACATGTGTAGTTAGTGGCTACCACATTGGAGAGATCAGTAAATCTCTCTGGGAACTGTAACGTTTGTTACATATCAATTTGATACCCCTCTCTTAAACTCCCAGGAAATAATGTGTAAGTGTTCGGAATGATTCAGGTATGTTCAGAAGAATTTAACAAAGGCTCTTCTAAAACAGCTATCTACTCTACTTCTGACCCAAGTGATCTTGGACAAACTATTTTATCTTCACAGGTGTCAGTCACTTCATGTGTAAAATAAGAGTAACAATCTAACCTAGTAACACTGCTATCAAATTGCTATGAACATTAAGCAAAATAAACACAGGTAAACTACACGGTATCATGACCAGCACATAGGAACTCAAAAAATACTAGCTATAATTATGAGATCAGTAAAATGAAGTGTTGAAAGTAGATAAATAATTGTTGGCTGTAATTTTCCCATTTTTTTCAAAAACAAGATGTTATTATCTACATATTCATTATGAACATTCTGATAGTATGGCTTCCAAATGATACACTTAGTTTGATTTTAAAATACGATATGGTTGCTGGATAACTAATAGATAATTTAGGAGAATATAAGTTTTTATTCTATCTGAATTTATTCTTAATTTATAAGTCATAGGACAATTGTTTGTTTTTTGCAGACAATTGTTTGCCCTTTTTCTTTAGTTGTAAACAGACTGAAAGCGATAACACATATTTCTCAGTACCTATTTAACTGACTCAACTCACTAGCTATGTAATAATTCCATGGTATTGAGAAGTTTCAGATGAATCCTATGCAAGGTAGCACACAGAAAAGGAAGATAAAAAGCATGTTTCAACCAGGTACACATAGCTAATTAGCTAAGATGTAACACGAAGAGAATGATTGAATGATTTGCACTGTGCAAAAAGGACAAAATAAAATATTTTGACAAAGATGTTTCATATTAATCAATACAATGCCTATCTTAAAAGATTTGTTTGTATAAGATAAAAGTATTCACTTACTACAAATAGATTCTCCATATTCTGTTCAAATTTTTTAAAAAATTACTTATTGTCACAGCATAAGGATACCTTACTTGAATGCATAGGTTGATGGGAGAGAAATTCATGATGGAATTAATAGAGATACAAATATAATGAGGCTAATATAACCCATGGGGTTTTACCTGTTTGTTGTAATAAACATTTTCTTGTGTGCCAGTTAAGAATTAGCATAAAATTAGAAAATATTTTAAAGAATTTGATAGTTGATATTTCAAGGCATGCTAAGTCATGTACAGCAGATATGATACAGTATTTCTTCAAATTCACTTTGGAGGTTAATGTTTATTTTCTAATACCACACACAAAAAAAGGATCTATATTTTTTCAGTCCTTAAGGCATTTAGATATCTTAATCTGATGCTGTTCATTATGCAGAAAATGAGCCATGTATAGATTTGTGCCTGATTGACCATGAACAAATTAAAGAAACTACTTTAGGCCCCTCCAAAGTATTAGAGCTATTAAGTCTGAAATAGGATGCAGAGAATAAATGGCCCCCTGCCAAAGTCATTTCAGAGCCTCTGAAGGATTTTTGAGTTAGGCTGGGCCCAAAAAAGGTTAACCAAGAAACTAAGATCAAGTGCAAGAGAAGGCAGCACCACATGCAAAGGCTGGACAGTTTCTTCCGCGCAACTGATCTGTTCCCATGTGAGTTTGCAAAGAGGGCTTCCTGACATTCGTGATCACACTTGCTCAGTAGAAAGAGAAATCGAAGAGTTCACACACATATTTTTTTCATTTCATTTCATTTCATTTCATTTCATTTTATTTTATTTTCTTAGTTGGGGGAAGGTATTTTGATTGATTGATTGACTGAGGAGATAATGGGGATTAGACCCAAGACCTTGTGCATGCTAAGAATGCACTCTATCCCTTGAGCTATACCCTCCCCCTACCCACATATTTTAAAAGTCTAGCAGAACATTTATGAGAGACTTGAAGAGACCAATTTAGAGCCACACATGATTATCACTGATAGCAGAAAATGCATGAAGCTAATTATTCAATTTTGCTCTACCAAGAGACTCGGAGATGTTATGTAACTACCTTTTCATTATTATAAATTTTTTAAACCATTCTTTTCATCTTTTATATCTGTTATATCTACTATAATTATCCCAAGTGAACACATTATATTTGCATATACTTAGCATATTATTAATTAAGTGAGGTACATTAATTATTAATAAATATGAGTATGATTTAGATTTGAACTGAGTAGATCTAGTTTATTTCTGGGCTATTTATGTTGAGTTGATAATATACTGTGCTACAATAAAAATAACGTAAAATCTTCTGATGAAGTCCTTGATCAAATGGCCTGTGTTTTCAAGCCATTAGGGAGAAAGTTAACTAATTTGTTAGTGATTATTAGGCCTACACGTGTATGAGATACCAGTTAACTCCAAAGAAAAGAGAGTTAGTTTATTTAGTGTTTGGCTTTCCTTATACGCTGCTTAATTATTTGTTTCAAGATTTCAATACAATCTGTTTATTATTTTCTTTGTCTCCGTGATCATTAATTTCATTGTCAAAACAAGGATTTTTAGATTTGCATAACACATAATTTTCAAGTGACTTACACATTTTACATCTTCCTCACAACACCCACATGCAGTAGGTAGAGTGGGGCTTGTTTTTTCATGTATTTTCTGATAATGAAAATGAGACTTAGTGAACCTAGTAAAATTCCCAGTGACTATCTAGTAGAACATTTAGAATTAACTAATTCTTTTTATTTCAAACCGTGAGCTTTATTCACCACATTTATATGTAACATTTATATACATTTTCTGCCAAGTTTCTAAAAGATGTAATGAATTTTTCTTTGTTCCATTTTTACTTTTGTGAGATATTCTTAGCTTCAGGATTGTACTAATGTAATCAGTAGAAAATGTAAAAGTCATAATTAAAAAATTCTTGTCCTGAATTACTGTTTTTTTGCTCCATTTCTCAACTTCATTGGTCTCACCAAACCATATAATCAAGATAGATATACAATATGTATAATACCTAGTAATGTAAGACATTATTAGTTATAACATGCATGATAACTGAATAGAGTATTCTATCTTTCAATCTAAAGGTTCTAACTTTACATACTAAATTTATATCATTTTTCTGCTTGTAAGTATAATGCATAAACTATAAAAATTTATAAATTTAAAGAAATCATATATTACAAAACATTTGGACATGTACAAAAAGCAGATTAAATAATTTCTTATAGTTAGTCCCTCTAAGAATAACAATGACTATATTTTAAATACTTTTTCATATTTTAAATTAACATCAAATATTCAATATGTCACATTAACGTGTTACTGCATTTTCTTTTGAAGTGTATAAGTATTCATAGGTACTTAACATTTTATATGTGCCTACACACCTTAGCATTCAAACGTGTATAAAGGTGTTTAAAAACTTAGAAACATTGTTTTAAATATTCTCTCTCCTGTTTAGCATGGCTTTGTAAAAACTTTTCTACTATTCAATTTTTTTTCCAAAATACTACTAAAAATCACTTTAAGAGTGTACAAAAATGTTAAAATTTGATATAGCAAGACTGATTCAGCCATTCCTGAATGGTTGAACTTTAAATTGCTTCTTTCAGTATAGGACTACCTCATATCCTTGCTGATTATCCTAAATGCACATGATTCCTCTCCCATAGTTGGTCTTACAGCATCCATGCCTTGCCCTCCTTCAATATATTCCCCAAATGGAGTCAGAGTCATCTTCAAATTTAGTTCTGATGATGACTTTTCCCTAATTACTATTTTCCATAAGATTTACATTTGACTCTTGAATAACATGGGTTTTGAACTGGGTGGGTCCACATATATGCAGATCTTTTTCAATAAATACCTATAGTGTTTACTACAAGATCTGTGGTTGGTTGAATCTGCAGATGTGGAATCTGTGATAGGGGAGCTGACTATGGGGCTTCAGCATCCCTGGTTTTGATGCACGCCATCAGTCCCTGAACCAATCCCTCACAGACACCAAAGGATGGACAACTGTAAATACTTTAAGATCTTTTCAGGTCCTACCAAGTACTGCACGAGCTTGCCCCAGACTGCCTTGCCATTTTCATAATCAATATACCAGTTTTCACCATATTCCAGTTACACTAGTCAACCTCCTTTCCACCCTAGGACCTTCATACATGTTACTCTGTGTGTGTGTGTGTAGAGAGAAAGAGTATAAATGCACATATACATATATATATATACTTATATATATATATATATACACAAATACACATACACCAGCTGCTTCACTAGTGTTATACTAGTGATAATAAACACTTCCACTGGTGCCATCCTAGCTAACAACAGCTAGAATAGTAGCTAATACTCTTGAAAATCTTGTACAATCTTTTAAAACCTACTAGTTACAGGAAAAAAAAAATTGTGATTACTATGGTCTGAATGATGTTGCTCCAAAATTCCCATGTTGGCATCCTAAGCCTCCATGTGACTATACTGAACATAGGGCCTTTAAGGAGATACGATTAAGGTTAAATGAGGTTACAAGGGTAGAGCCCTAATCTGATAGGAATAAGAGGAGGAAGAGACACCAGAGTTTCTGCCTCTCTCTCTGCCACACGAGGATGCAGCAAGGAGGCAGAAATCCAAAAGCCAGGAAAAGAGTCCTTACTGGAAATGGAACTCTGCCAGAACCTTGACCTTGGAGTTCTCAGCTTCCAGATCTATATAAAATAAGTTTGTCCTTTAAACCACCCCATCTATGATATTTCATTATAGCAGCCTGAACAGACTAGGATGCTAATTTAGTACTCACAATAATTTTGTGCACTAGATAGATTAAACATATGGTTTCATATATTTATAGATTAGGACAGAGAAGTTTAGGCAAATTACTCAAAAATCAAATGACCAGTTTAGGTCATTTGATTTTCCTGGGAAACTCCTATTCATACACCAATCTTCAGCTTAAATGACATCCCCTGAAAGGAAACACAGATGAATCTTGGGCCAAGTTAGTTAGGCCTATTTTATACTTTTACATTGCATTACATGTCTCTATTTTAGAAATAGAACTGAATATTTATTTGTATTTTGGTTTATTATCTTTTTATTCCACCATTTTGCAATCTTATGTGAACAGGGATTTTCTCTCTCTTTACCTCTGTATCTCAGCTACCATCACAGTGGTCACCACTTAGTAAACCTCAATAAATACTTGTTGAATGAAGTAATTCTTGACACAGTTACCAAAAATTTTATTGAAGTGTATTCATAGATTTGGAATTGTTGATTAAAGCACAGAAATGTGTACTTAAAATAATTATTAAGTGATATTTGTTGAACTTACGAAAAATGGAGAGATGTAAAAATAAATCATTAGATGTGTCATAATCATACCACCAGAAATGACTACTTTTTTTTATCATGTGTTTTCCTAAGATATTTATAAAATGAGGGACTAGCCTACATATTTTAAAATGATATTTCCTGTTAAATTCTCATTATAAGTAAAATATATGATCATCATAGAAAACTGAGAGCTCACTTTGTAATGGAAATTAAGTTGATGCCATCAACTAGCCTTTGTGCTGTGAGAAGGTATTACATAAGTTCTTAGAGCACCTTTCTTTGTAGATTGTTCTAGACAAGCCAAGGAATGAATTCAGAAGTTGACCAGAATAAATACAAAGCCTGATGCCTACAAAGAAGTAAATTTAAACTTCAATTTTCAGCTGGGAACTCCCAGAAGAAATATATACTAAGAAACACCCCCATGAAAGCAAATACACACACAAGGGCATACAATCAAACCAAGCAAAGAAAAGATCGTAAGCCAAGTCTATTAACTACATGAGGAAATGAACTAATTTGACAGTCAGCAAATTCAACACACAGAAAAAGCAGCTCCCTAAACCAGAGAGCACATTTAACTTATAAATAACTTCAGTGAGTATCCTCAGTTTCAGCCATAGTCTCCAAATCTATTATTGTGTGCTTTTCTGAACTCTTTTTTTTTTTCTTTTCCCTAATGTGTTCTTAAGATGTTCTTCTACCACTGATTCAAATTGCCACTTTGCCAGTTTGGTGCTTTACTATATCTAAAGTGGTTCTAATTCTGCAATTGCAGTTTTAGTTTTCTATTGTTTTCCCTTCTAATTTTGATTGTGAATCTCGTATAATTTTCTGCTTCTGTTTCATAGAGGAAAAATATTCTTATATTTAAAATATAAAAAATTTCATTTTTAAATTCATAGAACTCAATATGCATGTTTTTCTGAGTTTTTAGTACAGTTTTCTTTTTTTTTTTTTTAATTATTTTTCCAGTGCATTTGTTTACTGCATCTAGCTTTTTTCCTTCATTTGTTCTTGATCACTGAGCTAGCTGTTGTTGGTCTGTGGAAATGGATATGAGGATTGGCTGAAGTGACGAGAAGCTAAAATTGTTTCACAGATCTAAATATGGAGAGCTGTTGGATGTAAACTCCTAGACTATTTTCCTCTTCTGCTCTTCAAGGGTGAAGGCTTCTACTGTTGCTGGCTTAATATTCTAGTGCAGAACAAAGAAATACTGAAATCTATCACTTACAGCTGACAGTTGCATGTTTCCAACACCACCACATTGCTTTATACCGTTTACTCAAAATTTTATTTAGTGCCTTTCATATGCTGAATAATAGAAATTAATCAATAAATAAAGCAGACAAAAATTCTGCCTTCCTGGAACATGTAACCTACTTGAAACTCTTCCCAGGATGTAACATATTAATGCCAGTCATTCTTTCTATTTCTATTTCCTACCACTGTTTTCTGGGAATGAAAAACCTAAATGAATGTGGAAAGATAAAGAAGAGAGGAATGCTTTACATGGATCAAAAAGTTACAGCCACACAGTAGAGAATAGCTACCTGTTTTCTGGCTGTTTAAAGCAATTTGTTTTTAAGTTAGGAAGATGAAGAGTGCTTTATTCCTCTCCTTATCCTCTCAAAAATATTTTTTTAGAAGCACTCATTTTATGAGGTGAAACCTAATAATGTCAAAAAGCAAAATGAATATATCGTCCTTAATAGAGTTTGGTTGGTTTTAGAGTTCCTAGATATTTTCCTGGATTCTTTCTTTATTTTTAAAACTATTTTTGAGCCCAGTTTTTTCATTTTTAAATTTTCCTTTCCTTTCCTTACTTTCAACCTATCTTAATGGTTATTAAAGTGAATGTTAAAATAGATTGTGTAAGGATCTTTTTCCAAACTCAATTTTAAATCCGAAGTCCTAAAAATATTATATTTTAAAACAGTCTACATTTTTAATGGAAGTATAGAATGAAACTAAAAATTACTCTCTCAGGTGTCGATGCTTCATTTAGCATATGAGATTCACAGTAGTGTAGAAACTGTGACACTATCTTAAGTTACTTCACTTTTCTGTGACTTGAGTTCCTCATGCGTAAAACTGGGGTAATGATGCCATCCATTAATGTATTTCATGGTTAACTGATTTTAAAAAAATATGAAATGCTCAAAAGCATGTCTAGCAAATACTTAAATCATCATTATTTGATATTACTATTATTATTATCATTATTATTTCAGAACACCTTCAGTGCAACAAAATTATAAACAGTTTAAGGAAAAAAATTCAAAAGAAGAAGTTCAGAAAAGAAGAGCAGCACAATAATTCACGAATTCTGCCTCACTTTAGGGAGAGGTGGCAAATTAACAATTAATAAATTACACTTATTAGGCTGAAATAATCTGGGTCACGTAAAAGAGCCAAAGGTAGGAGAAACAGAATGAAGATCCATTAGCTATATCAGCATGTTAACCAAACAGGAGGATGATAATCATATCTAATAATAATAATAATAATAATAATAATAATAATAATAATAATAATAATAATAATGATTAAAAATGATAAACAATTCCAATTAAAATGTTAGAAATGAAATGCAAATTGTGAAAACCTCTGAGAGTCTGTCCCTGATTACTGTATTCAATTACTGTATTCAAAACACTCCCACCTGGAATTCCTCTCTTCTTATCCTTCTTCATTTTCTTGCCACCACTATTATTCTCTGATACTATGATGTTTCTTCATTGTTTCTTTCATCCCAAGTGGAATGCAATATCCTCAATATTAAGAACAGTGACTAATACATAGTCTGAGCAAAATAAATATTTACTGGATAAATACATAGATACCTCTGAATAAATAAAATAATCAGCCTGAAAATCAATTGTGATTTCAAATACAAAAAAAAAAAAAGACTCATAAATCCCATTTATTTTAGCCAAAACTAAAATATTTAGTGACCTATTCAGAATAACTAAATTTTAAAAATATAAACTTGAATAATATGAAGGTCATATACTTAAAAACACTTTATAATATATAGGCAATACACATTTTCACACACATACAACACATCAATATTATGATGATATGGGTAAAATTTAATATAAGGTGGTGGCAAAATTGATGACAAATTTAAAAGGCACATGTTCAGATTCATGCCTTATAGTATATAGGCAAAAAATTTCTTACTGGTGAAGTAGTTTTTTAAAAGTGACATAAATTTTAATTGGCAATAAAATGGATTTTGTGCTCTATTAGAAGTGATTTTTTAGCATTAAACTTTATACAATAGATAAAAATATTTAAGTAACATTCCATTTAAAAAGTAAAACTTCTGGAAAAAAGTTAAAATAAAAAGTTAAAAGTAGAGCAGAAGTAGGACAAAGGGCTATTATTAAACACTGAATTTATATTTGTGGTAAGATACATATCCTGCTTCTAACAGACAAAAAGCAGAGCAACTATATGCAGATATTCGCACAAGAAAACACTGAAGAATGCACATCATTAAAAAATGTTGAGCTTCACTAGTAGTAAGGTATATAAAACTAAATAGTTTTTTAGTGCTTATTAAGTCAGTAAAAATTAAATTAAAAGTCAGTATCACATTCATGCATTAAGCCGACTTTGCTGTGTGGAATGAGCAAAAAAGAGTAGTAGTAGATGAAGTGAAAGAGCAGATCAAGCCTTGGTGTCCGGAAAAGCTGAGATGGAAAAGTCATTAGAGAGGAAGCGGGGTTGTTGGTTCACTACCACAGGGGTTGACCACGTGAAAATTCAAAATGACCCCCATACATGAAGGACAGAGAGATCCAAAAAAAGGCAGACCACTCCAGATTGGTAGGTGACAGGTTTAATATGCAAGTGAGAATTGACATTGTTTAGTATATAAGAAATTTAATTAGTAAATATACTAGTTAGTAAATGTATTAAAAATGTCAATTCTCCCCTAAGCTATTGTAGAGATTTAATAAAATTCCACTCAAAATTGCAGCAAGATTTTTTTTTAGATATAGAAAAGTTCATTTTAAAATTTATTTGGAAAAGCAAAGTACCTAGTATTTCTAAATAAATTTTGAAAAAGAAGAGTAAACTGAGAGAATCATATTAATTAATTTTATGACTCACTATACAGTAATAAAGACAAGGTAGTATTGATGAAAGGATAGTTTGCAGACACATTGATCATTGAAACAGAATAGAGGATACGGAACTAGGTCCCACACCAAAAAAGGCCACATGATTCTTGACAAGGTTGCAAGGGCAAATTCAATGGAGAAAGAACACTGTGATCAGCAAATGATCTTGAGTCAACTGGACATCCATATGCCCCAAAATAAACCTCAACCTAAACCTCACAGTACATACAAAAGTTAACTCAGATTGCACCATAGATATAAAAGTAAAATGTAAAACCATAAAAAAAGTAAAACCATGAGGACTACCTTCTAAAAAAATTAAATTCTAAATTTTTTAAAAGGTAGTCCTCATGACCAGAGGTTAAGCAATGAGCTCTTAGACATAACATCAAAAGTATGATCTATTAAGGAAAAAACAAAACAAAACAGATAAATCAACCTCATTTAAGTTAAAAATATGTTCCCAATATATATGTGTAAAAAATCATCATATTATACATCTTAAACTTGCCAATGTCATATATCAAGTATATCTCAATAAAGCTAGGGGAAAGTTTTAAAGTGTTGTTTATGAAAGACCCTATTAAGAGGATGAGAAGATAAGCTGAAGACTTGGAGACTATATTTGCAAACCACATAGCTGATAGCTGACGAAAGACTAGTATCTAGAATATATAAGGAACCCTCAAAACTCCACAGTTTAAAAAAAAAAAGCAATACAATTAGAGTCATGTATAGACATTTCACCAAAAAGGATATACAAATGGCAAAAAAAGCACATCATTAGCCATTAGGCAAAATGCAAATTTAAAACCACAATGAGATATCACTACACAGTTACCAGAATGGCTAACATTAAACATAGTGAAGCACCAGATGCTGACATTGATTCAGAAAAACTAGATGACATATATGCTGTTGGTGAAAATGTAAACTGGTACACCCACTCTGGAAAGTGGTTTGGATGTTTCTTGTAAAACTAAATATGCAACTACCAAGCCACTCATAAATTACATCTGGGTATTCCTTTAGCTCAGAGTAATGAAAACTTATCACATAAAACCCTGTGCACAAGTATTCATAGCAGCTTTGTTTGTAATAACTAAAAACTGAAAACAATCCAGATGCCCTACCATGGGTGAATGGTTAAACAAATTTATGGTACATGCATATCGTGGAATACTACTCAGCAATAAATGGAAAAAACTATTGATACATACAACTTAGATAAGTCTCCAGGGAATTATGTTGAATGAAAAAAGTAATTCCTGATGGCTATAGATTGTATGATTCCATTTACATAATATTTTTGAAATAAAATTATATAAACAGAGAACAGATTAATGGTTGCCAGAGTTAAGAAAGAGGTAGTGTCACCAGGAAGAGACCCACACCTGTACCAGAGGCTAACCTACTTTCATTTTTTCCTTCCACACCACAATCCAATAGTCTAAGCCCACAGCTGTGCTAGTTTAACACAAACAAAGGCCAAGGCAGATGGCCACCTAAGCAAACCCTCAGAACCAGCCAGAGCCAAAAAGACCCAAGGCGGTAACAGTCAACTGCCCTGAACAGGCTCCAGCCTGACCATGAGGGCAGCGCCTGTGCGGATGAGACCCAAAGTGCCCAAAGGTGGCCTTTGCTTCGCCACCATACTAAGATCTCCTGCCCAAAGCGGGGACTTACACTTTGCTAGGCACAGCTGGTGCCTTGTGCAAGGGAGCCCGAAGGACTGCATATGCTTCGGCTGTTCCTGGAAATCACTGCCTTTTTACCCGAATTCTGATGGCATCCCCACCGCTTACCCCATAAAAGCCTTCCACTTCCCTCCTTCCACAAGAAATCTTTAGAGCACGAGTTCTCCCTCATTGCTTGATCAACAAGTAAGCGTTCTGCTCTGCTCTGCAGAACTGGGCCTCTTTCTATTGGCTAGAGCTGCACCGCAAGAAAAGGACCTAGTTGAGGGGTCCACCGGGTGTGAAAGGGTCAGTAATAGTAGCGATGGGAGGGAGGTGGGTGAAGCTCCAACAGGGCCACAAGAGAACGCCTAGTGGTGATGGAATGGCTCTGTGTCTTGAGAAAAATTAAAAAATAAGCAAGGAAACTTACATACCAAGCTTCTCTTGTGCTGCCGTAAGAGGAGGAGTACATCTCTTGCAGTGCCCGCCAGAATCTTAAAAGTTTATATGGAAGCTTCAACTGGGCTTCAGTCACTTACTTAGTCCAGATGACCACAACACCACCTTAGTCTCTCAGGGCTGCATCCTTGGAACATCTCCTGGTGTGGGATATGGTGGGCTGTATATTCAAAGGCAGGGCAGAGGGAGAAACACCTCACAGTGTCCAGCTGGCAGATCAACCGGAGCTCACGTCCTCTCGGTGACCTCCTACGACAAAATAAAGCACAGTAATTAGTGTAAAACAGGTCACAGTATTTGAAACCAAGAGATTCTGGTGACTTGGACTCTGGTGACTCAGTGGCATATTGAGAAGTCGTTAGGTTGTTATCGAACCAAACTTGGGTCTCCCTGCCCGTGGGCAGTAAATTTTTGTGGCGAAGGGCAGTGCAGCATTTATTGTAAAAGCGCCAATTTAAGGAGGATGGGTGTCTTGTGGTCTAAAACCCCGAACTCCCAGAAGGGTGAAGGGTTTCAGCAAAGCATTTTTAAAGGTCAGGTGAGGGAGGGGGCGGTCACAGGGTATGTGATCAGCTCCTGCACAATTCTCTGACTGGTTGATGGTGAGAGAACAGGGCTATTGACATTATCAATCCTTAGGCAACAGTACGTCTGGGGTGAGGCTCATATCAAGTAAATTTCTTCCACCTGCTGGTGGTTTTAGCCTTTGTAAAACAGCTCAGGAAGTGTGCATCAGACACTATCATCTAGGTACTTCAGAGAGGAGCTGCAGCGGGATATGGGGGTGGGAGTGTCTGTCCCGGGAAGGCCCCAAAGAGTCCTGCTTGGTTACAAGATTGCGGATTTTTTTGAGGGTAGGGGCAACAGAATTGACATGAGAATGGGAATTAAACGTCAGAAGTGACGCCAGGATTATTGCCTGAGCAATTGAAAATATACATTGACATTCACTGCATAAAAAGATTGAGAGGTGTTACCTGCCCTCCGGAGTTGTGCCTCGAGGAGCGTCCTCCCGCCCAGTGTCACTCACGCCAGTACACAGAGTTCAGTTCAGAAGCGACGGAAAGCTTTATTCTTAAATCTGAGAAGGCAGAGGTGCGAGCTAACACCGTAGCTCCTCCCACAAGGCCGCCTTCTGCGGGGCTACTTTATAGACTCCTCTTCAGCAGGGACGAGGGTGCCGTTCCTCTGCCTAGGGCGCCGCTGTATGGCTCATGGTACATTGCAGCGCCACGCACGGCGTCTGACGTCTGACGCAGCGTCGCTGCACACGGCCCGCCCCCCGCCGCCATCTTGACTCGCGGGGCTGTGTTCTTGGCTTCTGCGCATGCTCCGCCCCCGAGCTGAGGTGTCCTGCGCAGCCGTTTGGCTCCGGGAACTCCGGTCTGAGGTGGTCTCGGATGAGGCCTCTGTGCGTGGCCGCTGGGAACAAGTGAGACTAAGCATAAAGGAAAAAAAAAAGGTTAGACTGTATTTTATTCTATTCGGATTCTGTTCTTATTTCCCGGGAATTGTTAATGGACTTTGCTGGTGACAGCGGTAGAGAAAGCAGATTTTGGGGAGAAGTAAAAGACTTGGTGCCTAGACCTCTTAAAGTTGAAACATACTACATAGCTAAGTGAATTCAAAAATAAGAAAAATTTAATGATATAGTAATTAGACTTAATGAAATGTAGTTTCATTGGAAGCAAACAGCTTTCTAAAATCTAAGTTTTTATCTAAAATATGCAAATTAATAGAGCCGACATCATGTCATCAGGATTAAGGCACAGGGTGCACATAAAATATTTAGCAGAAGACCTGGAAAACAGAGAGTGATCAGTAAGTAGTGACTAGAACAACAATAATGCCATTATCATTATGTACATTTATGTACGTGCATAAGGAAGCAAGCAGATGGCAATATACACAATGTAAATTGTTACACTAATGTTAGAAAGCCTTTTCTTTTACTATTTTTTTTTAATTTTTAGCATTGTAATGAAATTTTTAACTCTCACATTAAAAATCTCTTTTCATTTGTTCTGTATTTGGTCTCCATATTCTACCTAAGATGTAGATCAGTATATATTCTTTTTTAGGACTCTGCTGATGTAGATTTATTCTTAATGTTAATTTTATATAACTTTATTACAAATGCATATATGTTATTTATAGATAAAACATAAGATAATGAGAAAATAGCTATAATTGTATAAGAGAAATAAACAGAAATTACTTCTTATACATTGCTGAATAACTAGTCTTAAATCTATAGCTATTAGAACTGTTCATTGAATGTATAACTAGGTACTGAATTGTGTATCAGACACTGTTCTGGCCAATGAGGACAAAGCAATGAAAAATTCTTGCTCTTGTAGACAGTATGTTTTATCTGAAGGGGAAAGGAAAAAAGGACCAGATGGACTGTACTGATGAAAAGTTAAGTGATATGAATAGAAATGAGTCAAGGAAGGGATATCAAATGTGCTGGAGTGGTGGGAGGTTACAAGGTACAGTAGAGGGGAGAGAGGACCTCATGGAGAGAGGGTCAGGACAAAACTGAGGGAGGGAGGGAGTGAGCTCTGTGGCCATGAGGGGAGAACATGTGTCAAGTGCATGTGTGTTACACACTTAACAGGAGTGGTCAGTGTAACTGGAGGAGAGGCAGTCAGAGAGAAAGTGGCAGAGTTGAGGCTGGGGATGTAACAGGTGGCTGGATCCCTGCAAACCAATTTGCACCCCTTCACCTTGACTCTCAGTAACTTGGGAGCCGTTAGAGATGTTTGATCTGACATGTATTTACAGAGTCACTCTAGATCCCTTCTAAAAACAAAAAGGGCAAGAGCGAAAGCAGGGCAACACTGCAGAGGCAGTGACAATTATCAGACGTATCAATGGTGACGAAGTTTGCTAAACATTTGTTGATTAAGGCTTTTAGTTTTAAAATTTTTATCAAAGATTGAAATCCTTGGTTTTAAATGCCTGCTAGATCTTCAAGGTTCAAAATGAATAAATAGCTGTCTCCTTATCCACGCTTGTCTTCATTTCACAGAGGCAACCACTTTCAGTTTTGATACCCTCCTACCTCCCCTATATTTAGCTCTTTACTTTCTAGATAATGTCTTTTTTTTTTTAATACACTTTACTTTTTGATTTGGGATACTATCATTTGGCATCCTATCTTGAAAATGAAGATTACTTCCCCTATACACACAGATACACAATACATAAGCCTATAAACATCCCATTAGCCCATTCTAACCACATGGTCAGGTTTGGTTAGACCAATATTCACTATTCATATTCTTATAATTCTGTATTAATTATTTTTCCATTCCATGTCATGCCCTAAGATTGGGTTTCATTTCTTTCCTTGTACACTCTTTTTGTCTTCCCAAAGTTAACAGCTATCTAATATGTTTATATGTTTAAGTCTTTATGAATCTGTTATTGATTAATTCCCAGATTCTCTGTTGAAGAGTAAAACTCTTTTCAGCACATCCAAGTAATACATTAATCCATTAATTCTTTATTTTTTCCTCCTTTCTCTGGATCCCTGTGTCTTTCTGCTTCTGTCTAGACTAGTTCCTCACCCAAGTTATCATCTTCGACTATTCTTTTACTATTTCCCTGGAAATTTCCCCAGTGTTTCTCCTGTGCTCTATATCCCTACCCTAGAACCTTATTTTCTTATTTCTTGACTTATGACATCATTTCTCTAACTCCTGAGTCTTTCTGGGCTTACTATAATATCAGTTTATGTTTCTGCATTTTACAGTAGACTGTTAGTCATTACTCAATTTGTGTTCCAATTTCTTGTCTCCACTATTTTCTCTATTAATATTTTTAATATTAAAAAAAATATCTCTATGGTCATTAGTAGAGTTTGGGGAAAGATGTACAAAGAGGGCAGATAATCAAGCAAATGTATTTAATTGAAAATATTTAATTGTCCTTAATTTCACTTAACCATAGAGTATGAATGTTTTTTTCCATATCAACAAATGCCCTAATGTGTAATATGTAGATTGCATGAACAGTTCATTGTTATGAATATGGCTAGAATAAATTTCCTAAAAAATATGCGGTATATGCATACATACATACATACATACATTGTTTTCTCATATCTCTTAACAGTTTCTAGAGGATGGATTTGGCTAGAAATAAAACTGATAAAACAAATATGCACTTTTTAGAAGTGAAATGATTTATTATTTCTTACTCTTATGACACATTCTATGCATTTAGAAAATACAAAAAGGCTATGTTTTTCCTTTTATGATAATAGCATAATTAAGTATTTTAGTATTTAATGATGCAGAACCTCTCTCTTTTGCTTTTCTTTCTCTTTCTCCCCCTGCACGTCATCTTTTTAATTTCTGATTTCCACTGTCTACTTCTACCACATGTTATGCTGTGTACATTTATATTAATGCGTATGTGGTAGTACACTGGTGCACATAGTAGTAAACAGGTTTGGAAGGTAGGCCCTGATGTGTAGTGTTTGCCAGTTTCTGTGGTATAATCAGTCCCGCTGTGGTCCGTTTCAAGCGATCAACCTCACATCACTTAAGAAAGCAGAGTTGGGGAAAGATGAGCACATTAGGCACTTGGGAGCCAATGGAGCCAGCTCCAGCACACCATCGTGCCCTTTGTCTTTTAAATATTTTCTAGCTTGTTGTTTGCATTTTATCTTTTGAAGACTTTTTTTTCCACTGTTATTTAACAATGTATTACTTCTGACATTCGAAAAATATACATTATTTTTAACCTCCTCTGTTATGTTAAAATACCATGTTGGCGTCAATACTATGTATATTATTTATGTATATTTTTTCCAGTACAATTTCTGCTTCTTTTTTTGTTGATCATCCTACTGAAATTTCTTGTGATATAAATATAAACTAATTTAAATTCATATTTTTAAAAAATTACTATCTCATCATTCTTTACTAGACAATCTATCATCTTTTTAATATTAAAAATATTAAAAATGCTAACTTTATTACATACCACATTTTATATTAATTGGATTGCTATTTGTTCTTTTTATTCATCTATTTGCCTACTCTTGAACTTGCACTGTACTTTTAAAATAATTTTATGTTTTCAATATAATATACCATCTAATTTTTTAGGTCCCGTTCATTATCTTTCTGCTCTAGATTGTCTTTACTATTTTGACCTGATTCCTTTATACTGACCTTAATTTTTTCAAATCCAAAAATGTCACCATTAGAAATACTATAATTATTTTAAATATTTTTATCAGTATAAGTACTGATATATTTAAATATTAAATCTTCCCATCTATAGCAATGGTAGATTACTTGTTCCTCTTTTTTTTTAATGTATTATAAGAAAATTATGTGTTTCCAATTATATATTCCCTAGACTCAACTTGTAGGATATGTTTCCAGGCATTTCATTTTTTATTTGGTTACCATTTTGAGTGTAAACATATTTTTTACCATTAATTTTCTTTTATTGCCATATGTAGTATTTGTATATAATTTGTATTACATATCAAGCTATAAGTTTCCATAAATTTAATCCTAGTCACACTCTTCAAAAGGTATACATAGTTTTAAGTTTTTAATTAATTCTCCTGTGTTTTCTCTGTATGAAATACTATAGTTTGCAAATAACTATAGTTTTCTTTTTCTCCTTTCTCATTTTTGTTTCTTTTCTTTTTTCTATTTTCTTACTGCATTTTTTTCACTTACTGGATTTGTAAGACTGTCATTGAAAATGTTTAACAATATGGCTGGGAATACACATCCTTGTCTAATGACTGTCTTTATATGTTGTATTCATTGATTTATTCGTTCAGTCACAAATATTTTTCAGTACATACAATGTACTTGGAAATTAATGTTGAGCTTTACTCTTAAATAGGATGCTAATCAATTGGTATATCTATTGGTTTCTGTCCTTTCAAAATCTTTCTATGTACATTTAAAACATATTCAAAAATGAGTTAATGAAACATAACATTTGATAATTTATGCAAAACTATCATGGTAAGTATTATGACATATTTTCATATATATAACTAGTATCATTTCTAATTATTGGTAAGTAATACCAAATTTTGAAAGATTCACCATTGTTTAACAATTTCTTTTCATCCAATATTGTGATATCTTTAAATGTTGGGATGAAAAGTTTTGTATACATATTTAGCAAGTGTATCTAGTTATTGCCTTATGATTAATTCATAGAAATGAGATTACCGGAATACAAAGTAAATGAATTTTAATTGTAGATATATGGAGCCAAATTGGCCTTCCAGGAAGGTTGTACCAACTTATAAAACCAATGGTAATATTAATATTTGATGGTACTTCTTGTTGAAGAGGGTTTGGCTAAATTTTATTTTATAATCATTTTTTTTATGACTTTAATTAATTTTATATTTTAAATTATCTTAACTTGTGAAATATTATTAATATTCTATACTGTGCACTTGGATAGAAAATGTACTTCAATATGTAAAGCAGAAGTGACAGACCTAAAACCTTCCTAAATAAACTTATAAACTACCTCTAACTGTGGGAGAATATGCCTTAAGATTAGAACAGCCAGTGGTTTTGAGTAGTTCATACTAATCTAAAGCCATTTTTCTTTTACATATTTGAGGAGCTTATTCCTTATTTGATTAGAAATGCAATTTCTTTTACATATGAACGTAGTTTGGGAAAAATGATTTTAATTTTACATAAGATACTAAAGTTATTACATTACGATTTGATAAATCAAACCATAATGAATTTGGTAAAGTTAAAATACTGTCATTCCTTTTTCTAAATATGACTCTTTCCAGACAACATGAAGGTATTTCAGTCTTAGCTTCTAATTTCCCCTCGTGTAGTTTGGTTAAAGAAGAAAAACAAGTCAACTTTAATTATTCCAAGTTTGTTGTTGTGATACTTAATTTATGTACAGAATAGTATGATTGCATACTACTTTTAAATTGAAAAGTGAAATCGTTTTCCCCCCGAAAACATCATGGTCAAAACATGACAAGAAAATATGAGGCTCTCATAAGTGAAATGTGATAAATCATGTTTCAACAATGAACAGGACGAGCAGTGTCATCCTTTCCTTGTGCTGGAAAAGCATGGCACTTATGAGAAAAGTAATTACCTCAGTAACATTAAAAGCCCCCTTTTAATATTATCTCACGTCTTTCTGTAGGTCTTTTCCAGCTGTGTTCAATTTGCAGCATTTTATCCTTTCAAGCACTGAATTGGAACGCACTTTAGATGGCATGTAATGCAAATTTTGTTTTATACGCTCGTTGAAATTATTTCCTTATATATATATAAAGGCATAGTTATAGAGGTGGTAATGGGACTCTGTTCAAACTAACTCCTAGATCAGCTTTCAATTAACTTTTCTTTTGTTTCTTCTATTTGATTCTTTTTCTCCTATTTTCTTGGCAAGGCAGCAATATTATCTGCCCCGTATATATTTGTAACACTTTCTCTGATGGAATTAAAAAAATGTGATTTCAGTAACAAAATTAGTCTTCCTAAAATGATTTTTCCAGAATTATCATTTCAACTTGGCAATTTATTTGTGTTCTGTTTGAAAAAGAAAAGAAAAGAGATCACAGTCCTTATATAAATAGTTAGATGACTTGTGGTTCCTCAGTTCAATGAATTTAAAGGTTGAGGGAGTTTTTAAGTTTAGCTTTGTAAACATACTTTGTGCACTTCTGTCATGAACCAGCCGTGCCTGGTCCTTGTCTGTCCAGTCTTCATCGTGCTTTACTAGTGTTCTCAAGCACATGCTCAGGTGACACAACGCACAATAGCCAAAGTGGATTCTACCAGACCATGCCTTGCTCTGTTTTTCCACTGACCTGAGTTGTCCTTGCCTAATCACACTATTCAGATTCTTATTAACTTCTTGTTCATTTAACATGAAATACTAACATTGACAAAAATAATATAAAACTCAAAGTATACAACTTCAGCAAGGACACTGTTGGCAAATTGGTGAATGAGTGTTATTCAAGCAGAATTTGGAATTGCTTGTGGCACAAGAAAACCTGAATTCTATGAAATTTTACAGCTCACATAGGAAAGAAATTTGATAGCAATTTCTTTAAATTTGGCAGCCATCATAAAATATTCCTGACATTACCAATAATAAGTTATAAATCTGAGATAAATGTCTTTAAACTATTAATAATAATTTATTTTGGCCAACTTTGCTGATGGGAAAGCTGAATTTTTTCTGTAAGAAATTATATCAGAATTGTTGCCACATGAGGTATAATCAAAGATAATGTAATAATAATAATGTAACAAATGTGTAAGAAATTTAACTAACATATGTGTTACTTTATTTTTCTGGATTTGATGGTTTTTGCATGAACAAGATGGCCTTAACATTCTCTCAGCTTGACTAAACTTTAGACAGGTTTCTTCCTGTCTTCCTTTTCTTAGAGCATTTAGTTTAGAAAACTTGAAATTGTAAATTCTTTTTCTGCTCCTTTGAGATATAAATCCTCTACATCTAGGAATGTTCTCTCTCAAGGAGAAATAGGAGCCATTCATTTGAAATGTAAACGTCAGGAAAGATAGTCTGTCTCCCAGTCTCAGTGAGGATGTAGGAGCCTAACTTCCTTAAGCAACAATTAGCAAACCTATCACCCTGACCAACCTCCCTACTTTTTCACTAGTTCACCCCAGAATTTAAAAATCCTTCTGCCTTTTTTTTTTCTTTTCAGCAGAATGGGGTTAATCTCTCTTCCCTATTGCAGTAGTCTTGAAAAAAGTCCTTCTTCCTTTTTTCTTTTTTTTAGTGTCCAGTGTGATTTTTCTTTAAAAGTGATATTTGACAATTTTTTTAAAAATGAATTTGTTACAGTTTTCTTCTCATTCTAAATAAAAATTCGCATTTGTCCTTAATTTTTATTTGTAAGTTTTATTTTGTTTTTTCTTAAGGACCCCTTTCTTGATTTTACAAGCTCTAGACTCCCTAAAACTGAATTCCTTTTTTCCTCTTGTTCTTTGCCCTATTGCCAAGTATCTAAGAGTATATTCAGTTTATGAAGTTTTTGTCTCCACATACTAACTCACCAAAGTGCAACCAATACTGAGAACTAAATTGACCATCATTTTTGGAAAATTTTCTATGATCCTTCGATGGGAATTAGTCTTTCTTCTCCTATGATTATGTAGCCCTGTTTATAATTTTGTAATAGACTTAATCACAGTCTGCTAACTAATGAAATTGTTTGCATGTTTATCCATTTTTTACAGGACTGCAAGTTTTTAGAGTTTAGGGCACATGTATTTTTAGTCTTTGTAGCACCCTCATCACCTAAAATGGTAGACACAGGGATGTATGTTGAATTAAATTGCTGCAACATGATTTTCTCAGATTTAATTTAAAACCTAATTCTCAAGAAAGAAGTATTTAAAATCTCCCAGGATAATATGTTACTTATAGAGGAAAAGTAATAATTAAGAAAAGAATATTCATGAAACCCTGCCATGTATCTCAGGGAGATAACCTCCTTTGATGGGTCAAATTGAGTTCAAATGCTTCCTCTTCTTTTGAAGCTTTCCCTGACATTTTAGGCAGAGTTAATCTTATTTATCTCTTGACATGCTGAGTATTCCCCTAACTATCTGATTTCCGTGCTAAACTAGAAATCTGTGAGGTTATAAAGAATGTTCTTGTTTGCCTCTTTATACTTGGTTCCTGGCACAGGTTTTATTATAAAATGAGGTGGTGGGTCAACACTTATTAAAAAGAAAGAAAGAAGGAAAGTTTGAAAAAAGGAAGTGAGTGAAATGGGAAAGGAGAGAGAGACATATTACCCAGTTGTCAGATTTGTCTCCATGATTGTCTGGTCTCAAAGTCACGGTTTCTTTTTAGGTTGCAATGTCTCTCATCACAGGACTAAGAGCCAGCTGCAGAGAATACTCAATTCTGCTGACAATTAAGATTTTAAAAAATGAATGCAAGCACTCATGGACTATGAATCATTTCCTTTTTCCATGTAAATTACACAGCAATCAACATAAACGGGTTTAATAAAAGATGGAAAAAGAAGTTACTTTAAAAAATCCAAAGAAGATGCTTCTCTCACCCTCCTCCATCCACATACACTACTAAAAGTGTCTCATTTAAAAACTCAGAATACTTCTCTGTAGCCAGTGAGAGACCCCAGGCAAACACAGTGCCTCTCACATGTGCATCTGCAAATCACTCTTTTTCCCGTTATGCTTCTGTGTAGTCTTTTCTAGCATAATAATTTACTTTAATATAAAATTTCACTAAAATTAATAGTTACCTTATGAAAATGTATAACATACAAATGAACGAAAGGAAAATTATGACTACTCAAACAGTTTAACCCAGGAAACTCTCAGGATTCTGTTGCAGTGATTAGATGAAAGGGCAGGAAGTAGACAGAGTAATGGATAAAATCATGATGTATATGAATGAATATTTTTCATATACTGATAGCATATTACGATGAATTAGAAATGGAAGGTAAGACAAGAATCAAGGACGACTCTTATGTTTTTGGCATGAACAGCTGAGTTTATGGTGGTAGTTCCTCTTTAGCAGGAGAAACAAGTTTGGGGCTATATATTAAGAATTCTGTGATTTGGGGGAGGGCATTTTACATTTGAAGTATCTGTTACATATTCAAGTCAAGATGTCAAGTAAGCAGTTGGATGTGTAAACTGATAGTCAAAAGAATTAGGGCTGACCATTTAAAACTGGTGAAAGGTAATTTAAAATATTTTGTTTTTGAGGTTGCTCAAATATGAAAAGTTTGTTTCTTAAAAAAATAGGAAGAGGCAATCATTCAGTTTCTTTTCATAGCATATATTGTTCATCTAACAATCATCCTTATTTCATAGCTCTGAAAATTAAAAAAAAAAAAAGAATTGTTATGTTTGAATGCTGATGCCCTCATTCTGGCTCTTCTGAAAAATCCTACTTTGATATTGAAAAAAAAAGTATGTGTGTATATTCAAGATATTCATATGTAGTTGACTTGCCAGAATAATTATTTTCCTCTTTGTTCCTGGAAGCACATTTTATGTTTATGGAATATCTAGCTTTATGGCTTATACATAGTCATGTGAGAAAACAGGTATTGAATCGAATTGTACTGAGCCACTGAGCTGTTTGATACTACATAGTTCTGTTAACTTAATCTACAAGTGATTATTTACCAAGTGTTATGGGGCAGATACCCAACTGTATGCCTTAGAATATTAAAAAATAACTAGTTTTACATTGTACTAGTTATCCCACTACTTGACTAGAACACAAGATTGACACGTAGACATTCTTCCGAAGAGATAAATTCCACAGCAGAGTACAGTTAAGTTCTATAAGAGGTCTGAAGAGAAAGGATAAATTTGAATAAACTATTTATTGAGAGTACAGTTCTTTGACTTGGGGAAGGCATCAGATCCATATATTAATATTAATATCACTATAATGATTGTACATCATATGGTAGACTAAACCTCATTAAGCCATCAGAATCTCCTATACTTCAAGGTGAGCATTGTTGCAGATTTTGAGACTTTGTACACAAAGTGTTTCCCCCTTTTTGATCTCATGACTGTTTCTAATCTTGGATTATTTGATGATGTCATAGCCCACTGTCTGATATTTGAGTTGATTACTGATGAAAAAAGGATCCATGGTGAGAGCATGCATAGCAAACTGAGGGAAACAGCCTGCTGATTACACAGAAGAAAATTCCTATTTACATGCAAATATCTTTGTAATCAGCAGTGATAGGAAAAGAAACATATGACAGTCTAAGGCATTCAGGGTTTTCAAGTGTTCTAACTTTCCTTAAGTCCCTACCTCAGAAAATGCTTTCTTATGTCAGTGACAAAGCCCATCTCATTTAACACAGTTTCAGGCATATTTTACTTGAAATAAAGCATATTAATGAGTATTATCTCTTCTCATTTCTTTCTCGGTGTAGTTCTTTCACTTTTGGCTCATTTTTACGTGGAATTATTCTGTGGTCAGTATTTTAGTTTTAGTACAATAGCTTTCTAGGAATGATAGCCTAAAGCCTTTTTCTTTTTTTTTAAAGGGGGATAATACTGATTACAAAGGTTATTCTCAGGTTTAATTAAAATAATGTACAATTTAGGTATCTATGTGAATGCTTGGTATATCAGGCAAGTATTTGAAATTGGTGACTTTATTCATGCCTTTTCAGGAGTTTGTTTTTTGTTTTTGTTTGCTTTTTTTTTTTTTTTAAGATAAGCCTGAAATGAGGTCAAAGTTCATATGGCCCTAAGAAAGTCTCAAAGGAAAATATTTTTCACGGCTTTTACTTTACAGAAAGTGAAGGCAGGAAACTATAACATTGGTATAATTCTGGGGCTACAAAATTAGTTCATAGACATTTAGAAGAGAAGGGAATTTTTTTCCCTAGTAATGTGTCCCAGGAAAAATGTCAATCTTATTCCTGATTTGCAGACTGAAATCCTGAGGGGAAAAAATCTAATTTCATCTTGTGTTTAGGAAAGTCTATAAGAATTCATTTCTTTGCCAAATGACATTACAGATGGTCATTGTTCTAAATCCCTTTACCCAAGACAATACAAGATAAATATTTTATCTGTGTGAGGCTGAACAGCCAACATGCTAAAGTAGATTCTAAATGCCAAGTTTTCACTTAGGTGATTGCTGCAGTGTGATGATGCTTAGAGACAGGACAGAAGTTCTCAAAGAGTGGTTCAAGAACCATTTCTGTGAGTTTGTAGTGAGAAATACATTGCTGAGACGATTAGATAACACATGTAAAATTATGAATTTGGACACTTACCTCACACCATACACAAAGGTTAACTTTATGTGGATCATAAACCTAAATGTAAGAGCTAACGTTCTAAAACTCTTAAAAAAAATAGAGGAGTAAATCTGGATGAACTTGGATTAGACAAAGATTTCCTAAATGTGATACCAAAAGCATAAACAATAAAAAGAAGTTTTATAAGTTGAAGTTAAAACAAAATTTGTGTTTCAAAGGACACCATTTCAGAAAGTGGAAAGATAATCCAGAGACAGAACATGTTTGCAAATCATATATCTGATAAAATGCTGTATTAGTTAGGGTTCTCCAGAAGAGCAGAAACAACTGGATGTGTGATTAGAGAGAGAGAATTGTTTTAAGGAACTGGCTCACGTGACTGTGGAGACTTGGTAAGTTCAAAATTGAGGGTAGGCTTGCTGGATGGAGACCTAGAAAAGAGCTGCAGTTTGAGTCCAAAAGGCAGTCTGCTGACAGAATTTTTTCTTGCTCAGAACAGGTCAGTCTTTGTTCCATTAGAGCCTTTATCTGATTGGATGAGGTCCATTCACATTATGAAGAGTAGTCTGCTTAATTCAAAGTCCACCAACTCCATGTTACTATCATTCAATGAAATACCTTCACCTAGAATAATGTTTTACCAAATCTGGGCACAGTGATCCAACCTAGTTAACACATTCAATTAACCATCACAAGAACTGATATCCAGAATATATGAAGAACTCTTTACAACTCAACAATAAGAAGGCAAATAACTAAAAAATGAAAAAAGAGATTAAAACCCATTTTTCTAAGGAAGATATAGGAATGGACAGTAAGTACATGAAAAGATGTTCAACATCATTAGTCATTATGAAAATACAAATCAAAACTATAAGATGTCACACACACTAGTCTGGCTAAAATAAAAAGGCAGGTAATAACAAGTGTTGCTGAGACTATGGATAAACTAACCTTTGTACTTTGATAGTGGGAAAGTAAAATAGTGGAAAACAGCTTGGCAGTTTTTCAGAATGTTATATATAGTTACCAAGGACTCAGCAATTCCACTTCTAGGTATCTTAACGAAAAGAAATAAAAGCATATGTCCGAACAAGATCTTGTACACTAATGTTCACAGCAGAGTTATTTAGAATAGCCAAAACGTAGGGGAAAAACCTCAAATACCTTTCAAAAGATAAATAAATAAACACAATGCAGTATAGCCACAGAATGGAATATTACTTGACAACAAAAAGGAATGAAGTTGTGGCTCATGTTTCAACGTGGATGAACCTCTAATACAGTAGGATGAATGAAAGAAGTTGGTCCAAAAAAGCCACCTATCTTATATTATTTATATCAAATGTCCAGAATAGGCAATTCTATAGAGACAGAAAGAAAATTAGTCATTGCAAGGTAGTGTGAGGAGGAAAATGAAGAAGGACCGAAAATGGAGGTAGGGTTTCTTTTTGCATTGATGAAAATGGTTCTGAAATTAGATTATAGTGACTTGCATAATTTTGAAAATATATCATACAACATTGAATTGTACACTTCAAACAGGTTAACTATGTGGTATGTAAATTATATCTCAATAGAGCTGTTAAATAAGACAAAGGTGTAATTTGCTATTTTTACTCTTAGTCTTTAAGAAGCATGCAGTGGGATTTCCCAAAGGCTACCTAATCTGTTTATCACCATAGATTAATACAGGGGCAGATATAAGAATATGTAAGACTCCTAATGACTTCTATTAATCCATATATTAAAGCAATTTGCAAAAATATAAAAAAGTGATTTCAGAAACGTAAAACTATATCTTAAAAGCACGTTTGTTTTTCATAAAAATAATATATGCTTTTTATTACTGTGTTCAATTAATAAGAATGTTTAAGTGATCTGAGTTTTAATTTTCAATACAGGAAATATCCAAAGATATAATCCACATGGACAAAAGATCTTTGGGATTTTTAGTGACTCTTTAGAGTATAAAGAGATGCTTTAAAAAAAAAAGAAAAACATTTGAAAACTGCTGAAGTAGGGTAATGAGCAAACAAATAGATGGTTGAGATGGTGGAGAAGAGTGTCACCTATTTCATGTGCTGTGACTGGAAGATGAATATAAATTGTGGGAGAATCTTCTTTTTTCCTATATGTTGTGATGCCTAAATGTTGTAATAAAAGTTTCTGATGGTTACGAAAGGATGAAAATGTGGAAACGAAAAAAAATTATTTTTAGTTTAGTTTAGCTTCTGCTTTGTTTGACTTAGTAAATCATCATAAAGGCAGCTGAGCAAAGGCATTGCCATTTTTCAGACATCTTTGTTTCTGCAAAAGGTCTCCGTGAAATAATTAATGGTAATGAAACACTTTGAAAGTAAATCATGATAGAGTTGTCTTTTGTGATCAAAGAGAGCTGTGCTTATAAACATACCAAAGAGCATATTTCAAGGACAGTAAACTCCAGTTAAGAGTTTTCTGAGAAACTCTGAGTACCAAGTTTAGTCAGAAAACATTCAACTAAGAAGGAAATACTCAGGAATACAATCTTAGGCTGAAACACACAGCAGAGGAAAGAAACTTTATGGTGGTTTCTAGCATTTGATTTTCTTTTCCACTACATAATTCTAGGCAATACATTTCAGATCTAGGCTTGACTCTCACTTAAAATGTTTTATTTAAATTCTGCTCCACCATTTGTCAACCTGAGAATTGATGAAAATAATGCAGATCTCATAAGGATAGTAGAATAATTTTTTTAATCCTGTAGTTTAATAATTTACCTTTTTCTATGCCTCACTTTCCATTTCACAGGTGGAGAAATCAAGGCATAAAGGATTAGCAATTTACCTAAAAAAAAAAAAAAAATACAAATGCTAATAGGTGCCAGCAGGGCCACTACTTCAAATCTGATTTCAGATACCCTGACCTGTTTTCCAGCACTGCACTTTATTTTGTTGGAGGAGGTCATCAAGGGAGCCTGATTGTCAGTTGACCTGAGAGCTGGTCCTGGGCAATCACGGTTGGAGGCTCTTTTACCCACTCGACCAAATACATGACTGAACCTATTTAATGCCTCTATATACAATTTTAAGATGGCAGCAGGCAAGTGCAGAAGATCAACTCATCTTGCAGCTGCTGAAAACAAACCTCCTATGTAAGTTCAACTAGTTACCAATAGTATTGTAGATGTGTTGTTATAAAAAAAAAATCCCCCATCTTCTATAAGCTGAAGATCTGGCCTTTTTTTTTTGGCTGCATTACCTCAAGTCAACAAGTGTCAGGAGCTTACCTGGCATGATTTCTCAAAATGTGACCTGCAGGATACTTGGGTTCTCTGAGACACTTGCAAGAGGTTCATAAAGTCAAAACTATTCTCATAGTAACACTAAGATGTTGATTACCTCTTTCTCTGAGCTGACATGTACAAAAGCAATAGTGAGTAAAAATACTGGCTGTAGCAGAATCAACATCGTGGTACTAGTACTTAGTCCTGTTTTTTACTGCTATACACTCACAATAAACAACAAAAAAAAACTGCCTTGACTATAAAAATGCCCAAACCAGCTTTGCATACCAGGAATAAATCCCACTTGGCCATGATGTATATATATATTTTTAAATGTTGTTGCATTTGAGTTGCTAATGTTTTGTTGATTTTTGTATCTATGCTGGTGAGAAATATTTGTCTGTAGATTTCTTGTAATGTCTTTTTCTGGTTTGGCACGAGGGTAATACTGGTCTCATTAAATGAACTAGGAAGTACTTCCTCAGCTTCTATCCTCTGAAAGAAAGATTGTAGAGAATTGATATGATTTCTTCCTTAAATGTTTGATAGAATTTACTGTGAAGCCATCTGGGCCTGGTACTTTTTGTTTTGGAAAGTTATTAATTTTTTCTTCAATTTTTACATTGATACAGGCCTATTCAGATAGATTATTAATTTTTTTTCTTGTGTGAGTTTTGGCAACTGTGTCTTTCAAGGAATTGGCCTATTTCATCTTAGTTATCAAATTTGTAGGCATGGAGTTGTTCATAGTATTTCCTTATTATCCTTTTAATCCCCATGGGACATGTAGTGATGCCCCTCTAATTTCTGATATTAGTATCTTGTAGTGTCTCTTTTTCTTATTTAGCCTGGATAGAGGCTAATTGATATTATTCATCTTTTCAAGGAAACAGCTTCTGGTTTCATCAATATTCTCTATTGATTTCCTGTTTTCAATGTTACTGATTTCTGCTCTAATTCTTATTTCTTTTCTTCTGCTTTTTTTTGTTGTTGTTGTTGTTCTATTTAATTTACTCTTCATTTTCTAGTTTCCTAAGGTAGAAACTTAGGCTTTGATTTTAGATCTATCTTCCTTTCTGATATTTTCATGGGATGCTAGAATATTCCTTCTAAGCACTTCTTTTACTGCATCCCACGTATTTTCATAAGTTGTGTTTTCATTTTTATTTAGTTCAAAGTATTTTTAAATGTGTCTTGAGATTTTATTTCTTGGACCCATATGCTTTTTGGAAGTCTGTTGTTTAATCTCCATGTGTTTTGAAATATTCAAATTATCTTCCTATTACTGATTTCTGGTTTAATTCCACTGTGATCTGAGGACTGACGTTGTATGAATTCTATTCTTTTAAATTTTCTAGGAGTGTTTTAGAGCACAGAATGCAGTCCATTTTGGTGAATGTTCCATCTGAGCTTAAGAAGAATGTGTATTCTCCTGTTATTGGATATAGTCGTCTATGGATGTCCGTTACATCCAGGTGATTGATGGTGGTGTTAAGTTCAACTTTGTCCTTTGTTTCTCCTTTACTTTTGAAGGATAATTTTGTAAGGTATAGAATTTTAGGAATTTTATTTTTTTCCTCTCAACACTTTTAAATATTTCACCTCAGTCGCTTCTTAATTGCATGATTTCTGAGAGGTCAAATGTAATGTTATCTTTACTCCTCTGTATAATGTATGTCCTTTTTTTTTTTTTAGTATTTTTTCTTGATCTTTGATTTTCTGTAGTTTAAAAAAATGATATGCCCATGTGTAGCATTTATTCTGTTTAGTATTCTCTAAGCTTCCCAGACTTGTGGTTTGTTGTCTGATGTCAATTTGGGGAAAACTTATTCCTATTATTTCAAACATTTCTTTTTATTTTTCCTTTTATTTTCTCCTTGTATTTTCATTATGTGCATGTGATATCTTTTATAGTTATCCCACAGCCCTTGGATATCCTGTTCTTTTGTTATTCTTTGTTTTACTTGTTTTTCAGTTTTGGAGGTTCCAACTGCCATACTTTGAAACTCAGAGTTTCTTTCCTCTGCTGTGTCCAGCCTACTAAGAAGTCCATTAAAGGCATTCTTCATTTTTATTACAGTGTTTTTGATCTCTAGCATTTGTTTTTGGTTCTGTCTTAGGATGTTCACCTCTCTGCAGAATTCCCTCCCTTTACTGCATGCTGTTTATTGTTTAGAGCTGCTAGCATATTAATCATTGTTGTTTTAAATTTCCAGTCTAATTCTGACATCCCTGTCACATCCGGTTCTGATGTTTGCTCTGTCTCTTCAAATTGTGTTGTTTTTCCTTTTTGGTATATCTTGTAATTTTTTCTTGATAGCTGGACATAATCTACCAAGTAAAAGGAAGTACAAACAGGTCTTTAGCAATGTGGAGGTGAGGTGTTGGGAGAGGGGAAGTATACTTACTATAGGCCAATGATTAGGTCTCAGTCTTTTAGTAAACCTATGTTTCTGGACTGTGGACTTTGCAAGTGTTTTCCTTTTTTTTCCCCCTTGTCTTCCCTTAGGTGGGACATGATGGTTAGAATGAGCTGGAGTTGAATATATCTTTTCCTCCAGGTAAATTAGGCTCTGATAAGATTCTAGCAAGTTAGGCTCTGGTTAACTAGTTCCTCTTCAGGTCATCTCTTGCTAAGAAGAACAGAGTAAGCTGATATATTTCAAAATGGTTCCTTTTTTCCTCATCCTGCCCAAGGCAGGGGATGATTTTTCTCAAATAATTTACTGTGAAAACATGGTTGACTTACCTCTAGAGTATTTAACTCTCAGTTTTATCTGTATTGAGCCTCCAATAATTAATTGATTAGAGGTGAGGTTTTTCTATTCTGGCACTTGGTCCTGCAGTGGTTTCCAGTTTGTGAATCTCTGCCTCTATAAGCTCACTCCTTGTATTCACATGTCTGTCTCTCAAATCGTGGGGCAGCAGTTGTCCTGTGCCCTTCTCTCTCTTACAGATACTAGAAAAATTGCTGATTTGTTCATCAGTTTAAGTTTTCACTTGTTAGGATACAGTGGCAACTTCAAAGCTCCTTGCATGTGAAACAGAAAAGAGAAATCACAATTTCTTCTGATTTAATGTTTTTTTCAAAAAGAATATGAAGAGGTAAAGGCTATATCTTACGACTGCTTCAGAAAATTTGATTTTCAAAGTATATAACCAAAATGTATGAGACAGAGCATCTTAAATCCATATAGATATTTACTCCTAAGACATATGGTAGCCCTCTGACTTTAGAGTTTATGGGTTTTTATACCAAGGATAATATTGCATTAGAGAGGTATCTTGTAGGTGGTGTGGCTGTGTTACAAACTGTCCAGTACTAATGTATAATAAACTGTTCTTTACCAGATAAACTGCATGTTTGCGATACTCAATTAATACATCTGGCTGACTTTAATTGCATTAGCTTTGCCGCACCAGAGGTGGCATAACTTTCATGTGAGATAATTAGGTTTGTTCAATTTAAACAGACACATTAATGCAACTCAGCAAGGCTCAATTACATCTATTTTCAAAGCAAAGTCACAATGTGAGGCATTATGGGTAATGTTACACGAATTATCATATTGGCAGAGACACTGAGTAAGGTTTCTGCAGTTCCTATTGGCATAAAATGAATTTCTCCACTTGGAATTTCAAGGCAAAAACAGCAAGGTGCCTGTGTTGTGATTTCTCTTTTTTGGTGCTTGTCAAAGTGATATAGCTGTTGGCCTCATCAAATAATTTGTTTTTTTCACTTTGGTTTTCTTTAAGTAATTTTTTAAAGTTTTTATTATAACCAGAGTATCTGTTGTTTCACAATCTAAACATAAGTTGCCTTCCCCTAGATGCAAGCCATAATTGAAGATTTATCTTTTTTATATTGCCTCCATTCTTAATATAGGTGTTTATCGAGTAAGCAAGGCAGACCATACATATAGCCTTATTGAAATACTTATAATGACCAAATGCTAACAATATTTGCAGCAATAATATGATTTTATATTGACTTCTTAATTTAAATGTCTATTCTAATATTAGGATTCTAATTTTGAATAGAATTTTTTGAAAGTTTAATAAATTAAAAATAAAATGAAATATGTGTGATTACAAAAGTTAATTCTCACTATGCACTATATACCTGTATTAATATGTAAATATATTTAAATGACTATATACATATATGAAAACATTAATATGTATACTATGTATTAAATATGCAAATACGTAGTATATAGTATACAAATATTACATATATTTTTTTCGGTGGGTGAAGTCATCAAATCTTCTCTGTCCTTAACCCACTACATAAAATACCCCTTCTCATTTTGCCCCACAGAGAATCTGGAACACATTTGGTATTGTTTTCTTCTGATTCACTTTGATAAGCATATACAAAATTATATTTTTCAAGAGCCTGTTAATGTTTAGTTAATAGCACAAAGACTTATTATGGATATGTTGTAATGCTTATCTAACATATATATTCTTGAAGGATTATTATCTAATTTTTAAGTTGGGTAACATCAGTGCATAAAAGCAAGCAAATAATGCCATCGTTAGGTTAGGAGAAAAGAATATTAGAAATAAATAGATCAGTACGATATAAGAATGCTTGCAGTGGGAATATAATAAATAAATGGAGATCTAGTAAATAGTTTTACATTTTTCTGTATGGTTTTAATTCTGTGTAAGGATTATATTCACTGTGGGATAGGAAGGAATGGACACATTCAAGAGACTGAAAGAGCTTGCTTATACCTATATGGTAGAAGAATAAAATGGCAATCTATTGTATAAAAATAAATGAATATTTCTGAAACACTTAAGAAACAGATTCCCTCGTATTTGGGTTTCACAGCTTTCAAAGCGATTAGCCAGTGATACCTCATATGAGCCCACATATTCAGTGGTTGGGTATACATTTATTGAGAACGTACACTTGTAGTGTGGTGGAGAGTGCTCTCTTTGTTGGGTGAATTCAAATCATATTTCAGTTTAAGCCATTTTAAGCTCAATTACCAAGAACAGTTCAATTTCTGAGATTTCAGAGAAAAATATGTCGTAGTGGAAATAAATATACTCTAAGAACTTCTTACAGGGAAATTCCCATTTAGTATTTTTAGACTCAACAATTGTGGAAATGCAGTAATGTACATTGCATCTCCACTCAAAAGTACCCGATACCACACTTTTATATTATTTATTTATGTTATTACTAAGCTTACAATTTTCACAAAATTATTTTAATATGATGTGAAACCGCAGTGTAATTTTCTTTAATCCTAAGGAGAAACATATCTAATTACCAAAGTTATTCCTCTGTTGAGTATTAAAAATAGTTTAAAATAATTCTAAAGAATTGGCCAATGAGATAAATGGACTGATTTGAATTGTGAATTCTTACTATGGGAGCTTCATGACTTTTAGTTTAAATAAGAAAGGGATACAAGCTGTCCTTGTGAGAACTAAATATAGTAGTCTATGATCATCTTTCTTTTCATCCTGTAATCAATGATTTATAAACACAAACATTTAATATCGACTCTTTTACATTAATTACAATGTTTATGAATATACCTATTGTGAAACATGCTGGAAATTAACCCATGAGGAAAATAGAATTTGAAAGGAAAAATCTATAATCAAAATAGTGAGTATATTTTATTTAAAAATACGAAATTTTTACATCAAAAATGGAAAAAATGTTGATTTTATTTTTATTTTTGACTAAGTTTTTTATTACTTAGAGTATTTGGACATATAATTGTATTATGATTTTCTGTAAATAAACGGTTGGTGTTTACTGATGGATTTCGTTGTTGTCAGATTATTTTGAATCCTATAGGGGTTGAATTTTAAAACTACTTTAAGTAGAATCAGACTAGCTGAAAATATTGCTAAATATTAATTCAGGAACTGAGGTAAAGTAAGTTTGTTTTCTATAATATTAATGTCCCTTGAAGTACTTAAATTTGATATATCTCATTAAGTATTTTCTCGTTTTGTATTCTTATTACAGATGAACTACCTATTCTTTCCCACAATTTAGTACTCATTTCCAAACATTTCTTGAAAAAGCATATTCATAAGATCACCAGATAATAATAGCTGTATGATTATTTTGGTCTCTCTTCTACTTGAATCTTAGATCTGATCACCACATATTTTGTGTGTATATATATATATATATGTATGTATGTATATATATATATGTATATGTATATATAATTCCTTTTAAGTTAAATAGAAAAGGCAGTTTTGATTATACTTTTATTCAAAACAGGAATTTAAAGTCACTCTTCCAATTGGCCATTATCACAATGTGAAACCGATTGTAAGTGCATTAAATTGAGACTAGTTCTCAAAAGTTCTACAGTGCATTTTTGGGAGGAATATAGCTAGAAATAGAATTACTAGTCATAGGTATTTGTGTGTTATCTTGGTAGACAACACCACAAAGTCTTCCAAAGTAGTCATGAAAATTTACTCTTCTCTAAACAGAATTTAAAAGTGTTCTAATATCTGACACTCCTCAAATTCACAGATTTTGTTTGTGCATATAAACTTTTTCTACTTTCAGATATTGTAGCTGATGTATATTTCAATAGTGCTTCATTTTCATTATAATTTTCATTTTGCTGACATTAAGCTTTTTTTATATATTGGTATCTTTTTTGTGAATTACTTGTTCAACTCTCTTACTATTTATTTAACCATTGTCTTTTATATTTTAATTACTTGGAGAAATACTTTCCTATATTCCAGATGCAATTACTTTGTTGGTTATATGCATTGCAAATAGTTTCTTCTTCCTCACAGCTTCCCTTTGACTCTCTAAATGGTAACTTTGATGCTCCCAAATTCTTAATTTTAATGTAGTACAATATTTTTAAAGTTATTACTCTTTATGTCCTAAGAAATTCTTGCTTAATCCCAAATCATGAAATCATATGTTCCTCTAAGAGCTGTGCACATGTGTATATGTGTGCCAATATGTGTGTATTTATGTGTTTTTACATTTCACATTTATACCTACATCAATTGCTGTTTGGTACAGCTATAGGTAGGTAGCAAGATGCAATTTTTAAATATATTGATATACAAATGACTCAGCACTACTTATTGAAAAAGTAATGTACTCTCACTTGTGCTGCAGTGCCACATTTTATTAATCAAATGTCTGTATGTGTGTGTATCTCCTTGTGACCTCTATTCAAATCCGTAAGTCGACTTCTCTATCTTTGCACCAGTACTAGTTAACAACTGCTGTGTTCTATCAGTAGTATCCTAATCTTTACTTCTTCAAGAAATAAGCTTGTCTTGGCTTCTTTGCCTTTAGAATTCTCATATTTTAGAAATACTTGTGAGTTTTCTGAAATTAAAGTGCTGTTATATAGATGAGAATTGCATTACACTTACAGATTACTTTTTGGATTTTACTCAAAATTAAAACTTCCAATCCAGAAATACCACATTTCTCTGTATGTATTTGTTTCTCTTAATTTATTGTCTCTCTAATTAACATTATCTTAATAATGTTACATAATTGACATACTTTGTTAAATGTATTCCTAGATAGTGTTTTTTTCATATTTTCAATGGTATATAATTTTGAAAGTTATTGTTATAAATAATAATTATTTGTATATATAACTAGATTTCCTCTTGTACTCACCTTGTACTCAGATATCTTTTAGTAATTTATTTATGGACTTTGTGGAATAGGATTATATCATTGGCATATAATTGGGGTTTATTTTTCTTTTCCAATCCAGAATTTGTTATTTGTGGTGCATGTTATTGTACTCATTAGGATCTCCAGTAAAATATTGAATAGAAAAGATGATATTGAGAATCTTCATCTCATTTCTAATTTTAGAGGAATGTCCACATTTATGTATGCAAAGTGTGGTGTGTGTGTTCATGTGCTATTTTTAGAAACTTTTTTTTATCAGAATAAGGAAGTCTTTTCTATTTCTAGCTTCCTACAAGTTATCACATTAAATGTTTATTGAATTTAATCAAGTATTTTTAATTACAACTGTAGAGGGAAGTCTCTGCTATGGCTTTTGATTTGCTTGCCTTCTAGAGATTTCAGGGTGCTGATTTGCCCTGTGATCTCCATAAAATGGTGGGTCCAATAAAAGTAATTGATTTTCAGCATTTCACCTTTTTTATTATAAGGTTGGGAATTATAACTTCTAAGCTGTTTACATGTCTGATCTTGAACTGAAATTGGCCTTTTTCACTGACTTGTTAGAGTCAGTGACTTCCTACTGGTAAGTTTTTAAAGTCTTCAGTCAAACTTACCTCCTTGTTCTCAGAAGTATTGTTCCAAATGACCATTATATGCGCTTTTTCTATTTTTTATTACAAGGATTACATTTATTTTTGTTTCTAGAAGGTATTTCCTAATTTTCTTTTGTTTATGTATTTCTTTCTTACATTTTAATTCCATCTTTCATAACTTTAAACATTTCAACCATGCTTACTTTGTTATTCTCTGGTAACTCTATTGTCTGATATTTTAAAATTTTAATCCTGAATACTAGCTAGTTATCTTTGTTTTCATTTTTTTTTTTAAATTTTAGTCTTTACATATTTGTTGATGCTTCCTCTGTGAGAATCATAAGAATTTTTTTGAGATTGTGTTCTTCTAAAAAGGCATTGAGTTTTCTAATGTGACTTTTTAACTTAGGACTAAATTCACTCATTTATTCATCAAATATTTATTGAGCCTCTGCCATGTGGCAGAGATGTTTTATATTGTGGGCGTATATCGATAAATATCAAGAACCAAAACATCAAAAAATCTGGTCAGCATGGAGCTTACTTTTTAATGGATATTGAAATAACATTGAACTTTTTCCTTTGCTTGGGATTTCCTTCTACAATACAGGTAGTGTACATTAAATCTTCAAAGCCATATAAAGGAGGATTATATCTCATAGGAACTTTCTTTATTCCCAAGCACTAGTAAGGCTGGGACAGTTCTTGTTTTTTTTTCTTCTCATCTCTTTCTTGACAATTGAGTGGTTCTTATAGGCCACTTTACTCATCTATGATAAAGACCTTTGGGCAAATTAACTTTACACTGAGTTTCAAATTCCAACTTAAAATCTTTCTTGGTTTCAGTCTTGTCCTTTATTCACAAAGCAGCCTTTAAAAACCAATGCTTTCTTCTTTAGCAGCCTTTAAAAACCAAGGCTCTTTTTAAAATGTCCTAAAGGCAGCAATAACATTACTTTTTCATTTTGGTTTCTTACTCCCTCTTTGCTATATGTCACATTTTATTCAGATTTTTGAGGTAGTTTATATTTGACAATTACACATTAGGATAGTATGTAAGAAATGTATTTATTTACTTATGACCCCTTTCTGTGTCTTTGTATCTTTCTATTTGCCTAATTCAAATTTTTCTTCTAAAGAATAGTATGAAGTTTCTATCATATGAATGATTCTATGACTTCTAAACATAAAAGACTCAGAATGTTGGTGAGAAAGCTCTCAGGTAACACAGTTTCTATTTATTTGAGCATAACCTGATCTATAAATTTAAAAAAATAGTGGTGCTATTGAACACACACTTAAAAGGATGTGTTTTTTGTTTTCTTTTAGCTAATAGTCTTCATTTGCAAACTACTAATTTCATTTTAAATATACTTTTGTTAGTGGTTCATTTTATTAATCAAGGTTTAAAATCTTATTTAAGTTTGGCATTAAAGCAATTTTAACATGGCTCTAAACATAAATATTAAGTTAATACCAACATGTATTATACTCAGAAAATAATGTAATTTTAAAAATTTATAATTTCAACTAATTTTTCTTGCAAAGCAGTTGGAATATAATATGTGCTTTTGCTTGCAAAGCAAAAGTTAAATGGACATTAGTAGTCTAAAGAAAATTGTAGTTTAAATGGTTTCTTATTTTATGCAGAACAAGTATAAATGGCATATTTATTTGGGGGTAATTTTCTGATTTCCTAGTTACATAAAGAATGCATGTATCTGTGCATTTTTAATATAGTTACATTAATACTTAACAGAGGCAATTTAGTATTTGTATAAAATTTATTTACATCTTAATTAGAACTCTGAAAATCAGATACAATATTGCGTTATGTGAATAAATATATACCTACACTGCAGGTGAACGTGTGAGCCAAAATACTTTAGGTAAACCTAGACAAAAATTTCCTCTTTTCTGTATACACTTACAAAATACACTGAAGTTTGAAATGATAGGTCTGCTCCCTGGGAGAGAGAACGTAAGACTTTTCTTTATGTATCAGTGCTTCAGCTTGAACAAACATCTTGTACCACTTTAAACTTGACTACGAAGTGTTTTATAAGCTTCTCGATAGCCTTTGCAAGTTATTGAGGTTAATGGTCAATGCAATTGCCATCTCTTATGCAATAAACTACTTTATTTTGTCTATGAGTTCTCTAAGGAGTAACACAAGCATAAAGGGTGTATTCAGCATACATGAAATATAACCCTATTAGAGTAGCCAACTAAATTACAGAATCTCTGAAGCAGAAAAGCTGCCGACTCTGTAAAATGATGGTCTTTCTATTCTTCAATGAAATGAAATGACAAAGCTGCTGATTTCAATAAAAGAATTTGAACCAAAAATTCAGAGTCATACAAAATGAACCTAATAAAATTAGAATGGCAGGACACATAATCTATTTGATGATTGCATTGAAAGGGGGAAAAAAAAGAGGCTAATCAGAATGGCTATGAATACTCTAGCTCATTTTGAAAAAGAATAAACTATAAGAAAAACAACAGTGGAGAAAACCTACAGGTTCATCTCAAGGATTACTAACTGAAAACCACCTGTTAAAGGGTGATATCATCACTGCATTGATCATAGTCAAAGTCTTGACCATTAAAGATGGTGATGTTTCTAGACATTAGAAACTAGATTTTTAACTAGAGACCTAAAAATATGATGCTAAGTCATGTTACCAATGGTATATTTAGTGATGGTGACCTGTGTCACTTTAAAATTTATTTTATGGCTTGGATAGTCATCATATTTTAGTTAGAGACTCTACAACTTTTATATATTTGGTATTCTGCAATACTTGCTTTTAAATCTTTATTAACCTCTTCATTCTAAAAACAGAATTTAAAAAATAAATTTTCCTTGCTTTTTTCCACGACTATAAACCATAAATTCCAAACTAACATCCAACTAAAAAGTACATTTATTCATATTCAGCTGCTAAGGAATTTGATGGATAAAATGAAGTAAGTCAAGAATGAAAGAGAAAGACAGGGTATGGAAAATAGGCTGCTTTTTACCCATCTCCATTCTACTAATGTATTTTGTTCAGGTTCAAGCTAGCAAAAATAAAAAGATGGTTATGTATTTCATTCTTCATTCATGTGAATAGCAATATAAGGAATCTTTCTTACCATACTATATTAAGTCACACATGGTTTTGTTCTATTTGATATAAATATTACTAAAATCCATTTATAGTATAGCCAAAGATCTGGAGTTTACAATGTGTTTTGCAAATCCTCCCTCCCCCCAATATAAATGTCCATATGTCTTAGAGTTCAATGGTTAGAAGATGCATGACTAGGAAAATTGTGAAAATCATTGGGGAAAAAAATCTAAACACATTTTTAAGCTTACCAAGTAAGTTACTAACCAATGAGATGTAAAGTCATTTACTTTCATTAAAGTAGTTCACTATTAAAGTTCTTAATATGTGCCATGAGCTCAGGATATAAGGACAAATATACCAAAAGTCCCTGTCCTCAAGGAAATCATATTAACTTGCAGAAAGACATTGTCATTTATTGACTGCTGGGCCAAGTTAGATAGCCACATCTCATAACATTCAGCAAAATATACGCTAGTGATCCTGTTTTATAGATGAGATAATATAATACATGTGCACAAAAACAAATACCAATCAACGGAATCAATGCTAGAGTAATATATTTCAAATGTTATCTAAGAACAAAGGAAGAGTTGATTCCTTGCTTAGCACAGAGCCTCACCAAGGCATTCAAGTGTTGGCATTCAAATACGGTCTTCCTGATTAGCCAATCAGAAGGTAAGTGGAATACTGGTTATCTATTGCTGAGTGATAATTACTACAAATTTAGTAGCATAATGCAAAGACGCATTTAATGTGTCACGGTTTCTGTAGATCAGGAATCCAAGCCCATCTTAGCTAGATCCTCTTTAGAATTCACAAAGCTGCAATTAAGGTGCTGGCTAGGGCTACAGTCTCATCTGATACTTAAAGAAGAACAGGGAAGAGCACTGAAGTTTCTGATAGCATTCAGTTCCTTGTGGTTTTAAGGCTGAGATTTTCAATTTCTTAATGGCTGCTGACTGCAGAACATCCCTAGCTCCTACAAATTGCCCACAGTTCCTTGCGTCATGGAGAGACTCAACATGTCCCTCAAAGCCAGCAAGGGAGAATTATGATTCTCCAGCAAGGCGGGCATTATGATCTCATATAATACAGTCAGTCACACAATCCCATACGTGTAAGCATGCACATCTTGTCATCTCTGCAATATCCTGTTGGTTACAAGCAAGTCATGGAGCCCACCGCATTCAAGGCTGAGGGACCGTAAAAGGGCATGAATGCCAGGAGGCAGGGTCATGGAGGTCACCTCAGAAGTTGATCTGCCGCAGATAGTATTAAGTAAAGAAGATAACCTCTAAGTTAGGGACATAGAACAAGTAGGTAAGTAGAGAAAAAAGTGGAATAATTGAGATTTAAATTTGTCTTAGAAGAGCATAGTTGATTATGTTTCTGGTAATGCTTGATCATACTTGTTATAAAATATAAAATTCTAGGAACACTTTAGGGGATTGGAATAATAATAATAGTAATCATAATAGCAGTAGCAGTTATCACTTTGTTAATATCATACATTACAAACTGTGTTGAGGTTATGTATATGGTTCCCAAATCTAGAAAATAAAAATATAATTAATTCCTGTTAATTCTGAATCCAGATAAAAAGTTTAATAAAGTGTATGTATATTTATATTTGTATTAGTGTGCTTCACTGTTTTTTTTAGTGTAAGTATGTTCATATATTTGGGACATGCTTATATTAAAATATTAAAATATTATTATTCATTTGAAATTCAAATTTAACAGCTGTTAACTATTCTACCTAACATCTCTAGTTACATATGTAACATCTTATTTATTATCATAAAAATATGAAGTAAATACTATTAACATCATTACAATTTTCATCATTATCCTAAAGATAATTTAACTAAAACTTAAAAATTTCAAGCCCTGATTCAAAATACAGATTTTTTATTAAGTGTTAAGAATGGCATTCAAATAGTTCTAACACAAAAGACTGTTCTTTTGACCTTTATAATTTACTGCCTTTCAGCTTAAAAATAATGGTTCATATTTATTTCAATCAATAACTTAACATTTACTCAGTGAGTTAAAAAAAACTTAAAACAGTATCCTAAGGGAAAGAGTTAGAAACTAAATATACTTACTAGACACATTGTGAACAAATGGCAGTGATTAAATCTGGGAGATGGAAATGCTATACAAGACACTCCTATGTCCTCTTAGCAGTGACAGACCTGAGAGACAGAAATCTGATGGGGAGAAAATGAAGGATTCTGATGGAACCCTGCTGCAGTAAGGAGATTACCATATGTAAAATTCTTTATAATACTTGGGTTATTTTATTGCTAGTTCCCTGTTTTATAAGTCTATCAATCAAGTGTACACTGGATTCAGCTTCAGCAAAGGTCTCTTTTCTTTCTTTTTTCTTTTTTCTTTTTTTTTTTTAACAAAGGTCTCTTTTCAACTTGACTTTTATTCTACTATTGGGCATTACTTTAATATTTGCTGTAATCTAGCAAATTCTCTACTTCTCCTCCTTCAGGAGATGGAAGCTGGTATAAATATCCAAAATAAACATGAGTCGTTTCTCCTGAGAAGACATTGCATTCTATATGTCTAGTAACCTTATAAACACTATTTTATTTGGAGGCATGAGATCCATAGTACAGAGTAAGGTGTTTCTGAATCAAATTCCTTACTGCCTTTCAGATGGATGGATTTTGAAATGTTCAAATAGCATGCACAGTGGCAATAGTTACATGAGGAAGCATTAGTGGAGGAATGGACTTTCAAATTTATGGTTGAAATTTATGGTTGAGTTTATGAATTTACACCAGGCATTTTTAGTCATCATAATTATGGTAGATCACATAAGCTCTTACTAACTTTACTGTAATTGTTAAGACAATATAATACTTCTGTATTGTCCTCAATATCTCCCCCTTATTTCACTCAACTTCCTGTCCCTTCATTTTTTGCTTAGCCCTTGTACCCATTCTTTAACCAAAGTTTAGAGCATATAGCATAGAAAAGGCAACTGCACATTTTATGTCAACATTTTCCAAAGAAAATAATCAAATAGGATATTTATATGTGTCCGTTAAGATAAAGTTATAGGTTATACTTTGGAAAAATATAGCCTCTGAATTTCTATAACTTAATATAATCAAAATTTATCACCTGCTACTTATGTGTTCCCAAAACAGATGGCAGGAAGTTCTACTTTCCATACAGTTGACCCTTGAACAACGTGGGAATTAGGGGCACTGACCTCCCTGCAGTTGAAAATCCAAGTATAATTTATAGTCCACCCTCCATTTGCAGTTTCTCATATTCCATGTTCCACACCCAACACCCACGAATTCAACCCACCATGGATTGTGTAGTACTGTAGTATTTACTGTTGAAAAAGACCCATGTGTAAGTGGACCCTCACAGTTCAAACCCATGTCATTCAAGGGTCAACTGTACTTATAAAAGGATCCAGGCAAGACAAGACTGCGTCTAGGAAAAGGGAAGAACAGAACCATATATTCATGCACTCACTCTTAAAGCCCCTGCCCACGAGGGACACAAGTCACTTTGCTCCATTGCATCGGCCGAAAATTATGTTGGGGCAGAAGAGTGCAATTCTTCCATTGACTTAGAAGATGAGCCAGAAATGTTTGGTGAAACGTAACAATGATTATTGTTGAAAGTTATGAACAAACTTAATTTAAAAGACTCTAAAAAAAAAAAGTCACCTTATTGAATATTTATGGAAGATTCAAGAAGCAGACAGATAAATATTTACACCTAAAAATTAAAGAAAACACCTAGCTAGGCAGGTGTAACATTGGCAGTGCTATAGATACAGCATGAGTAGATATTCATCATTTTATCAAACAGTTCCCTGGAGAAAAACTAAATAGCTCTCTTGATACATCAGCAGTGTGTACTTTTTCTTCCACTAACTGGAGTAAATTTCCTAAAAGAAAGTCTTCATTCAGGTTATGTAAGAAAGAATAAAAAGCAAGTAATTGATATGTTTTCTGAACTACTTTCACACTTTCTTATTCTTTAGGCAATCAACTCAAAGTTGTTATCATCTAAAGGGTTTATGAGAAATGTGTGAGTTCTCACTCCATACATGATTATCAATTTGTATTTAAAGTAATATCAAAGTGATTATGAATGCCTGAATATTTTCTTTATCATGAATCTAAGCTGAAATCACTGTGTATAATTTTTATGTGAAATAATTTTGAAAATTCAACCATAGAAAAAGAAACACATTTATCATAAATCTTTTTATATAACTTGCTTCAAAAATGCAAAAGTATGGAGTAAATTAACACTCAGCTACAATTTGAAGAGATTGAATTATGTGAATTTAATTGTGGATATCACAAAAGATCATATAATTACATGATCTTATAGTTCAACTCTCCCTTCCCTCTTAACCCTACTACACATAAAGGAAATAGATTATTGAAAAAAATGAACTTAGTGGATTCACCCTGCAGTACTTCAACTCAGTTCTTATCAACAACTATTCATTAAATCCATATATCTTACAAGGTTTCCTACCTGGCATTTAGAAGATAAAAGGTCAAAAATTTATATGGTTGATTTCTGCCCTTAGGTGTGTTTTTCCTTTATTTTTCTCCCCACATGTTTACATGGTCACTGTTTGGGGCTACTGCTCATCTTGTTCATGGGAATTGATTGTTGCATTGTTTAGGGATAGCCACCAGAATACACGGTGGACCTTTGTTCTCTGAGACTGGCTCCAACAGGAGAGCTTGTTGACATTTTCTAGGGTGTTGAGGGGAGTAAATCACCTCCTTTCTGGACCTCAAAGTCATAATGCTATGAGGAGGGAGGGAATAGAAAGTGCAGTGACAGCAATCTCTACGGGGCAGAAAGAAGAGAGAAAAGCAGATTGCGGGCTTGTTTTAACAACGGGTGATAGAGGTAATAAGCACAGATGGGGTTTTGGGGTTGACCTTAATTCTGAAAAGCCTCAAGAGGCCACTGAGATTGTATATAGTTCATTTTTTCATTTCTTTGGAATCTTGTTCTGTAACCCATAGTCTTGACCTGTCACATAAAACCATGTTTAAAAGGAAGAAAAATAAAAATGAAAATAAAAAGATTGTGTCAGCACTTTTGGGCTCACTTTCCTGGAATAGAAGTAGAAAAAGGTGCAAAAAGGTCTCCGTTTTTTGGTAAACAAATAGCATCCAATCAATATAAGAAAAGAAGTTGTTGTGTTTCATTAGATAGAGGATGGCTCTCTACTTGATTTTTTTCCTTCCATACCATCTGTTATTAACCAGTTTTTAAAAAACTTTTTTTTCTGGTTTTCTCTAAGCCTAACTTTGTAACTATAGAACACAAGAAGAACGCAAAAAAAGTAAAAAACAATTTTTTATTGAAAATTTTATCTGACTGAACATACATCTGCTAACCACTCACAATGTGGTCAAAGGGAAAACAACGTTTAAATTACAGGCTATTCTGCTAGGCACCTCTTATTACTTCTATATCAAATACTAGAAGTTGCATAAAAAGTCAAAAAACACCAAGTATTCAAAACATTCAGTAATAAAGGTATACGTCACTCAGTGAGGCAAAGACCCTGACCAGCTGAAGCTCTCACTGAAGGCAAATGGATCCTAGAAGAAGGAAAAGGTCAATGGAAACTGACTTTGTGACATGCTATAGAAATCAGAATTTCAGCTGCTATGAAGATTTTCTTCTTTGGTTGTTATATATTCAGTTGTGTTTATTTACTGTCTTCATCTTCACTTTCTTCCACTCCCCCTTGCCCTTCTTTTCTTCCTCATTATTTTATACAAAGATTGCTACTGGTATTTAATTTTATAATTCAGCCCTTAGGTTACTAAAAGCAGAACTGTTACCGCTTCAGGGGGCACCTAGCATTATTTAGACAAGGATGCCGTACCTATCACCCAGAGATGGAAATAATGTGTTTGGACTTTGAAAGAGGATGAGAGTACCTTTGTTCTTATGAAAGGGTAGTTATATCTGGTTAAGAGAAAGCATTTTTGGTTTTTTGTGTCTTGAAGGTCAACTATGGTAGAAGAGAGTGTCTAGATACTAAATTGGTCATTGGAGAGGTGGACTGTGCTGGCGTTTAAGTTCTTGTCTCTCAGTTCCAGACCCATCCTTTACTTTGTGGCGGGGACTGGGACTCAGCAAAGCTTCATTCCCCCTTCCCCAGAGGGATTCCTGGTAGGTTCTAGCAATAGAGGATTTTTATAGTCTGAAAGTCTGGAATGTGGAGAAGGGGATTTCACCTTTTGTATTGTTATCTGTTCCTACCAAGGTCACTCTAGCAATGATACAGCTGGTTTCAATTTTCTGGGTTTTATATTTCGTCCCATATTTCAGAACCTGCTTTATTATGTACTTTAAGAGACAGCATCACAATCCACCCAGTTATCCCCCACCTCACTTGACTGTAACCAGTTCAAGGACGGGTACCATGAGTTTTTATCTGTGTTAATATGTAATTGTTAAATCAGGAAGCCGCAGAACCTCTGATTCAAAGTAGGCATAAAGTAACTATTTGTTGAGTGAAATTAAAATGAGGAAAATAATTAGCTAATTAATGGCTTTTGATATATTTTTTTCTTCTTCCAGAGTTACATTTAGCTGTTAAATGGATATCCATTCAGGTCTTTCCATGTGCCCTGGTCTTGGTGATTTCTTGGTTAATAAAATTGATACTAATGTAAATCTGAGAGAACACAAATCAAATTAAATTTCTTACCATTCATATAACTGATATTGTGTCAGAATCTCTATGCTAGTGAAACCATGGATTTATTTTTAAATTATAGAAAATTACAAAAGGTTCAAGTAAATTATTATTTCAAATACTTTATCACATTGTTTGTTTTTGCTAGGTAATTATTCTAACTAGACAAGAGCAGATAATTAAAGATAAAAGCAGGCAGTAGAATTTGGATATTGGGAACTGAGGGTAAAAGCCAGCTCTTTACTTTTGTACGAGAATTGTTAAGGTTGTTTAAACATCCTCATCATTTTAGTTTGGAAAGTTTCTTTTGAGTTATCTTCTAGCTCACTGATTCTCTCCTCAGCTCTATTGAGTCTACTCAGGGATGAGCCTGTCAAAAACATTATTCATTTATGATACTATGTTTTTGATTTACAGAATTTCCTTTTGATTATTTCTTATAGTTTCCACCTTTCTGTTTGCATGAGACATCTGGTCTTGCATTGTTTACTTTGCCCATTAAAGGCTTAACGTACTAACCATAATTATTTTAAGTTCACTGTCTGGTAAATGACAACGTCCATGTCATGTCCTAGTCAGGTTCTGATGATTGCTTTTTTCTCTTCGGACTTTATGGTTTCTTGCCTTTTGACATGTTTTGCAGTGTTTTACTGGGTGGTGGAAACTGGTAAATAGACCTTCATTGTGAGGATTTACGTTAACCTGTCTAAGAGTTGGGATGCATCCAATGTTTGTAGTTATAGGTATCAGAGACTTCAAATTCCCCGAGTGTCCTGATTTTGGTCTCCCTTGTTGGCTTTGTACTGCTCCTTCGGGAAGAGGCCTCCCTAAGGGACACCTTGCAGCTGTGATCCGCTGCTGCTATGCTGGAGAACTGCTGACATGGTGGTAAGGTGTGAGGAGGAGGAGTCTTCTACAATTCTCTGATGAAGTCACAGTCTCATGAGCCTGCTGTTCAGGAGTGTAGCCTTCACAGGTGTTTCTGTCTCCCCTAAAGGGTCTAGCTTTTTATGCCCTTTTCATCACTTTCCTCCTTCACTGCAGTGTTCACGGTCTGTTCACTTGAATCTCTCTCCCTGTTGTCTATGGATTTGTCCTCTTAGTTGAGTCAGGAAGGCTGTAGCAGGTTATTGTGGAACTGGAGTTCCCTTACCCTCACTGGGGTGAGGTTTCAGTACTGCTCACTGTGATGGCATCTTTCCCCTGGAGAGCGGGCCTTTATTAGGGAGAAGAACCTGGGAGGGTTTCACACTGGCTGCTTTTCTCTTCCCACTGCCAGGACGACAAGGAGGATCAGCCTTGGATCCTAATCATGAGAACCCAGTGGCGTTCCTGGAGGGAAAGCTAATAAAAGTGTGAGGCCCAACTGTGACTGTTGCCCCAGGATTTGCTCAGTTGCACACTAGCCAATACTCAGCTGCCAAGAATTGATCAAAATGACCAATTAAGTAATTGCCCACTGTTGCTCCCAGCCTGTGGTGCCCAGCAGCTTCTGTTCCAAGTAAGCAAATCTTGGGTCTTATATCTCTCTGGATGTGCGTGTCTTTCCAGATTTCAGGGTGACTTCAGCTCTTCGGTTGAGTCCAAGAAAAGTCATTGATTGTTGTCTGTTTGCTTGTCCAGCTTTTTCTTGTTTTAAGGGCAGGAGTGGTAACCTCCAAACTCTATGTCTCAGAGCTTAAGTACTACCTTCATTTTTATAAGGGAAATTAAAGATATTATTTACAAAGAATTGAGAATTAAATTTGAGAATGAAAATAACTTGGTTTTATAAACTATTAAATATTATAAAAATGTTTGATACACATCAGATTTAAGTTAAAATGTTTCAACAATTGGTAACTTTCCATTTTTTCTTTCACACTCAAAGTGAGTGGATGAGTATTTATGCATTTGGTTCTTCCTAATGTAAGGTGACTGTTTTCCTTGACCTTTTTTGTCAATATTTTTTTACTATGGACTTTTATCTTGTCTTTAAATAGCCATCAGAAACCGTGACCATTCTTTGTTCAGTTTTTAATGCCTGTGCCGAAATTACTAGAAACAACACTTTGGAATCATAAAAATCAGTAAGCCTTTTGATACAACTCTTTCCAATGTCACTTCCCCATGTGGAGTTTTAGGTGCCTTTAGGACTCTTCTGGCTGACAGTACTTCTTTTGTATGAATGCTTTTTTGCCTCTATTACTTGAGGGGATGATTGATCCAGATCAACTTGTCAGCATTCCTTTTTATTTGGTCAGCAGGATGCCTGCTCTTTTCTAAGAATTCTGGAAATATTTCTCAACTTTACAGAAATATAGTAGATTTATGCTGTTAGTAAGCTTGAACATGAAATTTTGATAAGGAAATCAATAAAAGAGTTAATTAGTACTAATTAGCATGGTAAAGTAGGGCGGTAACAACCCAGATCCAAGAAACTGGCTGTGTATCTTGGACAAAGAGTTGAAACTCCGGTCCCCAACGCAAATAGAAGTGTTGAGCTTGGAAGTTCTTTATGATTATTTAATAAACATATGCTGAGAACAAGCTCTGCCAGACACCGCTCTAGATACAGTTTTCTGTGATGAGGAACAAACGCAAAGTTCCTACATTCACGGAGACAAATCCTAGAGGAAGAAGGTTAACAATGAATAAGAAAAAGTAAATGAAGACACAGGAAAATACCAGGTGTTGATGAGGATTTAATCCTACAGAGGATTAAAGTAAGGTGATTGGATAGAGTGAATGAATGCTAATTTAGATGAGGTCATTAGGGAAGGGCTAATGTTTAACATGACCAGGAGCCAGCCATCAAAGATAAACCCTAAAGCAAGCTACTAAAGTGGGAATAAAATCAGCATTGTTAAGACCCTCTGAAAAAGACTAGTTTTGCTAGATAGTAGTGAGCAATAGAGAAACATTATACATTGAAAAATAGAGAAGGCTGGGTGTGAGTATGTAAGAATCAGTGAGTTAGGTAGGGAATTTAGATTTTATTCCAAGTATAATCAGAAGTCATTGACAAATTTCGTTTCAATTCCATGATAATAGTAATGCTTCTTTAAGCAACCCTTAACTTTATTATTTGAAAATATGAAGGTTGAAATATGATAAAATAACAAAAGTATACTATAGATATGAAATGATTTCTGGTATAAAATACCTTTAAATTTATTATCTCACTTGTGAAATGCAACCTTGAGTAATCTTCAAATGAGAAAATAGGTTCGAAGATTTTTTATAGTCTATGTAAAGATCTGTGTATCTGCATAATCTTGTGTAAAAATTGGGTTAATTGTTTTATCTTTTACGTGAGAAAAGTCTAGCTCGTGATTTTTGGGTGATGCATTATAAATTACTGAATCAAGCAATGTTCGAGATAGGATCTGAACCTAAGTTTTCAAGCACTAAGTACTCATCTGTTTATAACAATGTATTTTAGATGTGAATCGTATGTACACAAATATATCTTTATGTGAAAAATTGATGCTTTTTCCAATTTTTCCCATTTTTAATGGATTGTCTGAACTCTCAAAATTGCTTTCTTTGCTTTTGAAGACATTTTTCTTTATTATTGATTTTGATATAAAACAGATCTATGATTTTTTTTCTTCTTCTGAGTTTTCTTTTTTCCTACTGGAGTCATTTTACACAACAGTGCTATCAGAGCTTTATGTTTTATATCTTTTTCCAAGTTTCATAAGTAATCACATTTATCCCTTCAAGGAAACTATTTCTTTCATTTATTCAAGAATTCTAAATTTTTTGTAATTCATGAAAACTAAGATAAATTTTGAAACCTGTTTAAGTTTTATTTTCCTTTATAATTTTTCTTTTTTTAAAGCATAACACTAATAATATCAACTAGACTATTCTTTATTCCTTAATGAAAACTTCACACAAGTTAATTGATTTAATTCATTAAATATTTATAACTGCTTAGCAGGTGTCAGACACTGGGTAGGTAATGTGAACATTACGGGAAACAACATGACTGATCCTTTAAATCATGGATTTAACTACACTTAAAAAGAATTTTTCAAGCAACTTTGTGAATTGTACTCCAGAGCAGAGCCAAGGTTTAGCACGATGATAAGAACTTCACCTTTAAACAATGGAAAAGAGCAAAATGTTAAAATAAGAAAATGGTGCAAAACTTTAAGTCTCCTACCATTGTGTCTCTAGCCACAGAGCGGTTGTCCCTAAGTCCTGGTCGACTCCCTTGATAGTCAGCATAGCTGAACTGCCTGAAAAGCTCAGGTGAAGAGCAGGGGAGAGAGCCAGTTGGGACCCTTTAGTGTAAGTATGCTTGTAAGAGATCCCTCTTCCCTTTTTCACTATGATGCAGATTTGATGATAAATACAGCCATTTCTTTGTGGTTAAAACATGACAAACTTTGCCATTTTTCACTACATTAGAAAATGATGTCCTTTATTGAAAAATTCTATATCATAAATCTTCCTCAAATGGCAAAAAAATTATCTACCAAAAGGAGCCCAGTAAGTTTTATTAAATAATTGCTAAGATAAGGACCAGAACAGGGACAGAACTTTGTGTTTCAGCCCAAAGTCTAATCTTTTGATATACCATTTGACTACCAAAAAAAAAAAACAAATAAAGTCCCATTTTACTGTCTAGCTTCTAGACCCGAGTATCATCATGATAAAACTTTGAAAATATTGGGTGCTTTTATTTTGTAATCTCTTCCAGACTTCATACATGATACATTGGAAAGGACATTGATTTGGCAGTAATGTTGTCAAAGGATTTGAATGTAATAGTTACAGCATCATCCATCAAAGTTGACCATGAGAATCACTGTGAAATTTGTAAGACCCCGTTTTATCAGTAATATGAATACATACTTGTCACTAAGTATGCAACATTTTGTTCAGATGTAGGCAATTTGCAACACATTCTATTCCAAAGTTTGTTTTGTCTTGTTTTAATAAGTTACGGAGACATTATGATGCAGTAGAGAAAGAGGGAGGAGATGGTAAGAATCTAAACAGAGTAAGTAGTGGATTCCAGTACCTTTATTCAACTGAGTGATTTGAGAAATGACATTTTATCTCTCTAATACTTAGTTTTCTCATTTGTAAAATGGTGAAAATGTGCATATTGCAGTGTTGCCTGGGGATAAAATGGGATAATGTGGATAACTATGCATGTGAAAATGCTTTACATATGTAAAAACCTATTAAAAAAGCGTTGTTTGTTTTTGCTTAGAAATTCAATAATATTTTAACTCATAAACAGTTTTACCAATGGTGGATGTATCATGTGGTGGATTAAATTGTTGGGCCAAATTTTGACTCCTTAGCTATAAGCTTGTCATTTCAATTATTTTTGGCCAATGGTTTTTAGGCAGAAGTAACAGAGTACCAACTACAAGCATGGTCCTTAAGAAGCATCGTAGGTTTCCACTCTTTCTCCTCCATAACTGCCTTCATAATGGGAAGAGCTTACTTTGGTTTGCCTACTGGCCCAAGGAGAATTAGAGAAACAAAGATGACTTCTAGGTTTTGGTCTGAGCAGCAGGGTAGCCGATGACCCTATTTACAGAGATGGATAAGACTCAGGAATGTGTGAGTTAAGTAAAACGTGATTTGGACACATTAAATGTAAGATCCTTATTAGGCATCTGAGTACAGACATCTAACAGGGAATTTCAGATCTGGTTCAGAAACTTGTGTTTAAGATAGAAATACAAATTTTATAGACATATTAAAAGCACAGGACCAGCTAAGAGCATGTAAGGAGTGAGTGTGGGTGAAGAAGACAAAAAAGGAAAAGGTCTTTAACTAAGCCTTGTAATACTGTAACATTTCAAGCAAAAGAAAGAGGATCTAGGAGAAAAAACTGACGAAAGACAGCAATTTAGAAGTAAGATTAATATCATGATGTCCCTGAAGATAATTTTTTTAGAAAATCTTTCTGGAGGGAAGAAGGAAATGAGCAAATATATAAACTATGATTAAGAATTTGGCTAACTGGGTGAATTAAGGCCTGAAGTTAATCATTTGTTTTGGTAAGATAAAATTCCCTGGTGACTTTGACTAGAAACATTGCAGGGGATTGAAGGTGTCAGTTATTTTAGGAATTCTACAGGGTAGCAGAAAAGGGGATGAAGAGGTGGTCAAAACTTTTATTTTTTAAGAAAATACGTATTACATGTCTATATGTTGTTGAGAGAGATCCAATAAAAAGGAAAATACATTTATGTGAACAGAACAGATAATTTCAGCAACAAAGCTTATCCATAAGGAGAGAGTAGAGTCTGTGATCCAGGCAACTTGGGGTGGTTTGCTTAGAGGGGAGCAAGAACAGCTGTTCTCCTTTAATAGGACTGAAGGTAGGCTACATGGGTATAGTTAGGTAGATAAGTAGATTTGGGGTTGGGAGTAGGGAATTTGACATTTACTTTATTGTGCCTTCTACATCCTCTAAAGTAAAAACATAAGCTATAAATTGGGAATGGGGTAAATTAGATGATTTGGGAGAGGAGGAAATTGTGAAACGGTTATCTTAAAGAATTGTAGAGAGAAGATAGTGGGAAATACAGGAAGGGCAACTGAGATTTATGGTCACAAATTTTAAGGAGAGGCTAGTCAGTAAGGTTGTGATCTTCCTCCTGTCATGTTCTAGCTGTTCATCTAGAAGCACAAAAAAGCTGAGCTGAGATTAACCAGATTAGGGATTTTCCAGATAGCAGTCCAATTGACTCCAATATCTTGCTGGCATAACAGAATAAAAAAAAAAAAAAAAACATACTTTATACAAAGGCTTATATGGATCCAGAGAATGTTCTCTCCAGGGCACTGCCGACCTTGTATCAGCGCAGTTTTCTGTGCTCGTTTGATGTGGGCACCTCCCTGCTAGTGCGTATTTCTGTGACTGTCTCAGTGAAAAAGAAAACGTGAGGAATCACACACTAATGTTTGCACCCAAAAGTGGCATATGCCGCTTCCATTCATACTGACCAGGCAAAGCTGGTCAGTTCAAAGGAGTGTAAAGCTGTTTGACCCAGGAGGTAAGGAGGACCCGGAAAGTAGGTGAGGCTCACTCGCATCTTTATGTTGGGTGAGTATGATAAAGAGGAAATGAAGCAGTCTGGTGAGAAATATAGCCAATGTGTTTTTCTAGTAATGTTTCACGGAATATATGTTGTAAAACAAGGTGCAGAAGGAAAAAAAAAAAAGATAGTAGATCACAACTACAAGGAGGCTCCAGTGAAATGGAAGTCCCAAACTGTCCGAAGCTTTGTTGAAAATGGCGTGGGAGGCTAAGTGAGAAGGAGAAATGGAACTGGAGGTCAGAGAATGGCCCCTGGGACACAGTTTTTTATAACTTGTTTTAAATGGTACCCCCTTTTCAATGGCACTTATTATAAATTGGTAACTACAGTCATTTAGAAGAAAATATCATTGGGAGTTATGCCGGCTATGGAAATACGACTTCCAATGGCTGAGAAGCTGAGGCATTTGAGAGGCCGTTTATATGGATGGTGCAGTTTCCCATGATGGTAAGAAGACAGTGAGCCTGGTACTAAAATTTTTAATGACTGAAGGAGATAACGTAGAGATAAAAAAAAAAAAACCCAGCCACATTTGAGAGTACTGCAGGGAAAGCAGGGGCTGTCGAAGATTTATAGAGTTAGATCCAAACACTGAGAAAGAACACGTAAAGATATAAGGGATTTTCTGTTGACTGTATTTGAAGAGCCGGGAAATGGTAGGACAGTGGATCCAATTAGGACGTGTAGAGAACCATATGGGTGATTGGGAAAGTCTGAAATTTTAGTTGTTTCTGAAATAAACAAGGCTATAAATGATAGATTAGTACTGTTGGTTTCTTAGGAAGAATTAGGTAATTAATTCTAATTATAGCTTCCTTTTTAGGATTAATCTGTTCCACAATTTGTGTGCCTACAGAATGTAGGCCAAGGGAGTGGCAGTCTTACCAAGACCATGAGATGCACTACAGGTCTTCTTAAAGCTTGTTTGGGATTGTCTCCATTAAGGGGAATAATGACAAGGGAAGACACAGCTTTGTGTCTCCTGTAAGTATTAGAACAGGGTGAGTTAGGGCTAGAATAGGAGAAATATTGCTGAAATCACTTGTTCTCTAAATGACTTTTCCAGGTTGCAAATAAGGACAATTTCTGCTTTAACTTTCCACTGTAAATATATTATTGTGTGTGGTTACAAGCACAAACCTATACAAATCCAGGCTAACTGTGTATGTGTCCAGGTGCTTATTAGCTGTGTTCTCAGACAAATTACTGAACCTCTCTGAGCTTCAGTTTCTGTATACGAGGAACTTCACTACATAGAGTTGTTAATGAGGATTAGATAAGGTATAATACATGCAGAATATTTGGAAAAATGCCTAGCCCATAGTTTTTATATTATTATTATTACTATAGATAACTGCTATCATCATTGGATAAACTGTTCAAAGTATGGTCAAATCATTTTTCTATTTTTAGTGTAAATTTGGTCACAGTGTACTAGTAATTGTTTATGGAACTCTTTAAAGAAGATGATTGGGCTTTGTTTTTGTTTTTTAGTCAAAAGGAGAAAATCAAGAGTTTGTTTTTAATTGTAGATATAAAATTTTAGATCTAATATTTGGATCTAAAACTTCAGGATACTTTGAGGTCATTTTGTATTTGTCAGTAAATGCTAAACAAGAGAGTATTTTAGTGTTCAGTGATTCTAACCATTACCAGGAAAGAAAAATAGCTAAAATAACCATTGGAGGCTACTCTTTAGAGTATTTCAGAAGTCAATGAACCAGTTAAAAATTATACCTTATACCCATAAGAAACAGTACTGAATATTTGAGATTCAAACCAATAATGCTTTCATCCTTCTAACTGCAAAACATAAGTCATTACACAAACCCATCAAGCATGCAAATTTGGTGGTGGTGGAAGTGACAGTGAGGATTTTTGTGTTTTTGCAGTCTGCTTGTGTTGTTTTCCTGGTGTCTTTATCACAATTTGGTGTCAGGTTTCTACCTACTTCAGGCAATGAATCAAAAGTTTTTTTTTTTTCTTTCCTTTTTTAAGGACAAAGAAATTATACACTCTTATGATAAACTCAGAGTCTAACACAATCCAAGTCAAGAACCTCTTGTTGGAATAATATGTCAATAATTTTTGCTTATTTATTTATTTCTAAGTAAAAAAGTATTGAGATATTTTAACTTACGCTGTTGTCAAATTGAAAACATATTGTTTTTCTCAAAAATTGTTCACTGTATTAAGATTTTTAATTCACTGGGTAGAATTATATGTAGAATTACACTGTTTTTTAAAATTAATTTTATTAATTGAAGTATGTTCAGTTATAATGTGTCAACTTCTAGTGCATAGCACAATGTCCCAGTCATGCATATATATACATATATTCTTTTTAATATTCTTTTTCACTAAAGGTTATTACAAGATAATGAATATAGTTCCCTGTGCTATACAGATGAATTTTGGGATTTTTAAATCTATTCTTATATGTAATGGCTAACATTTGCAGATCTCAAACTCCTATTTTTTCCCTGAGGTTAAATGCCTGTTCTAACTCCTCCTTTCTCTATGCCTTTTTGTTTTCTTGACTATTTTTACTAGAGGTTTATTTCTTCTATTAATTGATCAGATAAATAGCCCTTGAATATTTGTCAGTTTTGATCTTATCTTTGGTTTAGTTAATTTTTAGCTTTAACACAATTTCAGGCATTTCTCTTAGTTTTATTTGTTATCCTTTTTTCAGTTTTCTTAAGTTGAATCCTCATTACATTTATTTTCATTTTCTCCCACCTCACAGACAAAAAAGGTAATATGTCTATACTTTACAATTTACTGAATGTGTTAATGTCTGAAAGAAGCATGTTTGTTTTTTCCAACTGTTTTTGTCACTTATTTACATATTTATTTCCAATCCAGTGTGATCAAAATGCGTAAGTTTTATGGCAATTTTACCATCATAGAGTGGTAGTGAACTTAAAATCTTGGGCTCTGAATTCAGCTACCCTGGATTTCAGTCTGAGATCCATACTTTTCCAACTGTATGATCTTGGAGAACATTAATTAACTATTTTTATTTACCTTTAAAATGAAAATCATACTGTACTTAATTCACAAAGTAGTTCAGAAGAATATATGAAGTAATCACTATAAAACTGCAGCATAGTCTCATCAGGCACAGTATAAAAACTCATTAAATGTAGCTCTTATTAAATTCTGTCAGAGCCCTTCAAGAGGAAATGTCATGTAATTTATTCTGTAAAAATAGTCACCCATTTGTTTTGCTTACAATGTATGCACCCATATTTTAATTTTTAATGGCACTTAATTTTCATCTATGTAGTTAGATTTTACTTTTTGTCACATAGCGAGAGTTTTATTTTGATATTTAAATTCCTTCAAATTTATGTTTTGACTGATAAAAATTGTCTCTAATCTATTTTGTCGACTTACTTATGCTTTGCTTCTTAAGTTTCCTTGCTTTCTTTGTTACACGTGTATGTTGCTCTGTGTGTCTGCTCTTGAATCTTCACAATCTCGTGATTCATAATAGTTTTAGTTTTTCTTAAGTCAGCTTTAGCCTGTTTTGTTCTAGTTGATAAGATTAAGATGTAAATATTATTTAAAATTATTATTAACTGTATTATTAAAAATTTTAATGCACTTTATTTTTTGCTATATCCCATCCATTTGAAGAACTTTCTCAGTAATCTGTCACTTCAGATATGGATGACTTTTTATTATTTTTATGATATAGTTAACCTATGCCATCTTTTTTATAGATTAACAAAAATGACTGCAAATTTTTACTATTACCTTTTTTATCATTTACTTTTAATTATTTTAGTTATAATTGTCCTTCTTTAACTCTTACTTTTGCTTTATCTCCCTTTCATTAGATGTACCTGTTAACTTTTAGAAAGAAATATACATGAAGGGCTTAATTTTCAACATATCTACCTGAAGATATTTTTATTTTCTGTTGAGTCCTTGAAAGAAAGACTACTTACCAAGGCTTGATATTTTGAGGTCATACCTTTTTCCACTCAATAATTTTGAAATCTGTGCCTCTGGCATTTTGGTTTCTGCAGCATCATAAGAACAACTGACTGTTCTTGCAGGATATTTAGTCCTGTCCAAAATGTGCATTGAGACATTTGGTCCACTCCAATGGTTGTTGATATTTGGTCCTGTCCAAAATGTATTGAGACATTTTGTCCATGCCAGAAAGTTCCTTGATATTTGGTTCTGTCCAAAACATTCATTGAGACATTTGGTCCATGATTTGTTAAATGATACAAACATTTAACTTTGCCAAAAGTTTCCTGAAATTTGGACCTGACTGAGACATTTGGTGCACACCAAAAAGTCCTTGAAATTTGGTCCTATCCACAAAGTCCATTGACACATTTGGCCCATGATTTGTTAAATAATACAAACATTTAACTTTGTTAAAAGTTTACTTATGTTATTTTTATTGTAATTACTGACAAATTTTGAATTTCACAGTTGTTCTTACTCTTTCTTATCATGAAGTTCCACAGGGTCACTCCAGTCGATGAGCAATTACTCTCAAGAATATATTCCTGATTATTGGCTTTATATTTATCTGTTAACAATTTTAGTTATATAAATTTGATTTTGTCAGTTCAGTTAAATGAATTTTGATTTGATACTGTTGTGAATTTGGTGGCCATATTTGAATGTGACCACCAAGAACCTGGATGACAACTTGTTCGTTCTTTTGCTGTTCATCTTTTAACATTTTAATACATTTCTATATTGAAGGATGATCCACTGACTACCACTGGCTTTTGAAATTCGCTATGCTAGCCTTCTGCTGCATTATTTGTTACGTGATAGCTGTTCAGTACTGATGTATAAATGTCCCAGATTTCTGGTAGAAATCTTGGATTTTCTGGCCTTCTACCTCTGCCATACCTTCCAACGACATATACTCTCCAAATGTAAAACATTAGGTCACCTAAATCTTCTTCTTTATCCTCCACAATGTTCTCAAAATTTCATTTACATCTTCCAGAGGCAAAAACAGAAAGAAGTCCAAACAACATGGATGCACACTTATGGATGCTACTTTTTGTTGTCATGCACTCACATGTTAGACCCAGTTCTTTTTGTTTGTTTGTTTGTTTGGTTTTGTTTTTTTTTTTGCCACAGTGACTGTGAAAAATGAAACAGCAACCTTTTATTTGTGTATTTGGTAGGAGTAGTCAAATCACACTCACATTTGCAGTCTTGAAATACGTCAGTGGAATGGATTAATGTTGAGATTTCTTTCTCATGCAAATACAAGTATTTTCTCATTTATATAGATAAAATAGCAATTGTGCATATCCCTACTAACGCGTGGGTCTTTCTTGTCCTCTACGTGCACCTGACAGAAGAATGAAGAAAAAGTCTAGAGTGCATGTAGAGTTTTAATTGACCATAAGCAAAACACACCATTGTTATTCTTATCCTAAAGGTGGGAACTCAGTCCCATGGATACATCTAACTCTGAATGAGCCTGAGAAATGAGACCGTCTGTGTGCCAAAGAACAGGAAATGGGTTTGGTTAATAGATAGCAGTCTATGAGAAACTCTCAAACAAGGCAATGTGTGATCTGTCGATGCAGAACTGTGGCAGGTGTAGTAGTATTCAGGGCTGAGGAAGTATTTTTACTCAGTTTCTGGAATCCACGTGTACTGAGTCAGGTGCTGGATATGAGTAGTGTTATGAAGCTTAGCCTCAACATAATCAAAATAGTATTTTGTAAGTGATACTTGGGTGTGCCATAACATGAAGCCTGAGTAAAAATTGTCTTAATCCAGATCCATATCCCTTATTATTGGTGCCATTTTTTTCTTGCAGTAAATTTTCAGAAAACCTTAATTTTAATTACTATTAAGAGTTTTCATCTTTTCTTCAGTGACTTCATGAGTACCTTTAAAGTGAACAACTTGTCCTTTTTATTTAAGTATTATTACCTATCTAATTAGCACGGTAGTGCATAAATTACCAGTAAAAATAAAATTCTAACTGAATAAACATGTTGTAGTTTGCCTAGACCTAATTGTTGTTTGGTTCATAAACAAAATTAAGAACACTTTTCTAAATTATAGCTTTATCTGGTTTCTCATACTGATATAAGAAGTCTCCCTCAAAGTGTGTTTTTCAAATTGGTGTAAGTTGGCAGTTTTTTTTTAACTGGTCCATGAAAAAGTAATACAGAAATTGGAATAAATGTTTATAGAAATTTTACCGTAATAATTTTTCCATAAATTTATTTTTTACATAAATATTCTTCTGTGATGCACAGGAGAAAAATAGTCTTTCACTACCAGATAGTTTGAGAAGCACTGTCTGACAGATATTTGGCACTACTCCCATTATGTTTCCTTTCACTGTTTCCTTGTGTCAAACAACCGTGTTTATGCCTCCCAGGCCATCCATCACTGGCCAGATTTTTATCTCCAAACTGTCTGTACATCATTGAATCTAATCCAGTCATGTACTCTTCTCCATCATCCCAAACGCTTTCCTGGGCTGTCAGGAACATACATTCTGTTGTCATACTTCTATGTCCTCAGCCTCTTTTCTAAATATTTACAACAACCACATTCATCCACCTTTGCCTTATCTCTTTCTAGACTTCTTTATTCTTGTGATTTCTCTCTGTCATCTTCATAAATATTCTCTATGATTTTTTTCGTCAACATACAAACATGCTCTGGTTTCCTTCATGTAAAATCTATCTATCTATCTATCTATCTATCTATCTATCTATCTATCTATCTAATTCTTTATCTATAATCATCTTTCTGTCTCTTCAGACAGCATGCTCCTTTTCAGGCACTGTCTCACTACAGTCTTCCCCTTCATAAAAAATAACTTTTTGAAGAATAGTCTATCCCGACTGTCTGTACTTCCTCATTTTTCTCTTCTCTTCTCACCTCATCTCTGCTAGTTCAATGAACCACTTTTGTCAAGGAAACCTATCATTTCTGTCTTGATGAATGTTGCTTTCCTGTTCTCATCTTAATTGCAGCATTTAGGGTAAAATACCACTTCCTTTTCTTAAATCAGTTTATTCCTTTGTATTCCATTTTCTCTGTTACACTCTATTTTCTCCTACCTTATTGCCTACTCCTTCTCAGTGTCTGATACTGGATCCTCCTTTTATGCCATTTGACTCTAGGTGATTAAGTGTCTCACAGCTCAGTCATCAAACTCACTTCTCTTCTCTGAATATATCTTCCTCAGGTAACTTCATACAGGTCCATGACTATAACTGACATCCATGTGCTAAAACGCCCAAATATCTGTCTCCAGCCCTAACTTTTCACCTGAAATCCAGATCATATTTATAACAACTTACTGGACAGTTCCACTTAGATAATATGCATGTCCAATTCAAGACATCCCAAGGGAACTTTCTCCCCTAAATGTACTGTATCCTATGCTTCCTGTTCTTAGTGAATGGAATCAACACTGACTCAATTTGCTTAAATCAAAAGCTTGAGAATCTCTGTTGATTTTCATGTTTTTTCTTTCTTTCTTTTGGCAAATATTTTCAGGCCTGTTTCCAAAATATATCATAAATATGTTTACTTCTCTCCCACTGAACCACTAACAGACTTGACCTGACCATGATTATCTCTAGACTGGACTACCAGACTATGCCAGCAGTCTTCTTTCTGGTCCTCTTCTTTCTTCCTTCATCTTTTAAGCACCAGTCAGAATAAATATTTGAAATTTCTACCATTCAAGAGTCTAAAACCCTCTAGTACCTTCTCTTCACACTTATTTTTTAAAATATTTTTATTGAAGTATAGTCAGTTTATAATGTGTCAATTTCTAATGTCCAGCATAATGCTTCAGTCATACATGAACAGACATATATTCGTTTTCATATTCTTTTTCACCATAAGTTACTACAAGACACTGAACATAGTTCCCTGTGCTATACAGTATGAACTTGTTGTTTCTCTATTTTATATATATTAGTTAGTATCTGCAGATCTTGAACTACCAGTTTGTTCCTTCCCACCCCTTGTCCCCAGGTAACCATAAAATTGTTTACTATGTCTGCAAGTCCGTTTCTGTTTTGTAGATGAGTTCAATAGTGTCCTCTGTTTTCTTTCTTTCTTTTTTTTTTTTTTTTACATTCCACATATGAGTGATATCATACGACATTTTTTTTTCTTTCTCCTTCTGGCTTCACTTAAAATGACAATTTCCAGTTCCATCCATGTTGCTGCAAATGGCATTATTTTATTATTTTGTATGGCTGAGTAGTATTCCTTTGTTTAAATATACCACAACTTCTTTATCCAGTCATCTGTCAATGGACATTTTGGTTGTTTCCATGTCTTGGCTATTGTAAATAGTGCTGCTGTGAACATTGGGTTGCATGTACCTTTTTGAATTAGAGTTTCCTCTGGATATATGCCCAGGAGTGGGATTGCTGGATCATATGGTTTGTCTATTTTTAGTATTTTGAGGAATCTCCATACTGTTTTCCATTCTGGCTATACCAAATTACATTCTCACCAACAGTGTAGGAGGGTTCCCTTTTCTCTGTACCCTCTCCAGCACTTACCGTTTGTGATGGCCATTCTGACTGGTGTGAGGTGGTCCTTATTTGTAGCTTTGATCTGCATTTCTTCACATTTACATAACATCCAAATTACTTGCAGTGACTCATAAGCTTTTAGTTTATTTTTGCCCTATAGTCACTAGCCCTATAATTGGTTTCCTTTCAGTTAACTCAGAGCATTTGTATTTTCTGTTCCCTTTGCTTGTAATGCTCTTCCCATAGAACTTCAAATGGTTATCTTCTTAGTACTTAGTTCTTATCTAAAATCATTCTTCCTAACAAGTCTCTCTCAGGCAGTTTAAAGGTATTTCCCTCCGTTAGTATTGCAAAACTCTTATTTTCATCAAGGCATGTATCCCTAGATGATATTGTCTTGTTACGTGTGTGATTTTTTGTTTGTTTATAGCCCATCCATCCCTTCTTGAACAAAATATATGTTTTTTAGTTCAGAAAAAATTTGTCTTGTTGTGTTCTGTACTTAGAACAGGGCTTAGAATATAGTAGACAATTGATCAATATTTTTTGAATGAGTGAAAGTTAGGGGCAACTGGATTAGCAGCTATTGGCCAGAAGATATTTTAAACTACAAATCAGTTGAGTCATGTTACATTCATATATTAATTATGTGAACATATCAATATATGTCAAATATATTATCATTTACATTAATTTTTGGATTTAACCAGAGATTATTACAGTTATGCTGATTTAAAATTGTCTTTAGTCTGTTTACCAAGACAAGAAAGGTGGGAAAAATGATGTTATATAATGAAGTTACCTTAAAGGAAAGGAAAAAAATGTACAAAGTATAAAAAGTTCATTTTAATGTGCAATTATTATAAAGAGTGAAACCTGCTTGAATAGGCATTGCAAGTTCAAGAGAATTATAAGAAAAAAAACATTATCTATTTTTACAGATTATTTGCTTTTCAATTCTAAGGACATAGGCAGTGTCTAAGTTTACTGACAAAGTGAAAAATAAAGTAACTTCATTTACCGTGCTAACTTAGATTTCTCTAAAAAATGCCAAGCTATATTTTATTACTTTTTCAATTACAATTAATCTATTTTTAAAGTTCTAATTAAATGCCTGAATGATAAAAATGTCCCTGTTTTAATTTTTAAAGAATCAGTGGTTGTTTCATTGACTGCAACATAAAACTCAAATTTGGAAAGCCATTCCTGGATTCAATAACAAAGTGTTAGCTTTTGAGTGATAATGCATGGCCAACTTTAAAAAGTGTGTGTGTTGCATTAATTGTGTTCAAGTGTTGTAAAAAAATACATTCGTGTTAAAAGTGACAAATATATTTTAAATTTGAGTTTAGGGGTTCCATTTGTAGGACAGAAATTGATGTTAGCACCTATTATTAGCATCATTATTAGTATTAAAATATTGAAAGTATTGCTTTGTTTCAACAGAAAAAAGTTGAAGTTGGCACACAGTTCAAGTTATTATTGTAGACCCTCTCTATGGCATCGCATTTTACTCCCAGAAAATCTACCTCTGATTTTATGTGCTAACACATACAGATATACTTAATGTCCATATGTCACAATTTTTCTTCAAATCTTTCATATCCATCTATACACTCAAAATAATTGGTTTGGCTTGAGGTAGAAAAGACTTATTTGATCAGAGATATGACTCCAAATTATCAAACACCATCATTATTTCATAAAATTTTATTATTTTTAGGAAAGTATATTTAGTCAGTAAACATCACTGGTACATACCACTGTCATAACATGATACCATTTTACATCAATTAATTTAAATAAGACAGCAATTTTTTGTAATTCATCTGTATTTGGTTAAAAAATACAGGGTGAGTTTACTCATGGAGTGAATGGGAGCACAGGAAAAAATTGGAATAAGTTCTAATATTGTAGGATGTGAGTTCCATATGAGAGTGTGGATTGGTAAAGTAAATAAGAGAGAAACATAAAAATATGAGCCATGATTAAATCTCTAAATATGTTTAGTTTTATTTTTTCGTAAGTAGTTGATGTAAAAAGAGTGATAAAGGAATGAGTAAATTTACCAAGAGAACTTCTGACACTACTCTTTCAGATAATCAGGGCTACCCCTAGTATCTACAGGGCATGGGCAAGTACAAATGCAGACTCACTCACATAAAAGTTGTAAATGAAGCTAATAAATTGTTAAATAATACATGATCTACTGTCTTACCTTGAAAAGTAACCTGTATAAAGTCAAAGCTGAAAAATATATGAAAATGGTTTCATTATCACTGAAAGTCTGCAAAATATCAGATATGACTACATTTAAATATTATTTTTCATGTCTGAATACATAACATTTTTCAGATATTCCTCTTTTTCGTAGTCATGCAAATGTTTTTTTCCTTATTCAAATGTTTTTGGAATATTAGAATGCTGCTTTAGTTTTATATTTCACACATACTTTATTTGATCTCATTTTTTTGAATTTCGTCTTTAAAATTTGTCAGTAAAAATCCCTTTGGTTTTTAAACTTTTTTGTAAAAATCTATTTTGCAAGAACCTATTATATTCATGCAATCTAGGAAAGATTTGCCAAATTTATTAATTTATCTTTCCTCTTAATTAAAAACTTTGTCTCTTTCCTATGATGGCAGTGGAATAACCAACATCTTCTTGGAATTCAGACATGGTGACAAGAGATGAGAAGAAAGATTTCCTGGGGCCCAACAATGGTAGGAGACCAGATGTTTTGATTATACATTGTGTTGTGCCAGTGTGGAGTATTGTATGTTGAGTAACATAGCACCCATATGTTTTCGTATATATTTATTTAATTTTAGTTTTCAGCCTCCTTTGGGTATGTGGGTGTCTTCAAAGGACAGAGCCTAAGACAGAAAGGTTTAAGAACAATACCATACGTAGTTTGTTGCACCTTCTCCATACTCAAAACCAGATTGCCTCTGGGATGGCTCTTCTGTCATCTACTAGTTTGGACTCAGGTATTTTCCTAGCATGTTCACAGCAGTAGCACCTGTGCTTGAATTTTGAGAATCCTTTTGGTTGATCCCTTTATCTTAGGTATCTTACTTTTGTCGCCAACTTTTCCATCTAAGATAGGTTTGCTACACTGGTCGCACCTGCTGTCAATCTGTCTCCTCCTCGTACCCTGTTTAACTCTTGTTAATCCCATCTTTTTGCTAAACTAATGGAAACTGCAGCTAAATTCAGCCATACTTTCTTTTAAACATACAGTTTGTTTAAGGTGGGCTGGAATCAAAATTATAACATGGGACTTAAAGTTTAATAAACTATGACAGTAAAACTTCTTTAATGAAAGAGCTGTTTAGAAGTTTTATTTTTTTAAAGGGGTAATGATAAGCATTTAAAAATATAACCCACAGTGTATAGGAATCCTTTTATTAATTCACTTGCCTATTGAAGGACTAAGCTAATATTCAGTTCATTACCCATATACTTCTATGCCTCATTTCTCATTATGAAGGAAAATCAAAATATGATCATTTAAAGTAGAGTTAGAATTATCTCATTTTGTAAAAAAGAAGATAAATTTTTAACCTAGATCCAAGTAATAAAGCTCAAACAATGAAATAATATAAGCTAAATATTTTTGAGAACAGAATTTTCATTGCCAAACATAGTAAATGAAGGTAAGCCTGAAAAAGAAAACTGTTATAAAGTAAATGTTCTCATGTGGTTCAATGGAAGGAAGTTTTCCATCTGTATCTGGAATTTATAGTGTCTGGAAGAAGACATTGATTACCAATTATTTTGCTACTTGGTGATATGGACTTAGATATATTAGATACCTTGAGACCGAAACCACCCAGAAGCAGAGTACAAGGAATGAAACAATGGTGAGTTAGATAACTATTGTGAGCTACAGAAGGAAGATGGAAAGTTGTAATGCCTTTTTACAAAGCCACACACCTCAGCAAATACTGCAGGAACTACACAGAGCAAATTTAAGAATTCTCTGAGCTAGCTACTATGGTAGTGACCTTAAGGAATTTCTTCAGAATGACTAGTTTACAGACTTGATGGTATTTGCAAGAGAGAAATGAATGTAGGGAAGTATATAGGGACCTTGAACATGCCAAGGAAAATGAAAACCTTTGTTAGTAAGCTCTTTGACCAGGATGTGAATGTTGGAATTAAAAGAAAAGAAAAGAAAAGAAAAAAAAAAGGAAGAGAAAGAAAAAGAAAATAAATTTAAAAAAATAAGAGGATGAAATCATGGAGTCTTTAGAAGGAAGGAGACTTAAAGATCAGGTTATATAACCTATCAAATGTTAAACAGAGGTCTAGAGAATGTGGATATATTTGTTCTGAGGAAAATGTAGTTAATTTTCAAGTGTCTGATAGTAAGACTGACTCTAATATGTTCACAAATAACAATACAGTTATTTATACTGTTACCCAATTTTTCACCTGTGTTTTAACGGTAATGATTTTGAGGCTAAAATTAATATGATTTTAGGAGATATTTTTTGTTTATTGTGTATTTGATGCTGTTGTTAAAATGTTAATTGCTTCAGCTGAGTCAAGTTGTTTCTTACCTAGAATTGTTGCAAGAAAAGTTGAATTTAAGTAATTAACCTTGACAGTTAAACATCACATGCAATTTGATACAGTGGATTTTGCATATCAGAGCTTCTGTTGGCACCTGTGAGAAATGCTTTAATGATATTTTTGAATGAAGAGATAAAAACACCTGCTAGAAAAGCACCAGAAAAATAATGATTTTTAGGAAGTATAGAAGTATAACAATTTCCAGAATCTTTACTCTTTACAAGTATTATTCTTTTATTTTAACCACATCCCATATTGTGTAAGGAATGTCAAAATGTTTTTTTCCTGCCTTAAAATAAATAAATTTGGTATGAAGAGCTAATAAAAGTGTGCTCATAGTGACAAAGTATCTTCTAACACATTAATTTAGAGACTACAGTTAAATTTGCATATTTAAAAATTAGGAGTGACGTCAGTAAAATGGCAGGATAAAAGAGCCTCTGATGATATCTCCCGCACAGCAGCAATGATTTGGCAGTCATCTATGGCAAACCCCTCTGTGGGAGCTTTGAGATTCAGGTAGGAAGTTGCAAAACCTCAGTGGAGCTCAAGACCAAGGAGGGCAGTTTTGAGAAGGCAGGCTATGCCCAGGTAACAGGTTCACCAACCATTACAGACCTGGAAATAACCCCATCTCCATGCAGATTTGCCGCCGGCCTTGATCCTGCCACCAGCACCATCTGCCAAGGGACCCAGGAGGAGTCACACCTACCTGAGCCTCAGTAACAGGCCTGCTAACGTTGGTCTCAGTTGTGGACTCTGAAGAGCCCAAGACCCAGCTCCAGAACCTCAGCTATATTCAGGAGTGGTCCTGCCTGGCTAGGAACCCGGTGAAAGACGTGCCCATTTTTGCCCCCAGGGGTTTACCCACCACCCCTTGGTCAACCTGAGGATCCTGAAGCAGTCCTGTGATTCAGCTCCAGCCCCTCTTGGCTCTGGTCTGAGGGCAGTCCTGCCTGCTCAGAGACCTAGTAGGAGGAATGCCCATTCTTGCTGCCAGAAGCAGGTCTGCTGAATTCAGTCCCAGCTGCAGACCCTGAAGGAGCCCTGTGACTTGGTTCTAGCCACTCTCAAACGCAGGCAGGTGCAATCCGGCCTGCCGAGGGACCCCTTCAGTAGCCCAGCAAGAGCCTACCCAAAAGCCAAGTGCTAGCCACATCCATCTGCATACCTTGTCACAAGCCCATCAAATGCAGACCCTGAGCAGACTCTTTTCCCAGCACTAGCCCTGCTGACCAAGGACCTAGAAACAGTTTGTTCTGCCCAGGAACCAGACAGAAGCCATGCCTGCCCAACCTGCTGGCAACAACCTTGCCAACCCAGTGCACCAAATATCCAGCAATAGCCACATGATCTGGCCTCACCCCAAATGAACAGTGATTGCCGAGGTAATCCCACCAGCCCAGGTAACCAACAAGAGAAAGTCTTTCCCTGCTGAAACCAGTCTGTGAAGACTGGAAAAGGCAACTGTTTCTTCAAATGTACAGAAACCAATGCAAGGCTACATAGATCACGAAGAATCAAATATTATATCTACAAGTTAAGTGTCATTTCCTACTGTAAGTGGTATGAAACTAGAAAACAGTGACAGAAGTAAAACAAAAATTCACAAACATGCAGAAATTACACAACACATTCATGAACAACCAAGGGGTCAGAAAAGAAAACAAATGAAAATCAACAAGTACCTTGAGACAACCAGAAGTGGAAATAAACATATCAAAACTTACAGGATAGAGCAAGCCGTCCTAAGAGGGAAGTTTATAGCTATAATTGCCTATATTATGAAAAAAGAAAAATCAAATAAACAACCTAATTTTATACCTCAAGGAATGGGGTGGGGGGAGGAGCTAAGCCCAGACTTAGCAAAAAGAAGGAAATGATTAAAAAAAAAAGTACAGAAATAAATAAAACAGAGATTAGACAGATAATAGAAAAACCAATAATACTTAGTTTTTTTTTAAATAAAAACAAAATTGACAAAATTTTAGCTAGACTAACCAAGAAAAAAAGAGAGAAGTCTCTAATAGAAATGAAGAGGAAACATTACAACTTATACCACACAAAGGCAAAGGATTATAAGAGATTACTGTAAACAATTTTATGCTAACAAATCTGATAACCTAAAAGAAATGGATAAATTCTTAGAAACATTCAATCTACCAAGACTGAACCATGAAGTAGAAAATTTGAACAGACCAATATTGAGTAAATAAATTAAATCAGTAATCAAAAATCCACCAACAGAAAGAAAAGCTCGAGAACCAGATGTCCTCACTGCTTAATTCTACTAAACATTTAAAGAATTAACACAAATCTTTCTCAAATTCTTCCAAAGAATTGAAGAAGAGGAAACACTTCCAAACTCATTTTACAAGACCAGCATTATCCTTATAATAAATTCAAATAAAGACAAAGCAAGAAAATTACTGGCCAGTATCCCTGTTAAACATGTATGCAAAAATCTTCAACAAAATACTAGTAAATCAAATTCAACAGCACAGTGAAAGGATCATACACCATAATCAAATAGGATTTATCCCTGTGATGGTTCACCATACACAAATAAAACATAATATGCAGCATTAACAGAATGAAAGATAAAAAATCATGTTTGTTTCAACAGATGCACGGAAAGCATTTGACAAAATTCATCATCCATTTATGATAAAAATTCTCACCAAATTAGGTATAGCAGGAATGCACTTCAACATAATGAAAGCCATCCATTCCAAGCCTGTAGCCAACATCATATTCAAAGGTGAAAAACTGGAAGCTTTTAATCTGATATCAGGAACAAGTCAAGAATGCCCATTCTCCCCAGTTTTATTCAACATAGTACTGAAAGTCTAGCCAGAGCATTTAGGCAAGAAAAAGAAAAGGCATCCAAACTAAAAAAGGAATAAAATTGTTCTTATTTACAGATGACATGATCTTATATGTAGAAAACCCTAATGATTCCAAAAAAAAAAAAAATGGTAGAACTAATAAATTCAGTAAAGTTACAGGATACAAATAAAAATACAAAAATTAGTTGCATTTTTATACTCTAACAATACACTATCCAAGAAAGACCCTATACGTGTGGGTTTACTCACTGTTCAGTTTTCCGGTCTCGGTGCTTGGTTTATTGCAGTACTATACTGTTTTGATTACTATTGCTTTGTACCATAATTTAAATCAGGAAGTGGAATGCCTTCAGCTTTGTTATTCTTTCTCAGTATTACTTTGACCATTCAGGTAAAAGTGATTACATACAGACTTTAAGGATTCTTTTTTTTTTTTTCTGTGAAAAACACTTTTGGAATATATATGGATTTATACATGGATTTATATAGGATCTATATGTTATTAAACCATAGAAAAAGAATACAATACTGCCTTTTGTGATAATGTGGATGAGCCTGGAGGATACTTTGTAAGTACAGCAAGCCAGACCCTGAAAGACAAATATTGTGTGAGCTCACTTGTATGTAGAATCTAAGAGTCAAACTTACAGAAATAGCGTACCGTACTCAGTGGCAGTTGTGAAGGACTGAGAAGTAGGGGAAATCAGATGTTAATCAAAGGGTACAAACTTTTAGTATGAGGCGGATAAGTTCTGAGGATCTAATGTACAGCCTGGTGACTATAGTTAATAATACTGTATTTTATACTGTATTTTATACTTGACATTTACTAAGAGTAGATCTTAAGTGTTCTACTCTTCAAACGTGTTCCCTTACAGGACTGTGCCCAGTTTCTTTAGCACGACATTCGGTACCCTCAGAACTCTGCCTGCCTCTCATGTCTTTGTACAGTAATCAAACATCTTAAAATTCCCTGCATATCCTACCGTGTAATAGCACAAATATTTTTACCGGAAATATTTTATATTATAACCCTTCTACTTTTCATAGCTGGGCTAATTCTGTTTCTTCAAAACACGATTGTAAATCCCCAACCCCTGATTTATCCCTCCCCACTAGATATAAAATAGACAAAAAACAAGGACCTACTGGATAGCACAGGGAAATGTATTCAGTTTCTTGTAATAACATATATGGAAAAGAATCAGAAAATATATGTATATATATGTATAATTGAAACACTTTTCTGTGTACCTGAAACTAACATTTTAAATCAACTACACTTCAATAAAAATTTTTTAAAATAATAATAACCACAAAAAAAGACAACTGCAAATGAAGTAGAGAGCAACATGTACCCCATCCTTCAACTTTGCTAACAATTCCAGCCTCTCATATGTGTAACTATCTTTGTAATTTGATTTGATTTTATATTAAATGCATTTATAGATGAAAAAAACGAAACTAGATGTAATTTCTTAATTCAGTGGAAGGTTGATTTCTATAATCAGAATGAAGGTGTAATATGTAATTGTATCATTGGTACAGGCTTTATACCTGGTTTAGAAATGTCATTTTGTAAGTTATTAAATTGCTGCTTTATTGATATTTCCATTATTCTCATAAAATTTTGTCTTAAGAATTTGTTTCTTCCATTTGCTAAAGTAAAAATATGTAGACAAAAATATATGAAATTAATACTTTAAAAATTTTGCTAGGGAAAAACATTAAATATAGCATTGACTTCAACTTTGTTAGTAATCCAGTCAGTTATTTGTATTTGTATTAAATTCAATTGTTAATAAATCACACATGGAAGCAATAGAACAAGACAGTATTTACTTACCTCTCTGTTAATATTCTAAGTGTCTATAAGGGTAATGGACACTTACTCTTGTCACACAGCCTGGCAGCCAAAATTTTTTTTTAATTCCCAAGTTCAGAGAGTTTGTGGCTATTTCCAGATAGAGTAATTGTTAAAAATCTATCCATTTAGCAAATCTTACAAATATTTCTACATTTTTACTTTGTTAAACATGGTCCCAACCAATGACCATTAAGGACATATATGCAACTATTATTTCCAAGGAGAATTATAGAGTTTTAAAATTAGACCTTTGAAACAACCAATCTAATTACTTCACGTACTGAAGATGACTTTCATATACAACATGAGTACAAGAGTGTCAAAAAAAAAGTGGCATTGTCACTGGCATGTGTGCCTTGAACTTTTTATTTTTTAAAGACAAGTAATTTTTACCACTTAGGAACTTCAAAACAGATTTTTAAGATTTATTGTCTACAAAGCTATACATTCTCTAGCAGGGGCAATTCTTATAACTATATTCTTTATCACCTGACATTGCCTACTGGTTTTTGTATTTAGTTTATAGACTGTAGCTCCAGGCAAAAGTTAAACAGACTTAATTTATTACAATGTGTTAGTTGTTCTTGGCACCTCATAGGAAGACATTACAGGAAAAGATTAGCTTAAGCAGAATTAAACTATCAAAAAGCTGAAATAAAAGAGATATTGAGAACCTATGTAATGTTGTGATGACAGCTGTTTCTGGGCCCAAAACAAATTAGGAAATATGACTGATAAACACTTTGAAACAAGGGCCTATTGAGAGTCAGTCAAAATTAATCTGTGGGTAATTAGCTACCTGCCAAATACTGCTGTCCTATATGGCTTAAGTTGGCCACTAGTAAAGGAGTGCCAAGGACAGAACAAGTGAAAGAACTAAAGCAGGATGGAAAACTAAGTACAGGACAGGATGATAGGCATGGTTACAGGCCAAAGAAATTGACCAGCAGGAAACTCATTATAAGCCTACCAAATATTTTAGGGACTTTGAAAAAAACAGCCTTAGAAGATATATCCTTCCAGAGAGAATTAGTGATTTGCCTTCCCACAGATATTCCAGCATAGTAAAGATAAAGCCTTCCAGTTCCCCTCCCAGAGATGCACTTACTCTCTAGGGTAAGAGTAAATTCTCTCCTTCCATGGGATGAAGCGTGGATGTGCTAGCAACCTTCAATGACTTCTCTGTACCTTGTCCGTTTTTAGTTTACTTGTCATAGTAGCTAGAGTTAACCTAACTAATAAAGTGTTGCAACCTAACAAGACAATAGACCAATCAAATATGTCTTCAGTCTTAAACTGTTTTCCTGTAAGGTCCATGTATCAACTCTGTATCTAAGTGGGTTTCAAAGATTATTACTCAGAAATATTATGAACAGTACAGTTAATTGATTTTCTTTTACCAGAAACCACACTGGAAGAGAAATATACATTATACATTCCTAAATGTTTTGTTATAGTAATCTGAATATAGATAATGTTTAAGAACATCCTAAATAACTGGTATTTCTCTCCTAGTATAAATTAGATTTTTTTTTTAGAACTTGCTTTGGTTCTTGTAATGAAGAGTATAGTTTTGTTTATCTTGAGAAAAATACAGATTTCCCTACCCAGGAAAGCCATTCTTTTCCAAGAAATGTACATATTCAAGAAATTAAAATGTGGAGTGTTGAAGGAGAAAGAAATTATTCACTTACTGGGCAGATCCACTGTTATCAGCTAAGGTGATCAGTACCACAGACATAATTGGTTTATATGCAATATTAACTCTAGAAAATGACCATAATGCAGTCTAATATTCTGATTGTTAAAGTCCAAGTGTATGAAAATCATTTACAATGTATATCATTGCCTTGCTTATTAAAATTTTTGTCCCACATTGTCTTCAGCATTTCCTTCACACTGGATTAGAAATGTAAGGTATAGTGACCCTCACATTGGTGTAAATACAGGTCTTTGTGTTTTAAGTGAAAAAATATAATGTTGCCAATTGATTCATGGCATAGTTTCCTAGGAGTTTTGTCAATGGGTTTTTCCTATGATTATTATAATACATTGATAGTCCTAACTCTCCTTTGTCAAGACACAGATGGTGGTGAAAGAAAGAGAAATAGGTTTATAAGATTTTAGAAAAGTTAGACAATTGAAAGTTTAGAGAACACGTACCCAAGTTTTGACCATCACTAATCTCAAATAAGGTGTCAGAGCTACAGAAGGCTAACATTAACCACTCATATTTTCAAATAGAAAACTATCAAGTCCATGGGTAGAGAGAACAGGAAATTTCTTTCATCTAAGAAGTCATATATCAATGTCTTCAGGTCAGAAAGAAGCAATTGTGAAACATTTCTTATAGTCTGAAGTTTTCCTTTAATCCATTCCAGTCACTCTTATGTTAGAAAAATGAATGACTCGTGGTTAGACTCCATCAAATGCAACAGAAATAATTTCTCACTATTACGAAAAAGATCAAGTAGACGAATACCATGAATATGCATCACATGAGTTGGACACTACAGTAAAAGTGAACTGATAATTTCAAATAAAAGCAGAGCTAACTAGTTTCCTTATCTAAACTTAAGAGTATAAAACAGTCTCCTATTTAATGCACTGGAACAAAAAAAAAGTATTAAATGTGATTCAGTAATTTAAGGAGCCAATAATGTACTGATTCAGGGGCAGAGTGGTTTATTTTATTTCATTGCCTATGGTTTGGAAAGTCTACCCTTGTCAAGGGCATGGGCGTTGTGATTTCCTTACTCTAGAAAAGTTACACTCGATGGAAGTGTCTATTTAGTCAGTTTCAATTACACAGTTTAGAATGTCAACGTAGAATAGACCTATGGAGACCTACAGTGGAAGAAAAACTTATTTAATGGTTCTGAGTTTTTGAAAAAAATTAAGGAAGAGGAAGGAAATCTGTATTTGTAGGAAAATATTTTAGAAATTAAAGAAACAGATCAAAAGTACATAAAAATGTTTTGGTAGTTAATTAAAGAGTATTTATTCACTCACTTTTTACAAACCACTGCAATCTAGTGTGTCACAATATACATATGTACATAACTATCTACATAAATACACATATATATATATATATACATTACATACATGTATATAATTTCAAAAGGTACAAACCAAGATGTAATATTCAGTTTTTGCTGCAGCAATAATGCATAACAAATAGTCACAAAGCGGAGGTTTTCCCCCACAAACTGTTTCTCAGCTACAGTTCTGCTGGGTCCTCCTGGGCTCTCTCAAATTCTGCTGGGCTTGAGTGGGCTTGGCTGAGCTCTGTTGGGCCTGGCTCTGAGCTGCAGGTCATAGTCAAGTCTAATTCACATACTTTTTCATTTGAGGACTTAAACTGAAGGAACAGTGACTGAAGTATATTATTCCCAGGGAAGAGGGAAGGTGATCAGGAAGATGAAATGGAAACCCACAGTACTTTTTAAATTCTCAGCTCAGAAACTGGTCCACTGTCACATCTTCCTAGTTGTTATTGGCTGAAGCATGACATGTGAGACAGCCCAAAGTCAGTGGAGATGAAGATGTTCTACCTACCTCCTGTGAGTCATAGGAAGCATATGACAATAGGTAAAGCTGTAAAATCTTATTTCAGGGGAGGAAACAAAGATTGGGAACACTAATTCAATGTATTACACAACATGAGTGTTTTTTTTAAAGCTCAGTGCATTGAGAAAGCACATGATAAGTTGCTAAATTAAGTCATGGGTCACTCTCTATTGCAATAAGTGTCCTCCCCCAACCATTGTCCCCAATTATCATGAAACTGTGATATACTGAATGGAGTGAATCATACATTACTGAAACTTTGAATCCCTAATTTGGATCCCTAGATCCAAAAATGGGAATCCAATAAAGATAGGGAATGAATAGACTATTCAACTATCTTCTAACTGGAATTTTAATCTTCAGAGTTGTCACCTTCCAATCCATCTGACATTTTATCCCCAGGGTGATTTTACTAAAAATTTAAATCTGAATGTCAGTCATCTAATATCTTCTTTTTACACTCCTCCATTGTCTTTTAAGACAAAGTATATACTTGATAATTTTAAAACAAAACCAAATTAAGACATCTCCAGCAATCACTCAGTGATCCCTTCCTTTACCAAACTGATATTCTATATATTATGTTCTGTCTACTTGGTACCAAGCCAGTATAGTGGTTTAATAGGTAATGCAACTGAATATATATATAAAGAATTATATATGTGTGTGTGTGTGTTTCCTCATGCTGGATTGTAATGCTCTAAGTATGTTGATATTCTCCACTATATTTCAGTACTAAATCTACAGTGGGGTCTTTATTACTCTGGCCAAATAAAACAAGATAGAGTCCTTGCCTTTCAAAGAATTGCTGAGATTAAATTCTCAAGCATTCTTTCTTTCTATTTATGTCAATATTAACAAATTTCCTACTGTACTTTCCCTGTCATAATGTATAAACCTTCCTTGTCTTCTTTTGTATCACTCTTTTTATTTGCTTTCCTTAATACCTGTGTACTTTTTTTTTCTAAACAATCCATGTGCTCTATAGGTAGGAAATGAGATTGGCATTCTTATTCCGCATTAGTACTTCATTCTTACTCAAAACAAAAAGAAAATGCAGATCCTTCGAGGTATTAAGTGGTTGTGTTGCACGTCTCTTTAACCCTGTCATTTGCTGATGTTCCAGTTTGCTTCCTCCACTCCTTGAAGATTTTGTTACCTGGTATAGAAGGTTCTCTTTATCCTAAATAATCCCAACTTCAGAAGGATTAACATCAATGTTCATATGAACGTTTCACTTATTATTTCTAATGCCACCAAATTCAATAGGCTTTTTTGGGGGGAGTTGGGGGGTCTTTAGATTACTATTGGACCCTCCCTCCTTCTCAAAAACACTCTTTGGATTTTATTTTAAATATTCTCCAGGTTTTATTCCTTCCAATCCACAATCAAATATTCAATTTGTCAAATCTTAGTCCCTGGATCACAGGTTGTCACAAGCTAGACTGACTCCCAGGCAATTCCATTCACGCATACAGCTGCCATTATTACTTTTAAGTAGATAACTCAAAAAACAAATTTTACCTGTGATCAGAATTGCCTTTTAGCTCCAGATATGTATATCTAACTACCTAATTTAAATAAATTCTTAGATATTTCAAAGACCCTATTACACAATAAAGACAAAAAGTAAATTTATAATCTTTAGCCCCACACCTAGTCCTTTACCACAGTTTTTCTTTGCACATGGCTGCATAACCCATCACGTTATGGAAATGAAGAACCAAGAACCAATCAACTGTTACATCTGCCTCTGCCTCACTCCTGATATTGCAACCTGGAAAAGTCTATTGATTTAACCTGTTAAGAATCTCACAAGCTTGAACACTTCTGTCTCCCCTAATCCAAGGTACTATCATTTCTTCTCTAACCTGACAACACTTAGTATTTACTCTTTCAATATTTTTTGTACTCTGGACAATCTTTTATGTGCTCAAATAAGAAGGTATCACTCCAATACATAAAGCCTTTCAATGGCTTCTTGTTCTCAGAGAGAAGGCAACATACCTCGACGTCTAAACACGCTTCATGTTTTGGCATCCATCCAACCCCCCAAACTCATCTGCGTTACACTCTCCCGAACTGCAACTACGATGGCTTTATTTCAGCCCCTCCCATTCACCATGTCTTCTCTCAGCACTTAATTTTGCATATGCTATTCCCTCTGCCTGATTATGCTTTCCTCTCTTTCCCTAAGTATATCTCATTCCTCTGTTTTGTATGAAATCATCACTTTGGAGGAGATTTTTCACATAGCTTTTACAAGTCAGTCGATCTACTACAGACTTTTATAACTCTGTATCTCTTCTTTATAGTATATTGATTTCTGGACACTATGATACTGATGTGGCAAGGGATATGTCTGTTTTTCTTAAAGTTACTATTGTATCCTTAGTGGTTGACCCACACAAGTGTTTTATAACTATTAGTTGAATGACTGAATGAAAGCCTAACAGTGACTTGTTGAAAGATGATTTGCAATAAATTGTGTTTTTATTGAGACTGAAATAGACCTACCATGGCATTAAGTTGGTATTCAGCAAATGTCAGCTTGACATGTATGAAAAGCAATTTTGGACTTTGTGTTTACATCCATGGCCAAACAAGTCTATTTATACAAATGCACTGTGACCATCAAGTGGAACAGTGATTTGAAGGTTATATTCCTTGTTGAAAAATTAGATGATATATTAGGTTTCCAGGTTCCATACTGCTGAAGTATATCTTTGACAAACCTGCACTGATGGTAAGCATGAAATATAGGACTGTTTCTAACTAGACAAATAATGTGCTATTTTCGTTTTTCTTGTATTTTCCCCTCAAACCCTCAGGCTAGTTAGGACTAAGCTTGTTACTTCTCTTAATTTCCACTTGTATTTAAGATTTTTTTATTCATTAGTTATATTTCTTACTAAACCATGTTAAAGATAGTTTTTCACTGAATTATCCCTCTTTCATAACTACAAGTTATACGTAGGGTATTTTTATTTATCTAAGACAATCTTTAAAACCCATCATAGTATTACATAGAAATGTACCTATTAATGTACCCCTATCCCTAATTGTATTTTAGTTAAAGTACATGATATTCAAAATGTTTTATACAGAGGCATCTTCATGTCCTGTTGATTCTGTCTACAAAATATAGCTCAAGTCAATATACTGATCTCCTCTGCACTGATTAAATTCTGGTCCCAGGGACCACCATCTCTTTCTTAGATGACTAGTATAAGCAAGACTTTCTGCTTATATTCTCCAGAAATAATATTCCCACACAAAAACCAGATTGCTCTTCTTGAAACCTAACTTAGATCATATGCCTTTTTTGTGTACAGTCTGTGAATACCTACCCACTAAATTTAGAGCAAAACCTAAAATATTTCATTTGGCCTATTAGACTTCACATGATTTAGCTCGTGTCAGTTATGTTCAGCATCAGTGTTTGCTGCTCTTGTTTTTTTTCTCACAATGTTCAGTCTCATTGGCATTTAAAGAACTTCTTAAAAACACCAGGATTTTTCCTACTTCAGGTTAGAGTCCTTGTCCAGAAGTAGGCTCTTAGGTTCCATTCCCTGTGCCAGAGAGACATTTAGAGATGGCCTGACAGTTAGTGCATAGTATCGGTTGACAGAACTGTTTATTAAGTTCCAGTTAGTGTGAAGTTCAAAATGTCTCTTTGCTGACTGTGTCAAGGTTCTCTGTCGTTAGCAGTGGACATGATCAGGAAGCCAGTGTACCTGTGTTCTTGTTGCTGGGAGCTATCTTACGTTTGCAGCAGCAACAGCCTTGGACCAACACAAAATTGTGAATGGCATAATGAAGAAATGAAATAAATAGGGTCTTTGATTATCACGTTAACCTTCTAGGTCAAACTCTTCCTCTGGGTTTTCCAGTTTTAGAGCCAGCACATTCCTTACTGTTTAATTCAAGTACAGTTGAATTTTATATTTCATAAAACCACTTTATAATGTTATAAAAAACACTCATAATGGGATAGCTTCTAAATTAACTTAGATTCATGTTTCCCATATCTAAAATAAAGTGTAACTACCTTGATAGATTCTTACGAAGTAATGCACGTGACACTCAATAATGTGTAGCCACTGGCTACCATAATTAGAAAAATGCAGTTGTTCAGCCAGACTCAATGTTGCTTAAGAAATTTTACAAGTGAGAAGAAGGATTTGGTTAATTATTCTTTTTCTCCATTATTCTTCAGTATCTACTTCATTTATCACTTTGTTGTATTTGAAGATGTTTTATCTTAAGTCAGCCAACTCTGATTAAATAAATGCATATAAATTCAAATACTGAATATATGCTCCCAAGACTGGTTCTCTAAAGCCACAGGATTACGACCGTCAGTCTCTGTTTCTCCAGTGTTAAGTGCAAGCCGCCTGCCAGTGAGTCCTCCTGGTGAGTAACTAACTCCCTTTGATCTAGGTGCCAGAATTTCTTGATAGTGTGAGCTCATGTGAAATTCACTACCACAAAAGATACAGCAAAATCAACAACAAAAAACACGAGTCTTCAGAAAATAAAGTCCCAGCAGTTTCAAGTTTTCAAATAATCTGCCTGCTGGCAGATCCAATAAACCTGCTGCTTATTGGCTACTGTCTCCAAATCCTGCTGTATCTCACCTACTCAGCCGAAGGGGCTGCTGTTCTAAGTAATTGCTAAGATCACGTGGCATGGGAATGTATGCTGTGGCCTATTACTGTGATCAGTAGAAAGATAACAGTTACCACTTGCCTGGAAACAGAATGAAGGATTAGAATATTTTATCAAATGTATTTCTACTGCATAATGCTTTGCTAGGAAAAGGCTAAAGCATGTAATTAAATGTTTATTCAACTCTAATGGTTATTGTGCAGTAGAGATTTTTCTCTTATATTAATATTTCCATTTATGACATTATTGGCAAAATGACCTTTTGAAAAAATCTGTTTCAGAAGAATATCAGTGAAACTGATATCTTTTAGACCACATGATTGATAGGTAGGCTGATTGTTGTCAGATATTTGGTGCTATAATCTTACATAATATATTCTTGTTAACAGAATTTTTGAAGGTGCAGAAACAGAGGGTGGAGATTAATATCCCTTTTATAGGGTGATGCTGTGATGTGGCATTCAGGCACTTTTTTTCTGTCAGGAAAACAGAACCACAAGAATATATATTTATTTCTGTGAGTCTTTAGTAAATTGCTGGAAAGTGGCATTGTGGTTCTGCATTTGCCTTTCTTGTTGCAAGAAGACCATCTTCCTGTAGTTCCTGTAAAAGTGTTCAAAGTCTATGCCTTAGTAGTGTTTCTTGTAAAAGGACCATATGTATTTCCATGAAACTCAACCTTTAAAAATTACGCACAGCACTGACACTTTCAGAAAAAAAAAATTCTAATAGGTGTTACTGGGTTGCCCTCTAACGCATAGGGTATGATTCCAAACACATCCCTTTGATTCTGTTGCTCTGTGTACCACGTAGCACAGGTTGACATTCTCAGCTTGGATTGTGTGAGTGGTTGTAAATTTTGCCTGTTTTCTTCAGAATCTTTTGAACTCACTACTGAGATCACCTACATGGTTTCCCTGCTTTCCTTGAGATACAGACAGTATCATGACAGAAGCATAGGGTACAAGGTGGGAGTGCCTGGCAATAATGCTCAAAAAGGCCCACGACTTTGAGATGTGACACAGAGTGAGGTCTTAGAGCTAAACTGCCCGGGTATGACTGTAGCCCTGCCATTTGTATTAGTCCACATTTTAACTTCTTAAGTCTCATTCTCCTAGCCCAGATTATTGTTGTTGTGATAAAAGAAAATAATACGAGCAGAGTTTTGTTTTTTAACATTGTACACAATAAGGGTAAGTTGAAACTGTATTTACTGTTAGCATCATTATTAAAATTATTATTCATTTTTATGGTACAACCTCCAACAAAAGAAAATCATCACTTTATGATTTTTCTCCTTTATTCACTACCACAGGGTAGGATATACTAGCTGGTCTAAAGTTTTATGAGCGTGAGTCTCAGAAACACCTGGGTAACTGGCCCTTACTCCTGGCTAGCTGGCCCTTATTCCAGTTCTGAAATTTGAGTTAGGGAATATATTTTTCCTCAGGTATATGCAAGGAGTTTGAGGATGAGCTTGTTGAATTAGAAGGAGGTTTAGTCCTGCATCTCTTATGAGGGGCACCTGGTCCAGCTAAGGCTCAAAGCTGGAGTAAAATTATATTATAGTATAAGCTTGGGTTGGGAAGAGAAAATTAATCATCCGGGGTGTTGGATGTAACCTACCCACACTCATAAAAACTTACCATGGAACAACTCTGTTCTTCCTGGTGACGTTCTTGGGGATTTTAGAGGTCACAATGTCTACACTTCCACTGGATAAAATTACTGATCCCTTTGTTGGGTACCCTGCCTTCCTCAGAGGAAAAATTACGTTTGATTAACTTAAATGTGCCTACGCCTGGTGTTTGCAACAATCTTTATCTGACATATCAAAACAAAGGTGCACCTACGCAGCATTTATTAATCATTGATCAATGATTGCTGAACATTGATTAGTGACAACAACAACAAAAATAGGTGCTTTCAAAGAGCACCAGGAATGGTCAGCACAATACATTGTGAAGTATCCTTTAAGGCTGTTGGATCTCTCTGGTAGTTGAAAATTCCTTAATGATATTGTACCAGAAGGTGAAGCTAAAGTCAACAAGTCACTTAATATTAATTAATTAATCAGATTGTTCCCTTTGTCTCTAAGTAAAGAGACCATGTAGACAACAGAGCATTGCTCCCAGAAAGCAGTCATACCAGCAGAAAATAAGCAGAGTAGTAAGGACAAGAGGGTCAACGTAACTTCGGACAATTTTGAGAATTTTAACGTATTCTTACTTTTGCTATTACATAGTGACATCACACGCTTATGTTGGTCATTTTTGACAGCTTTAAGCATATATTTTTCTATTTCAAGAGTGATTGGATTATGGTGTTAGATGCAAAATTCAGTATTATCTTTTTTCAGGGCGAGGAAGAAGTAGGTATTAGGAAGAACTGAGAATGTTTCCTACAGTGCCTGATACAAAGTAAGATTCATAAAATTTCTAAAAAATAATGTTAATGACAATAGCATAAACGTGCATGGTGACTAGTTGTGCCAAGTACCATCATAAGCAGTTTTACACACATGAACTAATTTACCAGCTGATTACCTCACAGCGACCTTGTGAAGTAGATTATACTATTATCTCATTTACACCATTGGGTAGCTGAGACACCAAAGTTAAGTAAATTACCCAAACCCATGGACCTATTAGATTTTAAAGCCAGGAGTCAAACCCAGGCATTTGGGGACCAGAGTTTTTGCTCTTAAACAAGATTCTACTCTGTTTAAAAAGCAAGACAAAACAAATGAAAAACTCTACCTTATTGGTCAAATAAAGTTTACTAATGGTCTATAATTTTTTTTTTCTGTTTTACTTTCTAATGCCATTTTGTGCATTCAACTTTCATCACATGAGAACTCAGTCTTATTAAGAAAAATATGGTTGAAGATTGCCCAAGGACTGTTCCACTGAAGGATCAGGTTTGCCTTATGAGCTGCTGATTGCTGGTGTTGTATACTGACTCTTAATAAGCCTGGATTCCAAAATGTCACCTGTTTCATCTGAGAGCCTTTACAAGTTCTGTTGTTTGTAATTCTTCTATTGCCAACGTCTACCTATTGTATCTCTTTATTGCAAACTACCTCACTTTCAGTGTCTGCCTTTTAATTGTATACAGCCAATGCACATGGTTCTGGATTTCATACATTGTCACTAAATGAAGCCAGGCAAAAATAAGCTTCCTGTTTCTCAAATGTTCCGCAAATCAGAATCTTGCAGACTTGAGAGGCTTGAGTGCCTAAGACTCTTATAAATAAATTAGTACTTGCAGAGATCTCATCTTCACAGATTGCAGTGGTGCCCCCATAAAGCTTGCTTTCTCTTCATCACTTGCTTTTTTATTCTTTAATTCATATTGCTTTCATCTCACCCAAAGATTATAGAATGCTAATTGTGTATCATAAAAATTGTACTGGTGAACTCACTTATTATTCCAACACTTAACACTGCCCACATAGAAACTTCATCATATAAGATACTAGAAAATTTATTTTTTTCTGGTTTTATTATAAGTTGTATTAATAAAATTCAGTATTTTGGTTTAATTTTTTCTTCACCTGCATTTTTTTGGCATGATTATATTTATCTGACATAGTCTTTCGTGTGTAACAGGGAAACAGAAAGGTTGGAATCTTTCCTCTTCTGCTCACATCCGTTGGTGTGAGAACCCTCCGTGCCTGTGAAGCTCAGGCTGTCAGAGTCTGTTGGGCAGTGGACAGTTGATGAGAAATGAAAGATATATGGGAGATTTTTTTTTTTAGTAGGCTAAAGGCAATTAGTGAAGGTAATTTTTATGGCTGAGTTACCCTGTCAAGAAGTTGGGAGAGAAAAGTGTTCAGAAATATGTGCTGAGAATTCCATCCTCATACTCCTACCTCAGAAATGGAAAACAAATCCTAAACACTAGACAGGACCCTGTGTAATATGACCCTTTCATCTAATTCCAAATGGTTTCTTTCCCAAGCTGGAAGTTTGTTCCATTGCTTCTTGTATCATCTCAAAACTTGATGATTCACCAACATTCCCTTTATTAAGGCAATTTACAAAAATTAAGGACTCAATGTCATGTTTGCATATAGTTTCTAATAATATAAACCATCTTTATATTACTGTGGAGCCTGGGTTTAATTTTTGTAGTGTTTCCCACCTTAATTATTCAGGCTGATGTTTCCTCATGTATTAAATTCAGGTGTAGTGAGATCACATTAGACAAATAAGTTGTTTGGTAAAAACAGATAAGTCAATAAATTGGCATCAAAATTCGATCGCAGCCAAGGTTTTTGTTGACATTTTCTGGCTTGGATTTCTAATTTTTGATTGTTTTTATTACAAAGCATAGCAACCAAGCTATACACACTATATAAATTGACTGCTAAATTTAAAATAACAAAAAATTCTTCCAGTTTTCTATGGCTGTATGATGTACCTAGTTATGTCTTTGCTGTCTAGAATAATTACATAATAGTGCAAATAAAGGAATAAAAAAAGCAGTGTTCACAAGGAATGGACAATGGGAGAAGAAATCATAGAAGGAAAGTCAACTGGAAAGTTACGGAAAAGTAGTAACTGACATAATAACCCACAGAAAACTGACTTTAAACTTGCAGGATAGAACTCTGGAGAAGCTCAGGAATTGAAGGCACCAGGTACATTGGAATGTGATGAGCTGTGATCCTGAAACTGGAATCAGAAGTGTGGGTCACATATTGCGGGAGGGTCAGTAAGGCACAGACCTCCGCTGCTTTGTAGAGCTAAGTGTTTGCCCATAGCCATCCACCCTCAACTCTGACAAAAGGCTCTGTTTATATTCTGGTGATATTTGCTCCTGCTGAGGTCAGAGATGAAATACTGCTTAGAAACAGCAGCATTAAGCAACTGGCACGCTCAAAAGAAGATACTCTCTGAATTTCGTGGGACTTGCAATGCAGAGACCAGTTTATTGTTTTGTCATCCTTTGGTTAGCCTGCTGGTTCACATGTACCCGTGAAATATCAGGTTTCTTTCCATGCTGGTGATCAAGCAACCCAGACGAGAGGAGGCAGAAGGAGAGATCTGTTTGATGCAGCAGAGGAGGTCTAAAACATCTTCTGTCACAGGAGATTGATACACAGCATCTATGATTGAAATGACAAGGTAAAGAAGAATAAATACGCATTTAGGATTTGAGTGACCGCTAGAAAAAAATCATCTAAGGTTATTGGAACCATTAGAAAATGCTTCTGTGTTTCATTACCAACAGTCTCATTCTACAGAACTTGTTTTATACATATATACACATATGTATGTGTGTTATTGATGCGCATATATGTATTTATACACCAGTATAGGCATATAGCCTTCTCTCCTCATCTGACCCTTCTTTCCATCTCTTCTATTTCATCTCCTCGGGTAACCTAATAATGAAAGATGATTCCAAAGATTGGAGTAGTGACTTCAACGTTTTGTTAGTGTTGATTCATATCTTGGTATTTTTCAAATAATTTTTTTAATGCGAATTTCAAAGATGGTTGTCAGAGAGATGAGCATCCACACTGAGGTCAGACAAACTAAGTTCAACTTCTGATTCCCTTATTTACTAGATGTATTCCTTCATGCAAATTATTTAATCTCCTTGTGGTTTTTTTCCTCTCCATTTATAAACTAGGATAAAAATAGCACTTACAAAGAATTGGGACAGCAACATTAATATAAATCAATATAAAATAATTAATGTAGTTCCTGGTACAAGGCAAACATTCCATAAATAATAATTGCAATTGTGCCAACCAAAAAAGATATTTTTTAAAAGTAGAACAATACAGTCATTATTTAAATGTGCTTTATAGTCCTTTTTTTAAAGTCAGGCTGCTATATACTTTATTAAAGCAGAAATATTTATGGACTTGAGATTAAATTATTTCAAATTGGATGTTTCACAGTTGTGAAATTGGTGAAGGAGTCTGTGCGTGGATGTTGTCTGTGTTAGTTATTTGGCCAGATTTGCTATAGATTAGCCAGTTCAGCAATGAGGAAAGAAAACTAATGTGGACAAAATCATGAACAAACTGGAATCTGTGAAGACAACTGTAAGCTAGGAGAACAAAGTAGAAATGGCCTCTGTCTCTCCCTACTTCCAGCCTCTGATAGAGAATCTAGTGCTCTTCACCGTGGAGCTGCACATGCACTGGACCAAAGACCCAGGAAAGCTAAGGAAAGAGATTTGGCAGGAGCTGGAGAACTTACAGGTCTGGTGCTGCTCCATGTTTATAGAGTCTCCTAGAAGACTAACAATTATGTGCATGAACTGCTACAGAGCCTGGTACCCTGTACCAACTTTCAGAAGATGAAAACATGGCTGCTGTTTCAGTTGCATCTTCCAAATCTCACAAAAATAAATTTCTCTTGTGAACCATGTAGGAAAAGATTCTGGGAAACATAAGTCCAGCTTTGCTAAATTGCCACAGATCGAAGCCATACTCTATATCTTGTCAACTTGGCGTTCATTCTCATCTCTCTTAACTGGAATAGATTCCAAAGACAATAACAAATTCATTCTTCTGCCTCACAGGATACATATATTTTTGCATAATTGAAAACATCCAAATTCTCTCATCCAAAGAGGATACAACTCTTTTTGTTCATCTTTGTGTACTGTTCATTTCTCTTTTAACTGTGTCAAACTCTTTCTTTCCCATCTTACAACCTGCATACTGAAATGTAAGGTCCATAGCAATTAACACATTTAATTTTAAATGATAGGTGCATGGGAGAAGGGGAGGAAACAAACCGGTAACAATTAGCAAACAAGTCCTCCAGCTTTATGAGAATTGGCCGGTGTATCCCCTGTCTTACTTTTTGAGGATTCCTTAACTTCACCATCAATACGATCATTTTAACAAAAGAGATGCTGAGAGGTAGGAAATTAGATTTTGGATTAAAGTTCGGTCATCTGCAATGTTAGGCTTTTAGTTTGGTTTTCAGAAATCTCAGTCCTAGAGCTTGTAGATGTGTTCCTTTTAGGGCAGTTGTAGAAGCTTTCTGGTCCTTCATTTGGACGTCAAGCTGAGGATTTAAAGCCCTGAGCACATACTCTTCTCTCCTCAATTTCTTCCGTGTGCTTAGAGGCAACTAACCAGCCTGTTACACTCATTATGTGTTAAGTGCTCTACCTGGTACTCAAAGCCTTGTCATTTACAGCCCTTGATTATAAGTGGCTGTCGGTGATCATTTAAGTACTTGCCTCTACGTATCATGAATTGTCAGTCTCTCTCTTACCAATGCAGGAAGGACCATTAATGCCTCTACATCTAATCAAATCAAATATTCAGTTGTAGGTAAGTTAGTACAAATTCGGTGAATTGCTGACATGTTCCAAGTAGTAAGCCCTTAAATAATTTAATTTCTGCATGTGGTTTCTGAATGGAATAATATACTTGTAGTTCTGAGTGCAATATACTATAATAATGCACATCACTGAATATAGTTGTATTCCTAATTGGGGGTTTTGAGAAAAGTGTAAGGGTAATTCTGACTATCTAGCATTTCTCCTTATATACCTACTTCAGAACTTATGAAACAGTAAGACTCATGTCCTTATATATGTGATATGAAGAACGCATTAGCTAATAAAGACAATAGTTGTGAACTATTTAATAGAGTTTTAACTAGTAGCATCTAATGGTTAATCCACTAAATCTATAAATACTTTGTATACTTACTCTCCTACAGAAAGGTCCCATATCAGTTTCCCTAATAATCCCCAGAATTAACAAAATATATATGACCTACTGCAATCAAGGATGCGATCAACTGAAGGAGGTAAAATTCATGTGAAAAGAGAGAAAATTTTAATGCCATTAATGACATGCTGTAGCTAATGGTTTGCTACAGAATTTTTAAATTCACAATCTTTCTTTGCTTTTTAGATTCAAATATATCTTTATAGTATTCTTAAAATAAGTACATGATAATAGCAAAGGAGAAAAGATTAGAAGCATGAATCAGCCCTTTTTTCAAACTGTCAGTATTTTACCTTCTATATGTGCACTCAGTAAGATAATTGGTGCTCAGAATTCTTACAGATAATGAACAAAGAGATGGGAAACACAATTTGAGGCAAATAGCATTTGAGATTACTTTTTGTATATTCAGCATTTGACTTTTACTTTAGCTTTTATTCAAATATTTATTGAACACCTGGTCACATTTTTCTCTTTGCTCTTGCTTTTAGTTTTTAGATTATAGCCACTGCACAGGGCTATAATCCACTGTCCTGAGTCCATTCTTGTGTCTCACGTAGGATGATCTTACTCACTCGTGCATCCTGTAATACCATCTACATACTGATAAATTCTGTTGGCATCAGTTTTCTTCTACTGGCACCATACTTCTTCTAAGTTTCGGACCTATACTTTCAACTGACCATTCAGTATGTTTCTGTGCAGTATGTCCAAATTAAAATTGCCAGTTCTCTTTTGCCAACAAACATATATATACTAAGAAATAATATAAATACATGAATAGGAAACATTTTTGAAAACGATAAACTAACTCACTATTTTGTATAAGTAGAAAATTTAATCTGCTTATCCATTGCAAAAGGACATCTATTCACTGCGAGAAATTCTGCGTTTTCCCAAGGGTACTTGTGTCTGCTAAACTTGAAGCAGCTCCACATTTTCAGTAGTGATGATACTATAAGAAACTACTGGTATGGAAGGACCTGTCAGTGAGGAAACTATGCGCCCATTACGAGGCAATATCTCCTTGGGAGTATTAGAATGTTTATAACATGCTTCACATGGAAGTCTGTGAGATTCATTTAGTTTAGTTTAGTTTTGTGTTTTTTGCCTTTGAATGTCTAATCTCCAGAACCAGTTGTTGGAAAGTCCTTCCACTGAAAGTAATTCATTGTCAGTAATGGCAAATTCAAAGGTCCATCATGAGTTAATGTTAATTTTGCTTATCTTTGAAAGAAAAATGTAGATATTCAAAACCTATTTTACTAATATCAGTGTTATCTTTGAAAATACAGGTAGTAATTTGGAATGTTCTTTAGGCACAATTTCTCTTTTCCACTTGAGACACATAATCACAAAGAATTCTGTTGCTTGGATAATACTGCTGCTAGGGGATGAGGTTCAAATTCTCAAGCATAGCCTTCTACAGTTATACTTTACCTTTTCTCTTATTTTTTTCAACCTATCATACAGCTTGGCAATGTTATCACTGAGAACTTTGCATTTACACTACTACTTAAAAACTAAATAAAAATGTAGAAAGGCAATAAGTAGAATAATGAACAATTCCTGTAAATATTTTTTCTCGTATCTGTCACCTCTTTTTCAGTCACCCTGCTACTACTCAGATCAGGAATTCATTTAGGTTTACCCAGGCGTCAATGAAATGATGCCTCTGTTATACTTATAAACAGATCTCCTTACATCTCTCTCTCTCCCTCTCTCCCTCTCTCTTTCTCCTCTCTCTCATTCACTCTCTCTCCCTACCCCTCTGCCTCGCCCTCTGATCTATCCAAATTATCATCTAGTAGTCTGTATAGGACAGAACCCTTCTTCATCTTTATGACAATATGTCGTTTGCAGAAGAATACTTGCTATTTTGGAGGTGGGGGATTAAATAATTTCTGAGAATTGAATTGACAACTTCTGCTTTCAGTAATGGTAGTCTATACAAACTGAACCAGTTAATTGGATGAAAACAACCAGAATTCTCATCACATTTTATTTCAAATTGGCCTACGTACAACAGAACTATTATGTTAGACCTTTGTATATTCTGTATAAGATAACATTAAATTAAATAGGTGATAGGTATTTATGTAAAAAATTAATACAGAAGTCTTCATTACAGCTTTAATTATCATATCACCCTTTCACATAGTCCTTAGCAAGGCAAATTTTTTTGTTTTATCAGGTCTGAATTATCAGTTTTTTTTTGTGGTTCATGCTTTTGATATTAAGTCTAAGAACTCTTGTAAGCAGACTCTAAATGTGTAAGAGTTTTATGTCCTTTAGTATCTTTAAAGGCAAACTTTGAAAAATGCAGTGTCATCTCAGCAGAAAACTTCTTAATGATTTTCTGCCTTGTTATCACTTTCTGAATAAATGAAGCAACCTATAGAATAGAAATGTTCCTGCCAGATGCCTGCGGTCTCTTATTGAGCCACTGTAACACAGCGTTCTGTACCTATTTAGATTAATTATGATTAAATTTAAAAGCTGAGTCGATTGAATTTCTTCATCATTTAATTAAGTTAGAAACAAATTAATTGTTTTTGTATGCTCCTTTTTGAAAGCGTTTGAGTTTCTGATTGTTGGCTAAGTTGAGTATACTTAAGATTTAGAATTTAAAACTTTCAATGGAAAATTTAACTACTTCTTGACTGCAGAGCATGTGTCTTTTGTGAGAAGATTCTTCACACATTTTGTCTGTATTAAAAAAAAATTTCCAAATATGATATCTCATCTCTCAGAGACAAAAATAATTAGTGTATAACTATTCACATCCCATTCTCCCCAACAACACACACACACACACACACACACCCCTTCTATGGAAGAGCATTTGTTTCATCAGCTTTTCTGCTCATTCTTCTGTTGGATTGATCTCAATGAAGTGCAGATTAAACAATTCAAAGAGGCCAAAAATGTCTGAATTTATGTACAGTAAAGAGGTAGAAATACAACAGTGAACAAAACAAGAGAAGGTGATCAAAAATACAGTAGGGTTGGGAGGAATGGCTGGAGAGGCTTGTCAGTCACCGAGGGCGTTGCCAGGGAGAGAAGCTTGCTGAGAAAGGCCATGTACAGTGAGGCAGTAAAAACCCCATTTAGGACTGAAGTTGTACAGCTTTCCTATTAAATATTGTGTAGTTGTGAATTTTGAAACGCAAGCAAGGAGTTCATCATTTTTGTTTTACAATTGAATTATAACATTACTGAGGACCGTACGCACATTTTCACGTACATCTTCTGTAAATTAAGTAGTGTCGATAAATACACCACTTACATTACAGAATTTTCTTCTCAGAAAACAAGGTAGAGCTCATTGGTAATGGGGGAAGGAGAGGTGAGTCTTCCTTATCATTTTTTCCTTTTTCTAAATCTCTCTCTTTCCCTCCCCAGCTTTCAAATTTGGAGGCTTTTGCACTATAAAACGGAAATGTTCTACAAAGTCCCCATATACTCCCTTGACCAGGGAAGGGCCAGTCTTTCTAATAGTTTCATGGTCCCCTCTGGGCTGATGCTGCCCCAGCTGCCCAGCTGGCTGTCTCTCTTGGTAAACTTTATTCTCTGTTTTCAGGAATTCTACAACCAGCATCTCAAACTCGATCTGTTCAAACTGAGGTCTACTCAGTCAGTGAAAGTTACTTTTTACTCTTTTCTTTCACACAACCCTACATTTCACAAAAGAAGCCTGTGATTTATTTCATCTCTTATAACTGCTGCCTCCAGCTCTTGTACTTTCTTTCTCTCTGCTAAGATCCATCTCCACCCACCACTGTCAGTCACCTGGACTGTCTTGGCAGCCTTCTAATACTGGGTCCTTTTAGTCACTCTCCATTCTGCATAAATCAACCAGAGGGAATTTGTAAAGCCTTTATTAAATCACCTTATTCTCTCGCTTACCAGTCCTCCGAAGTCTCCCACCGCCATTACTGTGAAGTCATACGAGAGCCTGTGTAACTGTCTGCCGAACCTCTCCAACTACCTCCCCCATGGTTTTACCACTTCCTCACTTTGTTTTGCACAAAGAACTTCTCTTTTCTGATTTTTAAATTTCATAATCATGTTTGGATATTTTTCAAGGCCCTTATAGTTGCTTTAACTCCTATTCAGAAAAGCTCTATGCCAAAGTACCTCCTTCTTGTCAGTTTGCTCTCAGGTCAAATATCCCCGTAGAGAGTAATCTCTTGATAATGTAGGTCAAGGAAGCTTCCCAAATCCCCAACACCCATGAGTATTTATTTATTTGCATATTTATTGTCTCTTTACAATCCTCACCTGTAAAAGTGTAATTTTGAATGAAACACTATTTTAACGCTCCTAATCTGGGTTGGAAGGGACTCTGCAAAGCCTGAAATTCTTAAAGACCTCCTCCAATATCAAAAATGTTCTTTTCTTATCTTATACCTTTATCCACATCTACAATTCATTTATTTGTCTAAGTTCCAACAAAACGAGACCAGTTACTGTTTCCCAGACACACCTAAGACGTTGATCCCATGTATGCATTTTCAAAGTAATTTTTTTCTAGAGAGTTGAAATGTAAACATCCCTGTGTGACCACTAATCCCTAAAGATCATTTTACATGAATTTAGATTCATTTTGTTTCTTCTGTTCAGTGGCTGGAATAATTATCTAACTAATGTGAGTATTCCCACAGCACACGCTGTTCATTTTCGGAATTGTGCTGTCATTAAATTAAAAAAAAGTTTACAAAAGAGCATCTGCTCTAAAGTATATTAGAGGAAAACTGACAGAAGAGTCTAACTTTCTTCCTTTTGTAGATGAATGGCTATTTTTTAGAGTAATATAAGTTTACAAATTGTACATGTATATTTTTTATTGTCAGGATAGGACCCAAGATTCCTTTTTTCTGGTGACAAAATGTGAGCATAAAGGTAAGTTCTACATTTTTTGTAGCCCTTCATTATAAGAAGAAATGTAAGTTACACACTTCATGTGTTCTTTTAGTAGGCTATAATCTATTTGATTTTATTACATGTTACATAAGCAATAAATACTTGCTTTACATTTACCAACAGCCCCATATATTACAGGCAGTAAATGGGAGTAGAGAACATAAGGAGAAGAAATCTAACATATATTTTTTCACATATAACTTGCTAGCTTTTGTGCTACACAGTTTGTATAAAAAAGTCTCTTAATTCTCACAAGATCACATAAAGTAAGAATTAACTGATCACTCTCCAGTTTCTTTGGCTGCATGGGAAAATAGCAGAGCACAACAGAAAGAGCCAGGCAGGTCTGAATTTGAATTCAGTTTCTATCCCTCACAAGCTGTTTGACTTTAAGACATTTATGTAGTCTATCAGGTTTTTTTTTTCTTTCTAATATATAAAAAGCTAATGGATTTTTCCTTGAAGAATTACTGTCTTCTGTAGTGAAGCCTTTTGGTAGAATTGCATATATTAAATTTCTCTAATTTCTGTCTTTCCACTCTCTCCTTAGACCCCTCTGTAGTCTGGCTTTTGCTTTCCCACGTCTTATTATTGCTGCTCTTGTCCAATTCACCAGTGGTGTCCAGACTATTAAATCCAATGATTAGTCCACAGGTCATTTTACTGGATCTGTTTATTAGCAGCACTTCACATAGTAGATGCTCACTGTCTCTTCTTTGATAGGTTTCTTCACTTCCTCTCCAAGGTGCCACAGTCTGCTGCTGCTTCTCCTTCACAGGTGTCCTTGTTAACCTTGGCTGTTTATCCTGGTATTCCCAATCTCTAACGGGTAGAACATCTCAAGGTTCAAAGTTTGGTCATTTTCTCTTCTTGAACTAACTACCCTTTATTGGTGAGTTCATGCCGACTCATGACTATAAATACCATATAGTTGCTAATGGCCCTCCAATTATATCTTTAGTTTAAATTTTAAATTATCAGCTTCTTACTAATTTCTTTACTTGGATGTCTGTTGAAATTCTCAAACAGAATATGTATACTCTTCACCCCTTTTTCCCCCTCCCAAATCCACTCACACCTAAGCACATCCTTTCAGTTGCCTGACTCCAAGATTTCTTGAATTAGAGTCATCTTTGTTGCCTCTCTTCCACCCCCACAATGTTGGCTCCTCCAGAATCTGGCAGCTTCTCATTTGCTCTGCTTGTACCTCCCTCAAACAAGTCTCCATCATCTTCATCATCTCTCTTAGTGGGATTACTGCAATAGCCACCTAACTGGCCTTTCGGCTTCTACTGATAGCCCAATACAGTTAATTCATATACAGAAACCACTGGAGGGGGAGGGTTCCCTCTAAGCCTAAGTCAGATCATGTCACTTCTAAACTCAAACCGTGTGATGACTCCCAAATCACAGCCCTTATGCAAACTATAAAGCCCTATATACTACTACCTTTTTCCAATTCCTCTGTAACTCACTGGCTTCATTTTCTATTCTTCCTGTCTCCCCACATGCCCTCCAACAAGTTATTCCAGCCTCACTGGCCTCTTTTAGTTCTACCATAAAGACTATGCATTTACTATTCATTTCATCTGAAATGAATCCAGAAATCCATATAACTAAATCACTTACCTTCTTAAATCTTTAAGTCTTAATTCAGTGAGAATTGCTAGATCACTGTATTTAATATTGCAACCTGTACCTCCCAGCCTCTGACACTCTTAATCTCATGTATACTAATAAATGTTTTTAGTCCTTGTAATTATAAATATTGGATAATCCATCCACTATATCAAATTTTATTGTCTGTCTCTCCTTGCTAAAATACAGTGTCCACAAAGATAGGAACCTGTTATCTTATATACACATAGATATACCCAAATGCCTAGAAGAACTCTTGGCATTTTGTTTTCACTTAATGATTATTTATTAGGTGGATGTAGTTATCTAACAATTTATATAAGAACAGAGCAAGGTTCCAACGTGTATATATTCTGATTTTTGTGGTATGTTTGAAAATAAAGAGAAGGTACTAATTCTACTCAAAAATATACATATGCATTTAAACAATGTTCCACTGTATGGACATCTTCATATTGTTGTCAGGAAGAATTTAACATTGAAGTTCAGTGTATGAAATGGGAAGCTCTTGGTTTTTTTTCTATTCTGATGAAAAGAAAAGCAATATTGGAAGCAGGGTTGGCTGTTCACAGAATTTTTTACTTAGAATTGGCATTGGCAAAAAAAAAAAAAGTTATGAAGTTCTCCCTTGGGTTGTAAGAAATATCAATATCAGAACATGGCTTGATTTCAGTGTTAACTAAGAGGTTAAGTTAGTGGCCAAATGCAGACAGGATGCCTGAAGGGAATAGGTAGATAAAATAGGTATTCATTCTCCTTGGGGGCAGGAATGGGCAGAGAAGGCTAGTATTTTAATCAAACATCTTGCCCTCAGGAGAAGGAGCAGCTTAGGCATTATAACTACAGTAGCTGAGTTTTGCTGGGTGAATCACACACAGAGCAAGATCAGAGCAGTTTATAACCTCGAGGCTTTGAAATTAGTTTTCATTAGTCATGGTTGGACATCAGTGTTGTGCTCACCTTAAAAGATAATTCATACACTATTTTCAAAAAGTATTTTCCCTTAATGTTAATGTATATGTATGTCTAGTTAAAATTTAATCAACACTGACAGTGTTACCATAAAATTTTATGGGACTTTTAAAAAAGAAGTTAAATCTAGTAAATCAAAATCTACGGTTTTGAATCGGAAATTTAATTTATTCTTCCTGAGGAAGCTTGGAAAAGACCTAAATCACTTGATCAACAGTCTCAGTGAAACAACTGCTGTATGTTAGAGACAGAGTCTAAACGTTAACTGAGAAAACTTTGTTCAAAGCATTCCACACTTTTGTATATTCTGTTTTCCTGAAGTATAGAGAATGTGTCTTAATAACCTTTATATCTTCACTATCTCAAACAACGGACACTTTAAAAAGATTGTTTACCAAAATGAAGAAGTAATATATTGGTATGTTTGAGAGAGAAATAACCTCCTTTGTGTGGATTCATGCCCACTCTCTGCATCTGGGGAAAGTTGACCCAGTATCTGATCAGAGCAGGAAAGGTCACTCAGTATATGAGAATACCAGTTGATTAATCAACTTTTCTTATTCACACATGCAGACACAGAGAGAGAGAGAGTCTGGGTAGCTGTACAGCTGTCTTTGAGGGGATACAAGAGGATATAAAAATAAAAGTCTTCCTAGTTCCCAATTCCCTGGGCAGTTTCCGGAGGCAACCAATGCTAAGATTCCAACTTTCCATTTCTGTAACTACTAATTTACTTGAAACTCTATTTGTCAGGCTGTAAATTTAGGTAATACCTATGTTCTTAACTCCATTTAAGAAAAAAGAATGTCAATACACTTACATTCCTCTTTATCTCTATTTCTTGCTCTCACCCCCCCCCAACGTTTGCTCAATAGACCCACATTTTTCTATTGTTAAGCTTTCTAATGGGAACAAGGTATTGAATGGGAATTTTCATGTTGCTTCTGAAGTGTTGGCTGAGGCACCAGACCTGAAGATAATGGGTAGAATTACCTGCATATTTTCAAGAGCAGCTGCAGAGCCAGACGCAACTTTGCAGGACAAAATGAGAGGCGGTAAAAGCAGCCCAGCACACAGAACTTCCTGTAGCTTACAGAAGTTGTAGCTTTGTTAGAAGAATGTTGGTTAGCTGAAGAGACTTTTTGAGGGATCCAGGATGCTGTAATGTTTCCAAACCTAAGGATACGTCTTCTTCACAGCCAAATTGGTAGGAGTCAGTGAGAGAGACACAGACAGATCTCCAAGGAGAAGACGGGACTTTCAGTCCCCAACAGGGCATGTGCAATGGTACAGAAATCATAGGCCTGCCCCATGCTTCAAGTAGAGAGAGCATGAAGAGTTCTCGTGAGAAACTCACAGGAGTCCCAGGGGTGTGTACTTGTGCCCACCTCTTATCCTAAGAATATTGAAGACTGGTGTCCACTGGCTAGACCAACCGCCAATGGCAGTGGAAGAAGAGGGAGCAAGGGCCAGTCAGTTTGGCAGAGCAAATGTATGTGATATTAGTGACTGGGCTTGCTAACTTAGTTCAATGCAGAGTTTCTCGTGGAAGGGTGGTCTTTTCATGAAACGCTCAGCTTTTGTTCTGTGTCTCAGTGAACAGTCAACAGCCAAGAGAACCCCATGAATGATGTTCTTTCCCTTTTTTTAAATTATAATTTCTATGCCTTGATTTTGGAAGAACCAGAAACAACCTAGTGAGTAGAAAAGGTACAGTGTAAGAGGAAAGTGGCAAAGTGATGGAAAGATCAAATCCTCCTTTCTCCATTCCTGGTCCCTGGTTCTCAGCCATAGGTAAAATCTGAACTGCAGGGAAAGGAGTGGTGTTATTCATACATCTTCTAGAGACTGTCTGATGAAGGTTTACCGGAGCCAACTAGTCTTCAGAATACGTACGTTTTTAGTTTATTTGATAACATGTCTATCTATAAATTTTGCCTTAAACTACTCTGAAATATAATTTATTGAGATTTCTTGTGCTTTAATACAATGTCTCTCCCTTATCAGCTAACAGTAAGAGTGGCAGCACCCATATTTTTATATTGTATATGTATTATATGTTTAATATCAATATTATGAGATCTATTACATATATAATATTTATCATATATTTTAAAAGCTTAGTGCATATAAGTTTTCATTTAATAGTTGGTACACGTCATCTTTTTTTTTTAATTTATGAAAACAGTGAGACAATATATTTGATAATGGAAGTTATTCTAGAAAATTTTCAGGTGTTGACAATGAAATACTTCCTTGATATAAACTGACCAATCTGACATACTATTGATTAAACAGTATAGTTATCCACTTTGTTAGATAAAATAATCTTTATCAATTTTATGCTTTAGCTCTGAGTAAATTTTAAAAGTAAGAATAATTTTTAAAACGGACTTGAGAGAACTTTTAAAAAAAGTCTTACTATTGTCTAACTTCAAGAAACCAACGTATGATTTTAAAGTTGGAAAGATATTCATCAATCTCTTCCATGTTAAAGATGAGAACTGAAACACAGATCAAGTGATTTCAAGATTCATGGGCTTCCTTGTAACACTGAATGTTCTTAAATATATATCAAAGCTCCTTATTTAAATTGTCACCAGTTCTGTGGTTCATTATATATATTTCAAGGCAAAAATCCACTTCATATTAATCATGTTTTCTTGATGTTCTCTACAGAAAACATGATAAACACTTGCCTAGAAGTTCCTCTCTTTCCGATGAAATTGCAACTTAAAAGCAGCACTGTAATCTTAATCATTATCACTTTTGTAACGAATCTTTTAAATCTACCCCTTTAAAAAATATAAGAGAATCTTAGTTTTTCACATGCACAAATATCAGTAGATGAATTCAATAGGCAATAGCACAGTTGTATCAGTTCAATTTTAATACATATGCTCATCTCATCACATAAATAGGATTATATAGTCCTCATTAAAATCAAATCTTTTTAGTTGAAGAATGATTTTAGGAGGCTTTTAGGATCCATTGAGAAATGCTCTATCATTCAGTGCTACTATAAAGTTGATGCAATTTAAACATGAGGGAAAGTAAGTATTTTTGCTTTAAATAATACTTTAGCTGATCAGTTATGAAGAATGTACGGGGAAAAGTCTGACATCCTTGTGATTAACTTCACTTGTTCTGAAACTCCTCAAGAGGTATAGTTTTCCAATTGCATTTGGCTCGTACTAAAGATTTGTCTTGACTTTAAGAAATATTCTTTTAAAAATTGCCAGTAAATAGCCAAGGGGTGAACATCAAACTTCATTCCTGTCTTCAGTCTTACAATGATGGGCATAAAATAAGTTAGTATAAGCAGATAAAATGAGGGTTAGGAAAATGCAAACAAATGTTTGTCTTCCCCTAGTTTTTCCCATCTCAATAAAATGACATCACATGCTATTATGTTCTTAGGTGAGAAAACCGTACATCTCCCTGGTTCTTTTGCTTCTCCCCTTCCTTTCTTGCTTCTCTTGTCATCTGCTCATGCTATTTGTGTGTGCTAACTTAGAAACTCCACAACTCAGTCTCATGTACTATGAAGATCATCAGTTATTGATGTTGAACTTGTGTGTCTTTCTGCATTATCAATATCGGACTGCTTATATCTGTTGATTTCCCAGAGAAACTTTCCTTTCTCTCTTTTTTTTTAAAGTCTAGTCAGTCCTTAATCATATCTCATCTACTGAATTTACATCTCTGTCACATATCACTTGTAATAATCTTTGTGCTCCAATGCAAGGGGGAGAGAAACACGTCTCTATTTTAGTCACAGTTTCCCTGTTTTCTTGGACACATATCTAAAGTTCTATGGCAACTTTATAAACACTGCTGTAAATTTCTTAGCTTTATAAATTAGAGCACACGTCCAGCAAAGGTACGTGAAAATAAATGTAAAACTCAGTGTAAGATCAAAGACTGAATATGTGTGCAACTACCCCCCACGTCTAGAAAGAGAATGATATCAACACACCACAAGTCACCTCTTTATCCTGGACAATCGTTACCCTCTCTCTCCTACCCAAGATGACCAATATCCTAACTAGTTATTAATTAGTCAATATCCCAACTAATAACCTGAACTAATGCTGCACCTACATTTGCCTCCAACTGAGAATCATGAATTATGCTATTTTTGTGTGTTCTTTTACTCCGATCTGTGCTGTGAAATCCATCCATGTTGTGGCATGAAGCTATATTTCATTTATTCTCATTGTTGCACAGATTTCATTTTATAAATATGCTAAACAGTATTTATGCATTCTACTGGGTTCTTTCTAGTATATTGATTCAGAATAATGCTGTTTAGAACAATCAAACTTTTTTATGTACACAGTTTTACTACAACTAGACCTAGGAATGGAATTATTGAGTCATTTTATGTGGATATATTAGTAGTTGTATAAATTATTAGTCCTCAGACCCTGTTTAAGTGGGCCCATTGCTCCTTACCCCTCCTAATACTTGACACTACCTTTTCCCCCCCTTTTCATCAGTCTAGTAGATGTGTGGTGGTATTTCATTTTGATTTCAATTGGCATTTCTCTGATTACAAACCAGTTTTAAGCACCTTCTTCTGTGTTTACGAGTCAGCTGGGCATTCTGTTCGGCAAAGTACCTGACTATGTCTTTGACAGTTTTCTTTTCCTGGTAGGTTGTTCATCATTTTCTTACTGATATTAGTGAGTTATTCATAGTCACTCATTCATAGGCAGTGACTGTGCTCCTTCTGTTGGTTGCATGTGTTGCAAGAGTCTTTTCTCACTACTGGGTTTACTTTTTCTCTAATTTTATGTGTTTTAATTTTCATGTAGTGCAACTTGTCAGTATTTTCCTTCATTCTCAATGATTTTGGGGTCCTAAATAATTAATTGCTCAATACAACAAAACCATGGGTATTTTTCCTCTATAGTACATTCTAGAAGCTTTATATATGTATGTACATATCCTGTGTTTATTTTGAATTTTATGATTAGATCTACAGTGCACCTGGTATTTATATGTGTTATAAGGTATCATTCAAGTTTCATATTTTTTACACAGATACATTTTCTAAGCACTTTTTATTAAAAACATTGTCCTTTATTACAGATCAATAATATTTATCATTTTTGTGATTGATCTGACTATTCTAAACCCTTTGCATTTTGTATAAATTTAAGAATCAAAATTTTAATTTATACACATACATACACACACAAACTTGTTGAAACTTTTATTGGAATTGCATTAAATCCAAAGAGCAATAAAAGGAGAATTAGTATCTTTGAAATATCTTGCAAATTGGAATATGCCTTGAGTTATAGCTTATCAATAGCTTTTAAAATAATTTTAAGTTGTCTTAAAATTCTTTTATTTATTAGCTTTATTCCTATATATGTTTGAATTGTGTATATTGCTGTGGTGAACAGTATCATTTTAAATTTGTTTTTCTGACTTTTGCATATAGAAATATAACTAAATTTTGTATAGTGACTTTGGGTCCAACAATCTCACTAATACTCAATTCTTATTATTTTTTACAAATATATACTGTTATTTTCTAATTATCTTATTATTTTAGCTTAATTTCTCTCTAGATAAGGGAATTACTCTTATGATTTCAGTTCTTTGAAATTACTTGAGCCTTCCTTTATGACTCACATATACAGTTTTGACAAATTGACTTTTAAAATGTAAATTCTGCTGTTAGGTACAGCAGTCTATATGTGTTGAGTGAAGTCTCTTAATCATGGTGTCCAAATCTCTTCTTACTGTGCTGCAGATTCAGTGTCAGCTGTCCATGACCATTGTTTTCTGCTCAGGCCCCCTCTGCATCTCCAAGATGCTGGGAGCTATGGTTCCCAGAATTCCCAGTGAGGCACTTCAGTGAGCTGTGGCTCCTCATGGGTTTCAATGACACTGTGTTATCTACTCATTTACCTGCTTATGTCTTGCTGAGTTCTGGGAATTACACGTGGTACATTAGAGATATTATTTGCAGCCTAGATGCTACTATAATCATTAAGAGTGGCAGCTGGTCAAGAGCTTTACAGTTGTAGATCACCTCACTTGGTGAGGGATTATCAAGTTTCAAAACTGAGATTCATGCCTCCAAAGGCCAATATTTGCCTGCTCAATCCTTAATCCTACAATTAAGCTCCACAGAGTCCTCCCAAAATATGTGTAAGATCCCCAAGGGTCTCTTCTCCTTGACAGACCCTTTATACAAAAATTGATTCCCTCAGTTCTTTAAGGTTCTAAGCCTCAAGGTCATCTCTTCTAGAACTGATTGCAAAAGCAGTTCCCACATTGGACTCATTGACCCAGACTCCTTCTCTTTTCATACCTTAGAACCATATGTTTTTAGGACCTTGTGAGATTTTCAGTGCTTCTATGCAAATTGTTTTTATATTTTAACCACTTTTTCCTAGTTACTCACAGCACAGTGGAGACTAGATTTACCAACTCTGACATCACCAAGAATGGAAATCATTTACATTTTCTTTTCAATATGCTTTTGAGTACATCAATTAAGTACTAGTTTGTCATTGCAGAAAAAAAGTTTAAAGTTTTACGACAACATAGACTATGCCATTATTAGTTATAGCTATAAGCATAAAATCTAGCAAAAAGAAAAGAATAAAAAATAATTTTGCTTCATTTAATTTACATTTTAATATATATCCATCTGTATTTCTTAAATAATCAATATTTACTAAGAAGTTAGTAATAATAGCATTTTTAAAATTATTATTGTGATAACCAGAGTATTGCAGTCATCTTCCTGGCTTAGTTCAAATTTTAATTTGCTGTCAATTTGGTCACACATATAGAAAAGCTTAACTGTCCTAGATTATAACCAAATGCTGTAAGCCCTGCTAATGAGACTATCACAGTCATGAGAATATGCCAGGTTCCTTCAGTCTTAAGGTTTAAAAATAATGAGTGATCTCCTTCCTAAATTTTCCTGAAAAATAGATTTTATTTCTCAAAAATTGTCTCCATACTTTCCCCAGCATACTGGTTTTGAAAAATTGTACATCTTCTCTAATCAGAGGAAATTGAAACATCTTGACTTATTTTATGAGAGCATATTTTTATCCTAGCATTGTTATCTAATAATAAAAAGTCTTGCTACATTAGCCTACAAAAAAATTAAAAAGTCAAAATAAATTTGTCAGAGTTGAGCAGTTTTCAGGAAGGAACTTATGAGCTGACTTTTCCTCTATCGAGACAAACGCCTAGACTTTGTCTTAGGGAAAAAAAACATGACTATACATTTCTTCAAGAACTTTTTTTATACTTGTCAGTATACAAATACATTGCTGAGTACTGCACAAATCCTTACATTTCACAAAATAAAAAAGAAATGTGAGCAAAGTTGTTATCATCCACTCTAAGTGTGACAGGGAGGTGACTGCATTGGGATATAGACAGACAGGGGACAATCATCCCTTTTAAATCAGCGACACATTTTTAAAAATTCCACTACCTTCTTATTCACGTAGAAAGATATGTTTTTATAAATGGATATACAGCTCTAATGGACTTTGCTAATATTCATTTTAAAATGTTTTTAAAGCACTCATCTAGAAATGACTACCCTCTCTTGTTCACTTTGTCCTAACCACCCTTCAAGTCTTGCTGCTCTTCCAGCCAGGTATGTTCTTTCCTAGACACATGGCGTTTTTTGTTTTCCCTGCCTGAAAGGTGCATTACTCAGAAATACTTATGGCCCCCTCCATTACTTTATACAGGTCCCTGGTTGTATTTCATCTGACTTGAAAGGTCTCACCATTCACCTTATCGAATTTAGTGCTCCTTTTCCCTTATTCTGCCTTATTTTTCTTCTTGACTGTTATCACTCCTTGAAATGATACGTGTGATTGTTTTGTTATCTGTGACCCTAGGCTGGAGTGTAAGTTTTATGAGAGGAGGGCTTGCTTTTCTGTCGTCGTTGTTTCCCTCAGTACCCCAGGACCTGAGTGGTGTCAGGTTAAGAACAAGCTCTGACTACCTGTTTGCTCTCAGTGAGGCTTGAATGAGGCTCTCGACTCTACAGCCAGCCAGCTGACCACAGCGTGGGTTCCTGCCTCATTTCTGTCAACTTTGTTCCTATAGTTCCTCACCATTATTAGATAGAATGTGTTATAGATTCTGCTTTACAGCTAAAATGTTTTTCTGTACCATTTCTTTTATCTGTGCCCCTAGATCACTGTCTCCAAACATCTTTATGCCTAGGATTTGAATTTACTGAGTACCACAATGGGTCTGGCAATTCTTGGGGTTGTGGTCCTCCTATGCACCACATCTTAAGAAAGAGCAACTAACCTCCTGGGAGTTAATGTTTGTATATGGTTACTACGATTGAATATTAAATTTACTTCCAAGCTAGCTAACTTGAATGGCCAAAAAAATTACTACACGATTATCATTTTATAACTAAGAGAAACAAAACATATGTTCTATGTTTTTTAAATTATATTACAGTTTTAAGAGACTTTGAACCATAAAAAGAAAAATACCCTTAATATTGTATTTTTATGAAATATAAAAAAAAGCCCCTTATGTGATTGTACTTTGTTTCATCTGACTTGAAAACACTTAAAGATTTGTCTTTAAATGTAGTTATGAAACGTGATTAGAGATTCAGTGAGGTAAAAGTCATGAAAGTGGTTGGGAAAATTCAGAAATGAAAAATGTGAATTATACCCTGAGATAGACAGACAGACAGACAGACCGATAGATAATAGATAGATGATAGAATGAATGAATGATAGATCGATCAATCGATCTTCCATATGTATGCGAGTATATATGTATTTTTTAATTTCTAGAAAAGGACAGTATGAAAAATGTCACAGATGTGAAAATGATTAGATTTGTTCAGCAAATAGGATCAAATCCAGTCTTCCTGGCAAGCTGCACAGTATGAGACTTGGCCAGGGAGGATGAGTGAGGAAAAGGAAAGAGAGTGTTTGGTCTATATCATAGTGTGAAGGACCTTGAATGCCAGCTGAAAATTTTATGTATAAAGATTTGGAATGGCAAAAAACCCTCAAGCCAAGAAAGCTACAGTGCTTTCCAAGACAAAATCACAATGGCAGCTAAATTGTAAGAACTGAATAATGGCTTCTTCCAAAATACGCAGTGTTAATAAACTGAGGGAGAATGACATAGTTTTTAAAAAGTTGTAAAGTAGAAAACACTGTTATCAAAGTATAAGCTTTGCTTCTAATCAGATTTAGAGTATGTACTTTAACAAAATAAATATTTATAATTGGACATAAAGTATTTTTACCACTTAATAATTTTTCAGTTATCATTGGGACATTATTTTGGACTCTTGCTATGTCTTTGCTCAATGCTCAAAAACTTCTCATCTTTCCTCTTGCATTAGCCTTTCAAAAGACGGGTTAAGATGAAGCAGAGTTAAAGTAAATTTATCACTGCGTATCTGGGAAGTTGGTAGATGTGCTATATATTACTTAATACTAACAGCAGCAAAGAAGGGCCTCAGAATATCATATGATATGTTTAATAGTTATTACCTCCATGTAAATTATTTTATATTAAATATTAAAAATTATGTTAGAAAAAAAGTAGCCATGGCAATGCTTTATTCCAGTATAAATACAGCTTCCCTAGATTCTAGAGATTATTTTGGAAATTTTTACCAGAAGTGGACATAATCAAAAGTAAGTAAGTTAATTTCAGCTTCATGAGGACAAGTACAATACCTGTTTTATTCTAACACCAGTCTCCCCAAATAAATATTCTTTTGAATATATAAATGAGTATATTTATGTTGACATTTGTTATGAACTGAGTTTTTGTGTCTTCTCAGAATTCAAATTTGAAGCGCCAACTCTCATTGTGATGAGATGGTATTTAGAGATGGTGCTTTCTGAAGGTAGTTAGGATAGATGAAGTCATGAGGGTGGGCCCTGGTCCAATGGGGCTAGTGTCCTCATGAGAAGAGACACCAGAGTGCTCCCTCTAATTCTTGTGTGAACATACAAAGAAGAGGTAATGTAAGCACACAGCCAGCTGGCTGCCTTCAGACCAAGAGAAGAGGCCTCAGATTGAAACTTTTATATTACCAACACCTTGATCTTGGAGTGTCCAGCCTCCAGATCTGTGGGAAATAAATTTCTGTCATTTAATCCAGTCTACGGTATTGTGTTATGGCAGCCTAAGCTGACTAATAAAACATTCTAAGCCAGTTTTAAGCTATAATTTTGCATCATATACTCAACAAAACTAAATACTGAAATATAAATTAAAATTGAGATATTACATATATCTTTCCAACAAAACTAAAATGGTGATCTGAATTTAGAATTGTTTATTTCATGGTATCTCATGATAGCACTCAACTTCCCTGTCAGATTTTGCAAAGCCTATTGTTTGGACTGCTTAGAATTTCTACTTTTAAAATAAGCTGTGTTTTTATTACAAAACTGAGTGCTTTATGGAAAGACTGAATGCACATGTGGGAAACATTTTATTAAAGTATGTTTCCAACCTCAGAGATAGAACTGAAAAACATAATTAAAGTGATTGTTTGATGCTAAAATAATTTTATCACTTTTGTGCTGTGTTTTAAAAAGTGTTTGTCCTAATGGACCTGTGTTTTTGTTACATGTTGCATAAATGAGCTGTTTCTTGGTTTTTTTTTTTTTTTTTGGAATCTAAGTATGCTCCTAATTTCAGAAACATCCATTACACTTAATAAAACCAATTAATGTATTTCAATACTGAGGAGATTTGAATATTGTATGGGAGGAAAAGTGATTACGGGGAGTATAAAGGGATCACTCTGTTCTCAGCTATGAAAGTGAAGAATATTATGTGTGAATATGTGTTACTGATGAAGAGTCATGGTTTGGTTTTGTTTTTCTTAATGTATTAATGCAACGGATGGCCTCCTGTCACTTTGGCATGAATGAGTTCTCTGGAATAAGCCAATAATACATCTTTGGGCATGTGTAGACCTTACTCTTGGTTATACTTCTGAATCTATTTGTTCGTGGGTTCTGCTTCTCTAAAATTACAATATAAAAAAGCATTAATTCATACACTGGTTGTGATGATAAAATGAGATAATTAAAAAATCCTTCAACAGTGCAAAAAATAAGGCAGGCTTTCCAGCAATGATAGATAGAAGATGTCAGCAAATCTTCTAAAAAAAAAAGCAAGTATAAAACTGTACGATTGTCGAAAACAGTCATACCAGGACACTGAAAGTTTATCAAAGGCAAAAACAAATTGAGAAGCATTTATTTAGGAAAAAATGCTAGAACTTGAGTTAGAAACAATGAGATTCTATGGCCTTCTGGCCTGGGGCTGTTCCCATGCCTACCCCGCACCCCACCTCCTGTTTTGTCAGCACAGTAGTTTAACCAGGGTGTGGCTGGCCAAGAAAACTAGCAATTTTGCTGACAAAGGAGGCTGACTTGATTATTTTCACTCAAAGTTGTGAAAAACCACACTGTATGGCGTAGTAAGTGAAAGGAGCAAACTAAGTAAGAAACAAGAGTGGAAAATCAAAACTCCAGTAGCCTGAGGTTGTGGACTTGACTGGAGAAAGTGTCAGACAAACCAGACCTTTAAAAGGGAGAGACTGGAAATCAAAGAGCCCCGGAAGCTAAGCTCCCCACACGTTCTTGGCTGACTGAAAAACTGGGGGCATGCACAGAGAAAACTGAGCTGGACCAGAACATAAAAGCCAAGGCAGGCTTGAAAAACTGTTGTTCAACCCCACCCCCATCTCCAGATCCATCAGCAGAGTGGAAGCCTCAGGGACACAAGGGGTCTGAGTACAACTCCTGTCCTGTCATTGGGTGACCAATAAGCCACACTGCGTGACACCGGTAAATCTGGCCTTTTGATAAGAGGAGCAGAGAAATCGAGAGAGATTTAGTAACACTTTTGTCTGTTTTAGGATATTTCTTTTTGTTGATATAATGTTGATTCTTATTGCTGGAAATAAATAATATGATACTTTTTTTTCACTGTTTAATAGGATTCTGAAAGTATCCCGGTGAACTACAAAGGCAGTTTAGTCTTTGCCTTAGGAATAAATTAACTTTTTATGGCCCAGACTAATACATAGGAATCAGTAAATCAAACTGACAGAAAGAAGTTAATCTTATTTCTTTTTACAATGATTGACCTGAATCTTTCTAAACCTGAGATACATGAAAATTAGGATAATTAGTAATTAGGACCACTGTCTACCTGTATGAACTGTATGTGGCTTTGTACATTGTTAAAATTTGGTGATATTCTGTGACTGACTGAAACAGCTTATTAGAACATCAATGTCATTTGGGCTAGACCATCATTCAGGTTGGTTTTGCTATGTCGTGGTCATAAATTTGACCCCATCTCAACTCTTTCCTTTCTTTCTAGGATAATATTACTCAATGTCAAGAGAATCTCAGTATTAAAATGTTTACAGATCCTTCTGGTGAGAGGATAGTTACATCACTTTTAGAGTAATATTTTCCCAGACAACCCACATAATCCACATTCACAAATAAGCATAAACATACCAAGTCAAGAAGTCCTCACAGTCAATATCTTATGCTTGTGTATGAAATATATAATATTTCTTATGTGAGTGGGAGATTCTCCTGAGATGTTGGCCTCTGCCTCCATCACTTTCAGGCACTTTGGTCTATATTTCATAGCTCCAAGGGAAGCCTTTGGCAGGAAACACAGTAGACCTGGATCCTATTTTCCAGTAGCTTTCACTTATAGGAGAATTTAGAGGCTTTTTTAAGGAGGTAAAAGAAAAAGAAATGCGGTTTCAGATAGAAGTAGGTGACTTGATGAAACGTGATGGAAGAAAGATTTTCTCCAGATTATATGGAGTCTTCCATGGCCTGAAAAACCAGGGGAAGACCTTTGAGTCTAGACGTAATAGAAAACCAGAGTCTGCTTCATAAATTACTTCAGGCCCTCGGCATAGGGGTTCAAAACTCAAAAAAATTTTCCATTTACAAAGAATTTTACCAAAATGCTATATAGAGAGCCATCACTCCTAAAGAGGACATATGTGCAGGATGGTTGGTGACCTATGTAGGTAGATAACTAAAAAATGGAGCCACTTCTGCCATTGGACCGTGGCCATATATAGGGGCTTGGAACCAGGGCAAACAAGAGAAGAGAACAGAACAATTACTGAACTTGTCTATAAGACTGGTCCAAGAGAATGGGAGAATGGAAGCTCAGTGTAAAACCTTAATAAAGTTATAACAAATAAGTAAATGATGTTTCTTTCACAAGAGAGCTTACAGACTGAGATTTATACTTGTTATGTATGTTTTTAAGTTCTGATTTGATCATGAACCATATGTTAAATTGATTTATTAAATTATAAACTATCAACTATACAAATTTTATGTAAATATCTAGTGATATATCCTTAGATTAAGCATAAATTTGTTCCTCTTTCTGCTTATGATACTGGAGGTGATCAGTTCTTTTCTGTTTAAGAATAGGAACTAATAACATTTTAAAAGCACTAAAACAAAAGGTATGGAGTCCATCATCTTAACTCTTATTGTTATCATGTTTCCATGACAGATTAAAATCTGATCAAATGGAGAGTGACCTTTTCTTAGAGGACTCCATTTAGCAAAACAAAAAAGAAAAAGAACGATTTGGATATGATCAAATATATTCTTCATGTTCTGAATATTTGGACAGATGGAGGAAAAACTAACATGAAAAGAGTGGATATTCCTAGGACAAAAGTGCTTTCAATCAGGCATAATTCATAAGCCTCTAAAAATTTGAAGTTGAATTCACTTCATTACTCTCATCAAATAATTAGAAATGGTACAGTGCTCTCTAGGAGAGAACTAAATTTTTTTTTTAAGGAAGACATTCAGGTACAATATTATCAATTCACACAAATTAAATGTTTTATAGGAGCAAATTTTGTACTGAGCTACCAAAGCTTAGTTCCCATATGGCATTTATTAGGGTATGCAGATGTCCTCTGGAAGTAACAATAAAAATCAGGAACCACACTTGCTACTACTGTATTAGTGAAGACCTTGTTACCTCTCACAGAGACTGTTTTAATAGCCTTCTGATTGCTTACCTCTAGTTTCTTCTAAAAAGAAAACCACTTGTCACCCTACTGTCAGAGAATGTGTTAAGGAGTTTGTCATAGTTCTGGTCATGGCCCTGCCTGGAATGAAACCTCCCACTTAGCTATTAAATAAAGGACACATTTTCTAGTCTGACATTCAAGGATCACTAATTTAATCAGTATAAGTGTGATTTAGTATTAAGTGCTATAAAATATAATTTAAGATTTATTAACCTTACCTAATGATATACTAATACATAATAATAAATTTTTGAAGAGAGATGCTGTCACATGAAAACCGTATTACACAGAGACCAAAAACATGGTTCTTTAACAAAACACAGAAGAATATAAATCCTAACTCTATAGAAATTAGCTGAATGTCATTCAGCTGTGTGCTGATAAAGCCGCTCTCTGAAAAGAGAGCTCTGACTTACAGTATTTGCCAATTTCTGTGGTGTAAATACCCCCACCATGGCCATTTAAGAGCCACCAACAGTTTAAAAACCTTCTCACAAAATTTAACGATTGGCTCGCATGAGCTGATAACGAGCACATTCAAGCACATCACCAGTCTGTCCTAGGACAAATAGTCCTAGGATATCCCTAGGACAAAATTGGTCAAATTTTTTTTTTAAATATTTAATTTTCTTATGTGTAAATTTGGTATAATAATTCCTATACTGTAGTGTCGTGCTGTGGTTTAAATGAGATAGTAATATACTGCAAAGTACAAATTACTTTTCTCCATTACTGTGCCCTGTAAATAGAACAGCAAAGCCTAGATGACAGCCCATCTGTTTACTGAATATTTTAATCCCACAGTTCAGACTAGCTACTCAGAAAAAAATGATTCCTTTCAAATATTACTGCTCATGCACAATGCATCCAAGAGCTCTGATGGAGATACACAATGAACTGTCATGTTTGCCAATACAACACTCATTCTGCAGCCCATTGGTGAAGAAATAATTTTGACTTTTAGATCTTATTATTTAGGAAATCCAATTTGTAAGACTATAGCTGCCATAGATAGTGATTTCTCTGGTGGATCTGGACAAAGCAAATTAAAAACCTTCTGCAAAGGACTCACCATTCTAGATGCCATTAAGAACATTTATGATTCATGAGAAGAGGTCAAAATACTGACATTCACAGGAGCTTGGAAATTGATTCCAATCCTCATGGATGACTTTAAGGGGTTCAAGACTTCAGCAGAGAGAGTAACTGCAGGTATGGTGGAAATAGCAAGAGAATGAGACTTAGAAGTGGAGCCTGAAAATGAGACTGAATTGCTGCAATCTCATGATAAAACTTCAGCAGATGAGAAATTGCTTCTTATGGATGAGTAAAGAAAGTAGTTTCTTGAAATGGAATCTACTCCTGGTGAAGATGTTAGAAAGATTGTTGAAATGACAATAAAGTATATAGAATATTACATAAATATAATTGATAAAGCAGCATTTGGGTTAGACAGGATTGATTGCAATTTTGAAAGAAGTTCTACTGTGGGTAAAATTTTATCAAACAGCATTGCATGCTACAGAGAAACCATTTGTGAAGGGAAGAGTCAATTGATGCAGGAAGTATCACTGTTGTCTTGCTTTACGAAATTACCAAAATCACCCCAACCTGCAGCAACCACCACCCTGATCAGTCAGAAGTCATCAACCTCCAGGCAAGACTATCTACTAGCAAAAAAAAAAAAGAAAAAAAAAAAATTACAACTCATTGAAGGTTCAGATGATGGTTAGAATTTTTAGCAAGTGAGTATTTTTAATCAAGGTATGTACTTTTCTTAGACATAATGCTATTGCACACTTACTAGACTACAGAAATACAGTGTAAACATAACCTTTATATGCACTGGAAACCAAAAATATTGTGTGGCTCATTTATTGCGATCCTCGTTCCATTGCGGTGGTCTGGAATCAAACCCACAATATCTCCAGAGTATCCCTCTACCAGAAAAACATAACCCAGGAATGACTTCAGATTTGTATTTCTAACTCTAACTTAAATGTTAAGAAATTTCTCTTTGCCCCTTAATTTCTAATATTTCCTCTAGATTCTTATATTCTAGGAACAACTTAATTTCCAGAAGAGAAAAATTGTGTTTTTAAAGATTTCCAGTCTGTTCTTTTAAATGAAGAATTTTTTTTCTGTTTGTATAATTTCTCAAGCAAGACTCACCACCATGTAGTGCAATCAAGAGCCAAGGTACAGAGCAAACTAACTGGCCTACAAGACAGAGAGCTTGTGACCTTGGCCTCATTAGCATAACCTGCCTTCAGCAAGTTATTGGGTCAGTACAAACTGATGCTGAGCAAGGCAAGATAATGGGTGCTACTCCAATATTAAAAAAATTATTTTGCTTAATTTAAGTTTCAGATAAATACCCAATGTCATTAATCTTGGACATTTTTTGAAGTGTGTACATGGTTACTTCAATTGCATTTACTAGGTAGAAGATTATTGTGGGAATACTAGAATTCTTTGATTCAAAACAACTTTTGAGGGTAAAACTGTAATAGTATTGATTTTATTCATAATTTCAATTTATCATTATGAATAGAAAAATACTATTACATAATCTCTTTTAAGGATAAATAACTTAGACAAAATGACACAGAAATTTTTTTAAAAATCAGAATAACTGCCTAAATTTTTATGTGAAGAGTCAGTAGTTTTCTTTAGTTTTTAGAATTCTACAGTGTTTCATACTTAGCATAATAGTACAGAGAATAATATAATTAAAATCTCGGTAATTACACAGAATAAGAAACTGAAATTATTGTATATTCATTCATTCATTTATTCAACACTTTTGTGCTAGTTTCTGTTCAAGGTCTGGGGATGAGGCAGGGAAGTAAAAAAAACAAAATCATTGAGCCATTTATACTTTGTATTCTTTTTGCCTTCTATAGGAATCTATTACCCTGTTATGGTGCTTATTATTCTCATGCATAGTTTAAATATGTACATTTATTTATATTTAAATTATTGTTTTATAGGAATTTACATATTTTGCTTTTTTTCTACAGTATTATATTCTGTGGTCTTTCTACGTTGAAATAGGAATCACAGTTCATTCCATGTTACTCCTAAAATAGTAGTTAATTGTATATCTCTACGACAATTTAACTAAATTTTATTGAACAATTTATTCTCTTGTAAATGAAGGTGTTTTCAATATACTGCCATTACAAACTATCCCAGTGAATATCCTTTTGTCTTTTTATAGACATGTTCATAAATAATTGCCATTATAATTTTTGGATAAAGTATGTAGGTAAGAGGTTATGAATATCTTTAACATTACTAGATAGTGTCAAATTGTTTTCCAAAATTTTGTTGCCAATGCCATTCTTACCACAGTGTCTGAGAACTGCTGTTGCTCTGCATCCTCCCCAACCTGTAACATCAGTCTTCTCTAACTTGGCTAATTCCTTTCCTTTTCCTTTTTTTTTTTTTTTTTTTTTTTTGTTTTTAGTTTTCCTTTCCCTGCATTTTCTTGTTCCTTTTCTTCCCTTCCTTCCTTCTTTCCTTTCTTCTTTTTATCCTTCCTTCCTTCTCTCTGTTTCTTTTCTCATTCTTTCACTGTTTAGTAGATTTGAACTTGTATATATTATATGAGTTATTTCCAAGATGATACGTAAGGCTGAGCAAATTTTCCTGTTTATTATCCTTTTTTTTTTTTTTTTTTTTGCTTGTTTGGAAAGACTGTCAATATTTTTTTATTATGTTTCTACTGGATTAAGTCTGTTCTACCTGTAGGACTTTTAATTACTTTAAATATCTCAGAAAATACTGATAGAGTTATATCTACCAGGATGGTAGATACAAATATACCAGCTACAATCACAAGATCATTAGTCAAATAAGGATGGTATGCGTTGAGTATTTTCCCCTGTGCTGAATAGGAATATATTTATGTATCTATTAAGAAATTTCCTTTCCTTTTCCTCTACCATTACCCTATCATTTAGCATAGTATATGTTAATAATGAGCCTTATATTGTACTATTTATATTCTAAAGTATCAAAGAAGGAGAAGAAAAGTTCAAGGTTAATTTTCTCCAGGAACTAGATCTAGTAAACAAGGAAACCTAGGTTATCTGACTTTGGAGTGTGAACATTTATCTATTTTGGCACCCCTCCATCTTTGAAATTCCCATGGAAAGTCATGTGAAAACACCTCAGCCATACAACTCAGCTTCTCCGCCACCCTAACCAGGATCATAAAATACCTAGAAGAGCAGAAAGTTCCAAATCTCATGCTCACCTCCCTTAGCTCCTCCTCATACAACATTGCAGAATTTTTTTACTTTACTCTAAGTAGCTTAAAACATTGCATTTGTCCAGCTCTTTGAGTTATTCTCAGTGAGAAAGCTGCCAGAGTTACTTAATATTCATTACCAAAAGTGGGAGACCAGAGTCAATCTTTGAACATCTACAGATTTTCATCAGTTTATTTTTGATAACATAGGATTTCTCATATACTTTAAAAATATAAATCTGCATATATACATGTGTTCATGTATGTTGATGAATATACATATCTGTACACATATACACTCATGCATTCATGTGATGTGTAAGCTTGTGGGTATGTATGACTTTATTTATATGTGCTGTCTACTAGAAAGTTGCCACTATCCACTTACCAATCTACAACTGAAAATTAAGTAAGAGGATGTGTTATTTTAGATAATATATACTGAACTCCCTCAATCAAAATAATCAAGGTAACAAAATTATTATCATTTCTAAAATAATTTTCAACTCAAAAATATAAAATATATACATTAATTATTTAAATAAGAATGTTAAGTTTCTGAAATATTTATAAAATAGATGGCATTGCATTTGCCTGTGCAAAACATGTACATATTGCTTATTGGTCATAATGTAGAAAACTCCTTATCATACCTGATGAATAAATGCATAAATAAGTAAACCTTAAAAAGAGGATATTTTTAAATAGAACACTTTAAATTACTCAAAGGTAATGCATCACTTTATTAACTTCATACAAATAGTAGCCAGCTTTAAATATTTTACTCATATTCAGCATCTATCGAGATCTAAAAATAGTACATTTATATAATAACAAAAAGCCAATTAACAAAATAGAAATTTTAATCTACTAGTTATTCTGTCAATGAACTAAATCTAGTTGAGTGAATTTTTGATTAGAAGTCTAGATATGCTCTACCAGTAACCTCAGGTTATTTGATAATAATGTTTAGGTTCTGTGATAGTTTATTCTATGCCTGTCATGAATTATGTATAAAACTTTTATAGGCTTTTAGTTTCTTTTACTAAGATTGTCTTCTCTGTGGTCTGCCCATTAGTTTTGATGAATTTATAATTTAATGTTCAGATTAGCATCTTCATTCTGGAACAAGTACATTGGTTAGAAAATCGCAAGTCCTTATCTGAGTTTTGGTAGACTTAAAATCATTAAAATAATCAAACTTTAGGCAGTTAGTATATATCTCTAAGTCACTTAAGCAGAATACCATGAAATTGCATTTCTGCTACTTTGAAGTGCAAGAGTCCTTTAGATCTGATGTAAACAATATAAAAAGCAAAAAGTCTAATTAACTCATTTCTGACATTAGCTTACTCAGTGTTCAGAGCTATTGCTTATTCTAATGAAAGAGAAACTTTAAGTTATAATGAAGCATTTTACTGTCATAATCACAAATAAAATTCCGAGTTGTACCATTTACAGCCAAGACAATTGATTTTTTATTATGATTATGATATGAAATGTGATGTATCTGAATACAGTGGTCAAATTCTTTTTGGGTAATATGTAATCTCAGATTGTAAGAGTTGATCTAACCCTTATAGATTATGCAACTCCTTCATTTTTCAAATGAGGAAAAAAAAAAGATTATAAGAACAAACATTCTTAGATGTCTTATCAATATCCACTCTTTTTTCCTAATAATACAACACCAATTTAATTTGGATGCCCATAGGCCTCATTAAAAATGTTCATACCCTTACACTGCCTTGTTGATAAGGGTATCACAATTACCACTAGTGACATGTCAACAGACATCTACCAGATAGAGTTTCCTGGATTGTTTTCTTCATAAAAAGCATAGACTCAAATGATTCACATTTCGCCTTTACCTTCTTCTCACCTAGAGAAGGTGTGTGACATCAGGGGTTGGAGCAACTGTCTTGTAACCAGGAGGATAAAGCACACGTGCTAAGAATGCTGGTTTATAAAAGTACTTAATGACCTTTCGAGCAGTTGCAGCCTGGGCTGCTCATCTCTGGTCATCTTTTGTTTATAAGACAAATATAACCCTCTTTGAAAAGCCACTGTAGTCAGCTTTCTTTTTAGTGCCGTCAAATTCACTTTTAACTGGTAGAGTCCTGACTAGCAGAGTGGCATTGGCAGAACTAGAAGAACTAGAACTCAGTACTCATGAGTCTTAACAGAATATTGTTTTCACCAAACCATGCTGTTTGTAAGTATTCTGTTTCAGTGGTCCCATTTTTACATGCCATTGATGGTAAACACTAAAAGGACTAAAGCAGAAATCCCTATGAAACAAAATTCAGTTTTAATTATGAAATCATAGTTCCTATATACATTTTGAAGAAGACAACAGAAAAGAAGAAACAGTTTTTATAAAGCCCTTTCGGGAAAGATCATTCACACTCAAACTACTCTGAGTATATATGTAATGATTATCTTCCAGCCATGTCTTCCTCATTTCCAGTGCCTCCTTGCCCTAGGCAGATAACACCAGAGTCCTCCCTGACTTCCACACCTTAATTTATGCAGCAATGTAATTAATTTCTAATCCTCTTATTTATTTCTCTCAGCATTTTTTAAAATGGAGCTAGCCTCTTTTACCATGCCGAGTCAGGCAGTCATTATTAGTAAACTAGATTACTGTGCTCTGGTTGTCTTGATTCTGATTTCCCTGAATTTGGTATTTTCTTTATCTAATCTGTCCTGTGCAGTGCTGCCAACTAAAAGCTTTTCTGAAGGCCAACACGTTCACTTTACACTTAAATATACAACATATGTAATTAATTAAAAATTAAAATCGTATCTCTGCTTTCATGGGATTTACTATTTGACTACTTTAGAGATATCTGGTTTTTTTTTTTTTTTCCATTCACCATTTTTTTAAATCTTAAAACTTTATTTCTGCAAAGCCAACCAAGAAGTATTGGAGGGAAAAAGTGCAAAAGTTATTCTTGCATATTTGGGAACAGCAAGCACTTAGGTTGAGAAAACAAGGTCTTAAAATAGTTGAATCAAAGGCAGTACCCTGCTACTTGTATTTTAAAACAAAACTGATGGTCTTTCTGAAGCAACATTCCTTTCTTCCCCAGGAGCTACAGTGTGATACAGTGCAAAAGTGCTGTAGGAGCAGAGGGTGCGGAACGCCACGTGCCACCCCACTTGGGTTTACTTACTGCTCTTTCTTTTTCAACCACTGTATAATCCAACCAAAGTAGACTTGTCTCCAATCTCTTAAGTATGGATTTAGATTTTTACCTCGTGTTCTAGGCTCACTCAATTCCTCTGCCTGAAAGGGCTCCTTCCTTCATTCACCTATGTTCAAATTGCCCACACATGTATAGGATAGAACACAAAAGGTATCTCCCTCATAAGGCATTTCCTCAATTTTTATATTCTGATTATGGACACTTTTTTTTCAGTATATCTTGCTACTTTTTCACACTCTATTATTACTGTTTAGTTTTATTGGAAGAAAAGTGTTACTAATCCATCTCAACATTAATTTTGGATCCATTATTTTTTCATGCATAGAATTCCTATTAAAGTACCTGGTTGGTTTATCCCCTCCCATATTTTGTGCTTCCTTTGTCAGGTGTTTTCATTCTTAGTAAGTTTTCATATTATTGTTTTTATATAGCCAATTTTATTTAAATTTAGCACATTTTCATCCTTTCCAATGTTCTTTATCCCTTCATTCATTGCTGAAAATCCAATTGAAATACCGTTTCTTCTATCTCAAGAACATCCTTTAGTGTTTCTGTTAGTGCATACTGGCTACCTATAAATTCTTTCTTTGAGGGGAGGAAGGGTCTTATGTATAATTTACCTTTCGTTTTAAATATATGTTAGGTGGATATTAAATTATAGATTAGCATTTATTTTAAATTATTTTAAATATATCATCTATTGTTCTCTGGTTTGCATCATTTATAGTTAAAAATTGGGTGCCATTATTAGGGCTTCTTACTTGAAGATAACACTATTTTCTTCTGATTGCTTTTAACATTTTGCTATTTCTGATGGAATTTCAGTGACTTTGTTATAGTTTGCCTAAGTTTGACTCTCATATTTATCATTCCTATCTCTGCAGCTTTATGTTTTTTTAAATCAATTTTAGAAGATTCACAGCAGTGTCTCACCAAAGAAAACTTCCTGACTTCTTTTCTCTCTCTGCTCTTTCTAGGCCTCCCGTTGCAGGCCTACAATTCATCTGCATTTTGTGCCATAAATATTTTACATTCTTTCTTATATTTTTATTCATGCTCACTTCATTATCAGTTAATTTTTTCTACCAACTCATCTTCCATTCCACTAATACTTTATTCAGCTGTATCTAGCAGTAACTGTGAGTCTCAATTGAAAACTTGGACTATTTTCCAGGGCTTTTCCTCCTACTCAGGAGCTGAATAGCCTTTTTTTTCCCCCTCTTTGGAAGAGACTGCTGTTGTTTGCTCAGACCCTCACTCTCTGCAGAATAAGTTTAAAAGCACTAAATAGGCAAAAAGTCACATACCATCAGGTTCACCTCTCCATTGCGGTCTTTGCTCTGAGATTTTGGCTTTTTAATTGCAAGCTGTTCTGGTAGCTTTGAATTCTAATTTTGGTGTGTATCATTCTGTGCTACTTCAGAAGACTCTGAGATCCATTTTTCACTTGGCCTGTGAGCCCCGTGTTGTTGACAAGTCTGCAAATGCCTTAGGAAGGGAAGTGGCAAACAAACAGTGCTGAAGTCTTTTCATTGTGTTTCTCTTCTCTTGGGAATTTTGGACCCTGAAGTCCTGACTGCCTGAGTTGATTTCCAGTATCTTCAAAGAGCAGTTTTCCTTTTTATTTCAGGTTTTATATTTACTCTTGTTGAGAGATTTTGTCTGATATAAGCTATTCTTCTGTAAGCAGAAAATGAAATCCCCTACAGTTAGTTTTCAATCCCGTTTAAAAAAGTGGGTGGGGATAATCAACAGTTACACTCAATTTAAGATGAAACATTTTTAACATTATCGCATATGTAAATTTAAGGGACTTCTAAAAAATGAAAACATAATCTTTTGTGACACATGCAGTTTTTCTAATTAACAATAAGGCTCATGTTCTGCTGTGTGGGTAAAATCATTATAGTGTGTAATGAGGAAAAGATACACATCACCTGGTAAATCAATAGCTTTTAAAATTTCTAAAGCTATTTAATAGTTCAGTAGTTTCTGTGACCTAAGTTTATTATTAGGCTAATTACCGTCTTGATGTGATCAAGTAAAATATTTTTAAATGCCATCAAACACTGATATTTGCATTTTATCGTCTCACAATTATGTTACGGTACCTTTGCTTTTTCATAATATTTGACCAGGTCATTCCATCTCAGGATGATCCTGCATTATGCAACACTTAGGCTTACTTCAACTAAAATCAGAAATATGGTGGCCTGACGTGCTCATTCTGGATAAATATAAGCAAGCTTCTGATTTTATACTTCAGCCTTGGTTTGCACTTTGCTCATGGCCCTCATATTGCTGGACAATTCATGTTTTGTATTTCCTTATTCTACAGAGAGAAATACTATACAAAAGTAGGTAAGGTTCCAGTGTCAAGCCTTATTCTATTATTCTTACCCTAGCAAAATTCCCTTTCAACTTCTGGAATAAATGCCAGTTTGGAGCTACATTATGAGGCTATTTCCTCTTGGAATGGCATAATCCAAAGTGATAATGATTGCTAGATTCTTCTGTCAAATGCAAATTGAGTGCTGAATATATATATATATATAACATATATATTTAATTAATGAAAATAAATATTACATTCTTTAACTTTCATTACTTGAGATATGTGACCCATATAAAACAGTTTTCTGCAAAAATAATAGTTATTTGTTGAGCTTTTATTTATTATGTAAGTTTAGCAGCAGGAAAATTTTAAACCTATTTAAACTTAAGCTAAAAATAAATATGTTAACATAGATATTAAATTCATATGGTTTAAATTATAAAATATGTCAAAGGAAGGTTTAGAATTATGTCTTGGAAAATTAAGAACAAGTTTGTAATGTCCCTTGAATAAGAAGATCTATAGAAAAAGGAAAAGGTGATGCAGATAATAATTTAACAATATTGAGGCATATTAATTTGATAAATATAAACATTAGAGTAATTGTTAAGATCAGATATGAAACATGCATGAGGATTCCATGAGATGTGGAATGCCTATCAAAAAACCTTAACTTTGACATTATGTTCTTTGCTGTTCAGATCAGGGGAGAAAAATGAATTTTCTCCAGGATATACATAGGGAAGATAACCTTGATAAAGGATAGCCTGAATAAATTTTGAAAAATTGATTCTTCAAGAGATGTCTTTGTTATTTAGTAGACTAGCATTCCTCAACACAGTTGAATTAAATCAAAATAAATGCCTTGTATTGATATAATGCTTTCCAATTAATAAAAATGTTTCACCTACATTATTTTATTTTATTTCTGTAGCAATCATGAGCTACATTAGCATCTCTGTGTTAAAGGTCACTTTTATTGCCTGACAGTACGTGGAAAGCAGAGCACATAGTCTAGACTGGAACCCATATCTTTTGATTGTATTTTCAGTTTACTATGCTCTGTATTGAAGTTAAAACGTCACCACAGTTAACTTAAAGATAATAAATGAAGAATATTGAACACCCATGATTTCTGAAATTGAATAATTAACATATATTTATTATTTTTTTAAAGTATAAGGTTACAGAGTAGTAAAGAATAGTTTTCGTCTTTACTGTAGCTTGATATGACCTCTTTTTTATGATCATGCCTGCATATTGTATGAACTGTGGCTGATTCTGCTCTCAAGTATAGGGCAAAATAAGGGCCACTAATTTACAAGCTCATTTAGGAAATCAACATATTTCCAAGCATCAGTTTACATATTTATTCTCTCCTCAATTTGCTTTTCTGTGCATACATTTGCTTGAATGGAAATAGACCTATTTATTTCATGGTAAGAGATAAGGCCCGGGGACCTTGCAGTGGCTTTATCTGTCTCATTCACTATATAGGTGTAATATTTCTAGAGAACATTTTGAATTCCTTAGCCAGTTACTTAAAATCCTTTATTGTCCCAATTGTCTATTAAGTAAGATCTATCACTTAATTTAGAAACCATCAAAAATTGAATAGCTACATAACAACTAATTGGGACTTTGTATTTATTTTATTCTATTTCCTCCCTGTTCCTTTGATCATTGCTCTTCCCTCTGTATTTCACATCTAACTGCTGTCTATGTCACGTGTCTTCCATGACAAGTATACCACATTTTCAACCACAACTGTCTCGGGAGCACAGATAAGTGCCCCTCTGCATTTATGTCACTCTGCCAGTGATTGATTTATTAACTCTCACCTCCTAATTCACAAATTTTGCTTGCTCTGTAAAGATGGATCTGTGCCCTTTAAATATTTTTGCTTTGTCAGCTGGTACAATGTTCAGCATTATCAGTAGAGGGGACTGGAGAGACATTGTAGGAGGTAAGGATTTTGCTTTCTGATTCCCTTGAGCCTTCCTATCAGGCTCCTGCAGGGCAGAAACTTTCTCCAGCACCTGGTTCCTGATAAACTTGCAGGTTTTCAGATCTTGACTTCTGCAGTGCACTGAAGCCAGCAGCATTCAACCACCAGCAGCTTCCTCCACATATCCTCCTTGAGTGGTTTTGTAGTAGAGTGTCTCCTGTGAGATACTTCTCAGTGAAGAACTTGCCCCAGAACCCTAGTGGGTGGAGAGCTGGCAAGCATTAGGGTATAGATTTCCAGCAAGTTTTGCATGTATTGCATCAAAGTGATTTCTCTGCCATCCAGTTAGCCATGGCTTTGTCCTCTCATATCATCTGTATCTCAGCCCTGTGGGAGCCTTTCCTTTGAATGTTCCATCTCAGCCATAGAGGGAATGGCTGTTCTTTATATCAGCTCTACCTGTATTCTTTAGTTTTTCTTTATCTCTTACCAGCCTATGCGACATTACACCAATTTCTTGTCATAGCTAATATTTCTTCACATTGAACATTCCCTGCTCAAATGACTGTGTACTCTCTCTCCTAATTGGACTCAGACTGCCAACAGTCTCAATTATCACCATTCCAAGAATATTTGCTAGTGGAATAGATTTCACTTAATTCATACTGCAATATAAATGACGCATCTCAAGGCTCTTCTGGCAGGGTTCATTTAGGTCAAAGTGAGGAAGAAAACTAAAATTACTGGGCATGTTCCACTGTTGACAGGGACGGAGAAGCCAGCATCTCAGTAACAGAATATATATAACATGAGGGTCTTTCAAAGTTAAAATTCCAGATTTAACAATATTTTTTGGTAGTTCTTTCAAAGATCTAAACTTATTCTTATTGTGACCACAAGTGAGTGAGTCTCTCCCCTCCTTAGGTGAATAGTTACTTCTCATAAGTTAATTATTAGATCATTCTTGGCCATTGAAGATATTTACAAGGTGGGATTTTTATCAGCTGATAAATTATCACACTTTTTTAAAATTTAATATTTCAAATCAAATTTAACTCTTCTGTAAAGATTTTACTTAATTTTTCACACATGCTTTTGGTGCATTATTAATTCTGGTTGAATGTGCCATAATTCATCATGAAAGCATTACTTGGAGACATAAAAAATGCATTAAAGAACAGCTGTTGGGTTGCTGAAAGCAATGCATCAGGGCATGCACATGGTGCTATGAAACATAGAGCTGATTAATTCTATACCCTTGTTACAGTAATTTCTTAACTTTGTAATTGCCATCTATTCAAGAGCAGACTGTATGATTCCTTTATTCAATAAACTTATCAAAACAAGAAATAATTATTAACAGAGAAGTTGATAACTTTGGTTTGAGGAATCTCAAATAATGGTGTATTGAAGAAACCACTGCCAATAAAAAGCCTAAGTCCTAACTTTAATGAGTTACTAAGCAAACTATATGAAAATAATTGGAGCACCAAGGATTTTGGTATTTTGAATATCTTGACTTTGAATTATTTTATTTTTGAAATTTTGTTACGTCTCCATAATGATTTTATTATGTATAACATAATGAGCTCTTATTGTGTAGATTGCATTCCTTCATATGTTATTGACCAAACACTGTCACTAACATTAAAATAATGATGAGCCATGTGAGTAACTGATGAAGCTGGAGTCAACTCTATACAATGTTCTTGATTATCATGTATTTGTTGAATGATAAATAAGAAAGTGTGAAAAATTAAAGAACACAGTGTTAATCAATGAAAGGTACATAAACTGTCTTAGTATTATTCAATATTCAACAAATATGTTTGCTTTGTACTTTCCAGGCACCGTGCTAGGATTATGTAGTAATAAATATCTATTGTTCTCAAATTCAAATAACTTTAAATCAAACAGACGAAGAAAACAAAAGCATGTCACCCATGAGTTTATTGGAGATTCTTCTCATTTAAATCTTCCATTTGATTATCAAATTATCTCTTGATTAATATTCAGTTAACACTTAGTTTAATTAACTCTGTTAGATAATTTCAAAATATGATTCCACTTAATAAGCCAAACTATAGTTAAAGAGAGATTTATTATTTTTATCTGATAAAAGGCAATGTTTATGTTTATCAGGGTAAATAATAGCTGAAAGATAACTCACAATTTAAATTTAAGAGGTAGGAAATATATTTAGTTCTTCTTCCTCCAAACTAATGGTCTTTTTACCATATTACAACTGCTCATATTAGAATTTCAACAAATGTTTATTTTTTTGTGTATGTATTTTATTAAAGTATAGTCAGTTTACAATGTTGTGTCAAATTCTGGTGTATTTTTTTGTATATATATTTTTATTGAAGAATGGTCAGTTTACAATGTTGAAATGTTTAAAGTTGAATTAACAATCCCAATTAACAAGTACCAAATGAATGTAGTTTTAGTATTTTTTCCACTTTGCTTTCTACTTCTGCAGATGATCTCTAACTTTTGACATGTAGCATTTGCCTTTAATAACCTTTACACTTTCTAAGAGATTATATTTTTTAAAGAAATTTTAAGTACATAGCAAAATTGGGGAAAAGGTGAAGATATTTCCTATATACCCCTTCTCCCACATGTACATATTCTCCCTATTGTCAACATCTCCCACCTGAGTTGTACACTTGTTTTAAGTGACAAATTATTATCACCCAGCAACTATAATCTATACTTGGGTTCACTTAATGGTGTTACGTATTATGAGTTTGGCCAAATGTACAATGACATGTTTCTATCATTATAGTATCATACAGACTAGTTTCACTGCCCTAAAAGTCCACTGTACTCTGCCTATTCATCCTTTTCTCCCCTCTAAGAACCTCTAATCTTTTTACTGTCTTCACAGTTTTGCCTTATCTAGAATATCATATAGCTGGAATCATAGAGTACATAGCCATTTCAGATTGGCTTCTTTCACTTAGTAAGTACATTTATGGTTCCTTCGTATCTTTTCATGGCCTATTTTCTCCTCTCTTTTTTAGTACTGAATAATATTCCATTGTATGGATGTACCACAGTTTTTTTTCTCCATTCACCTACTGAAGGACAACTAATTGCTTCTGAATTTTGACAGTTACGAATAAAGCTGTTAGAATCATCCATGTGAAGGTTTTCATGTGGATATAAATTTTCTTCTTATTTGGTAAAATACCAAGTAGTGTATGGTAAAATAATGTTTAGTTTTATAGGAAACCATCTGTCTACCTTCTGAAGCAGCTGTACTATTTTGCCTTTAAACCAACAATGAAAGAGTTCCTTTTGTCCCACATGTTTGCCAGCATTTGATATGGTCAGTGTTCTGGATTTGGGCCATAATAATTGTATCAGAATATCTCACTGTTGGTTTAAGCGCATTTCCCTGGTGACTTACGATGTAAGGCATTTTTCATATGCATATTTGTCATCTGTATATCTTCTTTGGTGAAGTGTCTGTTAACACCTTTGACCTATTTTTAATTGAGCTGTTTATTTCTTTATTGTAGAGTTTTAAAATTTCTTTGTATATTTTGTTTTACACTCCTTTGTAGGTGTGTCTTTTGCAAATATTTTCTCCCAGTCTATGGCTTGTCCTTTCATTTTCTTAACAGTGTGTTTTAACAACGTTAACACTCTTAACAGTGTCTTAACAGTGTGTAAGATCTGTGTCTAGGTTCTTCTCTTTTTTTGCAGATGGATGTCTAGTTGTTTTAGCACCATTTGTTGAAAAGAGTGTATTTTCTCCATAGTATTATTTTTGCTCCTTTGCCAAAGATCAGTTGGTTATATTTACTAGGGTCTATTTCTGGGCTTTATATTCTGTTCCATTGACCTTTGTATAGCCTCTTACTAATATCACACTCACTTGATTACTAAAACTTTTATGGTAAGTCTTGAGGTCAGTCCTCCAACTCTGTTGTTCTTTAAATTTGTGTTGGCTTTTCCGAGTCTTTTGCCTTTCCATATAAACTTTAGAATCTGTTGGTATCCACAAAGCAACACTGGAACTTTGATAAGGATGTTTTGAAACTATGAAGAACTGATATCTTAACAATGCTGAGTCTTCCTATCCATGAACATTTATTCCTTTATGTATTTAGTTCTTTGATTTTGTTCATCAGAGATTTGAGAGATTTGCAGTATTTCTTCTATAGATTTTGTACATATTTTATTAGATTTATACAAAAATATTTTATTTGGAGGTGCTAATATAAATGATACTGTGTTTCTAAATTTAAATCCATTTGTCTGTTGTGGTAATAGGGAAGTAATTGATTTTTATATATTAACCTTGTATCCTTCAACCTTGCTATAATTGCTTATAACTTGGAGTTTTCTTGTCATTCTTTTTGGATTTTCCACAAGGACAATTATTTCAACTGTGAACAAAGATAATTTTAGTTTTTCTTTTCCAATCTATATACCTTATATTTCCTTTTTTCACAGAAATTATAAAAATGTAAAACTAGTAGATAGTAAGATTCTGCTTTCTTCAGATTGACAGAATTTTAGAAGATTTCAAACCATTAATCAAATAATAGTTGCACACAAAATAAAAATAATATATCTCAAAAAAGTGGTTTTTTTAAGTCCTGAAATCATGTGTGAAAATTCTACATAAACAGAACAATAATGCATATAAGTAAGCACTATTGCATGTTTAAAGATCCTTTTATAACTGTGTTTTATGAAAACATAAGGTTTTGGTCTATGTGGCCAGAGAGCAAAAGAACTTTATCTATTCTAGTCCATAGTATTGAAAAAATATTAACTATAACACTTAAAAATAAAAGAAAGAAAAGATTATAATGGCCTGAATAGAGAAATATCAGAGAAGCAAGAGTGGCAAAACTTAACCCACTAGGAGCTTAGAATTCTTAGAAGACTCCCTACATATATGGGAGTGAGGTAGGGTTAGGAGAGTAAGCTGCCTGTGTGACCCCTGGAATCCAGGAAAACACCAGGGTCCACCTTTACTCTCTACTTGGGATGAAGTCATTGTGTGTCACTCTGAATATTCAGTGGGCCAGAGTAAATGCACTTACAAATTATAATAATTTAGTTTGTGTTACATGTGAGCTCGAGTTCAAGACTGCTTATCTACAGGTAAGATCCTGGAAACAACCCGATAGCCTGACATCTGCTTCTTATACCATAAAGAGCTCTTACTGAGGCTGACAAGAAACTACTTCTCTAGTAAAGGCTGCAGAGAATTTTCAATATTTGAAAGATTCAACAGGCAGGAAACTTTGCATCTAAGAAAATAGAGATCAAGTAATGATACGTATAATATTTTGTAAAAGTAAGCTTAAATCCTCAAATGTAGAGGTTTAATTAGAACTCAAAATTAAGTAGTGGGTGTTTGTACAGAGAGAGATTAAAAATGGATCACTTGAAAAATCTTGGAATTAAAAACTGTAATCACTGAAATTAAAATTTTAAAACTTTCAATAGAAGTGCTAAGGAGTGAACTAATCTTGTTGAGGAGAAATGAATGAATGAACATGTGTCAAGCCAGTGAAATTAAGTCAAGGGATTGTCAGACTTAAGTATTATGTTTGTGGAAGTAGGTTGATTCTTTCATTATCCATAATTGATCCTTTTAGCTTTGGAACAATTTGGAGTGAACTTTGAATTTCTGTTTTGAACCTTTCATGCTTTTTCCAGGAACAGGAAGTTTGGCACAAAAGCCCCAGTGTGTAACTTCAAGTGTTCAAATCCTAACTCAAGTACTTAATAATTCTGAGGTGTGCACAGTATTTAAACACAGCATTCCTCAGTTTTCTCATCTTACCAGGGTTATTAAGATAGCTTTGATAATTTGAATAATGCTACACATGTAAAATATTTAGAGCAGTGTCCTACTCAGTAAGTGCTCAATAAATTAAGTATAATTACCCCACACAACATCAGTTTAATGGCTCATCTAAAGAACATTTCAACAAATTTTAAAATTTTCTTGTGACAGTTCTAGTAGGATACTCCTTAACTTAAATACATATAGATATAGACATAGATACAAACAGTGTAATGTGAAATTAGTTTGTGCAATGAATTGAACATCATTAAAGTATAAGTAGAAGATATTTCTATTTTGTCTAATACTTGTTATACAGAGTTTGAAATCTCCCTTCACACTGTGTAGTTGATTACTATAATTGCTTCTCATTTGAATCCATGAATTTGAGTCATTTTAAATGTTTTCAGTCACATATGTGATTCCATCCTGCTCCTTCCCAAATTTAGTCTAGCCTCATAGTTCCTTCCATCAGTTTGGGTTGAGTGGAGACAAGATCTTTTCTTCTCCCTGGACCTCTTCTTGCACTTACTCCTCTACCTGGGAAGATGCAGAGGAAGGAGAGGTTAGAACGGCAACTCCACATTAGAGATACAGAAATTGTCTCCATTGTGTGGGATGCTATAATCCTTCAGCTGATACTAACTGGTTTTCATTTATTTCTCTATGGCAGGTACTCAAATGCTGGCTCCTTTTGGAGAAAGATGTTTGATTATACAGAGGGTTATAGGACGTCCTTCCTGTACAGAAAATCTACCTTGGATTACTTCCCCTGTTTCTATTCCTCACCCCCACCTACTAAAATTATTACAGGAAGAATTCTTTTTTTAAGTTTAAATGCTTCTCAGATGAACCATTAATGGTGACTGTGTCGAGTTATTATGCTTAATATTTACTGAGTGCATGCTGTGGTGGTCTACTCCACAGAGTTTCGTCACATGGGCCCTTTGCTATGGAGATGCTTCATTTGGAAATAATGACAAGGCACCTTAAGTCTATCAATGGAAAACTCCCGTACTTTTATCATGATAAATAGTGAGATGCAGGCTGCCCTAAGATACTCCTACACTTGGCCAAGCTGTCTTCCAACTTTTTCACCAAGCCCTGGTGATCTCAGGCTACTTTTGCAAATTCACTAATTTTAGACATTTTATTTCCCTAGAGTTGGCTCTACTTTGCACAGACAGAATTTTATTTCTTTGACATTAGGTAACCACTAAAAATTTCTGAGGCTCAATTTCTTATGTATAGCACACATAGAAAGATACTCAATTCATGGAGTTTTACTGAGGTTCAACTCAGAGGATATTGAGTTAAACATATGAAGTTCAATTACTAGTTCTTCATATATTCATGTTCTTATATGAAGAACTATTAATCCATATCTTTCTCTCTTACACACACACACACACACACACACACACACACGTATTTTACAACTTACTTTGTATGTAAGGTCTCGTAAAGCCTTTGTAATCTAATTACAGAACATCATATCAGTATAAGGTGAAAAAGTGTAAAAGGAATATTTTGACTCCCGCCAGTTTGTTTTCCCCTTTTGCTGATCCAGCTCCCTGCACTCCTTCTGAGGTGTTCCCTCAGGGACAGGAAGGCAGCCGCACCTTAGAGTACTAGTAGGAAATGACTGTGTTGGTTTTCTACTGTTTCCACAACAAATTACCCAAAATTTAGCAGTTCAAAACAGCACAAATGTATTACCTCACAGTTTCTGTAGGTCAAGTCTGACATGGACCTCACAGGACTAAAATCAGAATGTTGGCAAGGCTTCATTCTTTACTGGAGGCTCTGGATATAATCCAATTCCAGGCGTTTTCAGGCAGAACTCGGGTCCATGGTGCTGCACAGCTGAGATTCCCATTTCCTTGCTGGCTGTCAGCCAGGGGTCTTTACTTCTTGACAGCCCACATTCCTCCCTGTGCTTCCACCTAGCACAGCAGCCTTTATTTCTTCAGTCACCTCTAGGAGGTTAGACACATTGTTGGTTTTGCTCAGTATTTCATTTCAGCGCCTTCACAGTACTAAATAGGGAGTGAATAGTCAATAAATTACTTTCCTACCACTACCCTGAGTGGTGGGCATTTTACTTAGATTTTTTTTTTTTTTTTTTTTTTTTTTTTTTGCTCTACCTATTATTAGCATAAGAGCTTCTTTGGGGAACTGGTAAACTTCAGATGAGCCTGTTTATTTTTACTGTGGCTGAAACCTAGATTTTCCACGAACCTGGTATGTTAATTAATACAGGCCCCACGTTAGGCGGGTAGATATTATTATTATTCCACTTTACCGAGGAGGCAACTGAGGCCCAGAGTGAGAGGACGACCAGCCAAGGAGAAACAGATGAAAAAACATAATGCAAATGTTCTGCCTCTCAGTATAGTGCTTCCTTCATTTCACAACATTGCTCAAGCATAAAGAAGCTGAAATTATTCCCTCTGCTGCTTCTGCACACCAGAGAACTTAATCAAAAAGCAGGTGAAAAATTAAATCACGTTGTTATCACCTGAATACAGACTGGCCTGTCCTTTACTGAGAAAGAGGAATACTGGGCGCTGGACACCATCCTACTCTGTTACTCTGTTAAGAGGGTCCCACCAGGCCGCCCCCGGGAAGGATCAAGTGAGTATTCCCCTGATGCCACGTGGGAGGTAAATGGATACCCAGCTCGGATTACATGCATAGCCACGTGGCAGTTGTGCTAATAAGGATGTATACTTTAAACTAGAATAAAACTGAGACCCACAAAACCCAGGATAGGGCACTTTTGGTTGAAAGAACAAAACATTAAAGAGTAAAGAGGGTAAAACAAAAACAAAAACCTTCTTGAAGTCTATTTTTCAATATGGAAACTGAAATTTGGCCAGTTCTAAAGGACAATCTGTTCACTTACCTCCTCTCTATTAAAGCTTACCAGCAGCTTGCAGGAGCCTTTCCAATTTCTCAGAGAAAGAATTAGCACTCAGGCTGTGAGGCATACACCAGTTAGCAGCTGGACGCGAGTCAGGGCTTCCCCTTGGGTGGTTTGGCTTTCTGCTGAAGTTGGGAAGAGCACAGCCAAGGTGGAGAAACAAAGAAAAGTGGTGTCAGTGGTGTGCTGTTATTGTTGTGAATAAGAAGTGTTTAGGCATATTGAAGTCGATGTAAAACTATAGAATACTTAGATATGTGGGTTAAAATTAGATTATCTTTAAATGTGATTGTGTATCTTTGAATGTAGAAGATTGATGTCATTATTTGGATAAATCAAAATGAAGAAAAACCATCTAGCTTCCGTCTAAATAGTCTGGGAAAAGAACAACTTAGTATTCCCACCTATGCCAAGACAGTCATGAAATATCTCTGCTTGATTTTGTAACCTAGGCTCTGAAATTTAATAATGTATGCTTTTAAAAGAAAAATAATTCCTATTCACATCTGCAAGTCTGAAGTATATTAAGGTATAGGTTTTGATTTGGTTTAAGGTGACAAATAAGCTGTATTCATATATTTTCTTTTTAACTCTCAACATGAGGTTTATTTATTTACAAGTAATCATATTAGTTTATTTTATATCCCTACAGAATATATTTAGGTACAATATATGTTTTTATTTTATTGAAGTATAGTTGATTCGTAATATTATATTAGTTTCATGTATACAACATAGTGATATAATTTTTATATATTATGTTCCATTCAAAGTTATTATGGAATAATGGCTACATTTCTCAGTGCTGTACAATATATCCCTGTTTATTGTATTTCTAGTAGTTTGTATCTTTCACACCCATACTACTGTCTTGCCCTTCCCTCCCTTTCCCCACTGGTAACTATTATTTGCGCTTTATATCTGTGAGTCCATTTCTGTGTTGTTATATACATTTTGTTTTTAATTAGATTCCACTTATAAGTGACAACGTAGAGTATTCGACTTTCTCTGTCTGACTTACTACACTAAATATAATACCCTCCAGTTCCATCCACGTTGTTGCGAATGGCACCATTTCATTCTTTTTATGGGTGAGTAATAGTCCATTGCATATATACACCATATCTTCTTTATCCATTCATCAGTTGATGGGCACGTAGTAAGGCCCATGTCTTGGCTATTGTAAATAATGTTGCTGTGAACACTGGGGTGCAGGTCTCTTTTTGAATTAGTGTTGTCATTTTCTTTAGATGTGTACCCGGTAGTAGAATTGCTGGATCATATGGTAGTTCTGTTTGCTTTTTCAGGAGCCTTTATGCTGTTTTCCAGAGTGATTGTACCAAGTTCCATTTCCACCAACAGGGTAACAGGGTTTCCTTTACTCCACATCCTCACCAACATTTGTCATTTGAGGTCTTTTTTTTTGATTATAGCCATTTTGACAGGTGTGAGGTGATATCCCCTTGTGGTTTTAGTTTGCATTTATCTGATGATTATCGATACTGAGCTTCTGTTCATGTGCCTTTTGGCCATCTGTATATCTTCTTTGGAAATATGTTCAGTCTTCTGCCCATTTTTTAATCAGGTTGTTTGATTTTTTTTGTTTGATATTGAGTTATATGATCTATTTATGTATTTTGGATCATTATTGGTTATATCATTTGCAAATATTTTTGCCCATTCCATAGGTTGTTTTTTTTATCTTCCTTACAGCTACATTTTATTTCAATGTGACTATAAAATCATAGTTAATTTAACTCTTCCCTCCCCCATTAATGGGCATTTGAGTTAATTCTAACACATTACTATTACAAAAATGCTGCAGTATTATCAGTGTATACATGTTATTTCATTTATATCTTGTGACAAACATTCAGATAAATCTATAGGGTAGATCTACATGAGACTCCTAGGAATAATAATAAAGACCTTGGTCATTCTGATATACGTTGCCAGTTGTTTTCTAAAGTTCATTGCTATTGTACCCTTTGACACCAGACGGTGCTTTTGCATGACTGAGGGAAAAATACTGTCAATATTATGTACAGGGTATTGCTTTTTGGTATTTGCTTTCTAAGTGAGAATGTTAATCTGTATTTTGCTCCTCTCGTCCCGGAACAAAGAATTTGGAAAAAGAATCCCAGGGAAAAACTACCATCGTTCTCTAACTTTCTATGCTGAGAACAGGGAAATGAGCTCACTAACAAAAGCTTAAAATAACAAGGATCATTTCATTTTATAACTAACTAAAAAAAAAAAATGGAATTTTGACAGTTCAAATTTGAGACAATGTGGAGATCTCGAAAGAGTCTTGTGAGACTACAAAATCAAATGATTGGAGAAGTTGCACTTAGAGTACAATGGTAAGAGACCAAATATAAAACATTAGAGTTCTTTTTTCAGGGAGTTAGCATATTTAATAACTGTTCATTCTGCTCTTCTTGCTTTCCCCTCCCTTGTCCTTCCCTTCATCCCTCTTTACTTTTTCCCTTTTTTCTCTCTTTTTTATGTCTTTTTTCTTTCTTTTCTCTTCTTTTCTTTCTTTCTTTCTTTCTTCCTTCCTTCCTTTCTGCCTTTCTTTCTTCCTTTTTTACACATAGGGAAGATAAGGATCAGGATAACATTATATGAAAATGCCTGTATATGCCTAATTTCCAACTTTTTATATTAGTATTTTAACATTTCACCTGTATAAAATGCTGTGTCTAACTTAATCTTAGCTGTAATTGTTTTTATGAATTGAAAACACCTAGTGTAAAAATATTTTTTTCAGTAGTTACTCAATGATAGAAAATAATGCAAAAGTGAAAACAACTCACATTATTCTTTCAAAGATTTCTCTATATGTGTAGCATGACAGAAACAAATAAATACTTGTAATATAGTAAGAGAGGTGTTAGAATTGAGATATTAATGAACTATGATGGGAAGACAGGTAAGGAAATAGTCCAGGGTTATGGTTAGGTGGGTCAGGGGAAAATATAGAGAGGTGGTAATACAAGAACCGGCTCTTTAAAGATAAGCAAATTCAATGTTTTACATATAAAAGAGAGAAAGACCTTACCTAGAGCCCATTAGCTTTATTAGATGAATGTTTTACAAAGATTACACTGAAGTAATGTGTAGTATGGGCTGGATGGTAAAGAGCATCGTGACAAAAAATGTATTAGTCATTGTGAAACTTCATAGAGGGGAAGTATGGATAAGGAGGAAAATCAGATGGCAGTAGGGAAAGAAAAAAACGGCTTGTGAAGAGTGGAGGTTTTCTAGGCAGGGGGTCAGCTTGTCAGATTGACAAGAAAGCATCAGTAAATGGAGAGGGTTCAGTAATTAGGTAAGCTAGAAAGGAAAGAAAATGAGAAAAAATGATTCTGCTATGTTGGAGTCAACAATAAAAAGAAATAAGTGAATGTCTCTCTTGTAGCTTCTCCTTTTTTCCTTTTAACCACACTAATCCATCCTCCTGCTGTGATCTATTTCAGTAAACTATTCTTGTTCAGAAAACAGCAACAAAAAAGGTACATCTCATCATTTTGAAACCTGAAGCTACTTAAATTTAAGCAGAAAGTTGTTTTTTTTATAACAAAAGTTTCTTTCCAAACAAATATTCAATTTACATAATTAACCTGAAAGTATTTTATCACAGTGACTAAGTTTGTACCATAATTTAATGGGTCACATTAACTGAGACAAGATATGTCAGGACATCAAATTTACTCTGTTTTAAATTAACTCAACAAACTTTCCTCAATGATTCATTTATTCTTTCATTTAACAAATAATTTTTGAATGTTGATTATGTACCAGAGAATCTTTTAGGATGAATGAATACACTGCAACCCTACAGAGCTTTCCTTCTAGTGATAAAAAGAAGATGAATAGATAAATATAAAATATTTTGGAAAATGACAAAGCTAAGAGGAAGAAAATTGTGAGAGATAAGAGAATTGCAATTTTATGTAGGATTTGCCAGAAAATATTGTCTGAGAGGGTGACTTTTGAGTGAAGAAATGAAGCTGGTAAAATGGCTAACCATGATATATCTGGAGAGGAGCATTCTAGCCAGAAGGAAGAGCAAAGGCTAAAATGTGTTCTGGGGGACTGTCTAGTATAATCTAGAAACAGGCAAGAGACCAAGAGGCTAAAGCAAAGTGAGCAGAAAAAAGAGCTAGATATGAGCACAGAGAGATAACATGGTCCAGTTCATGTAAGACTTTGCAAGGCATGCAGACTTTGACTTTTATTCTGATTCAGATGAGAAGCCCCTGAAATATAAACAGAAAAGTAACAGGACTCACTGTATATTTAACTGTGTCATTCTAAGTGCTATTGAGAATATACTGAATATATGCAAACGAGAAGCAGGAGAACCACTTAGGGGACTATTACAAAAAGCAAGAAGCAAGGAGTGAGTGATGTAGCTTGAACTGGAGACATAGCAATGAAGGTGGTAGTAGAGGCAGGGAGGAGTCAACAGATTTTGGATAAATGTTGATAGTAAAGTTGATGGAATTTGTCAATGGATGTTAGAGAAGGTCATCAAAAGGATGTAGCTGCTGGTTGACCTGTGAGATGGACCAAGGCAATTGGAGATGTCTCCGTCCCTCCCCTATCCTTGGAAGTATTTTCTGCCCATTGTCCCCATAGCCTGAGCTTCAGTTTCAAGGACACAAACTTGAGATACTAGTGTGTCGTTGTGACCATCTGGACAGTGTACATTACTGAACCTCGTTAAGGAGTCTATATAAATTTTAAGATTCTGGCTGGGAGGTACAGGGCTCTACTTATTTACAACAAGCTTCATATATAAATTCCCTTGCTTGTTAAAATTGCCATTTACCAATCGAGAGTGGTCTGCCACTTTTCTTCCATTTCTCCTTGCCCTCGGTATATGGTTTTAGGTTCAACCTGAGGAACTCCCAAGGTTGTGAACCAACAGTGGATTGCATGTAGGATATTAGAAAAGGCAAGAGTCAAAGAAAGCTGCAAATTTTGAAGCCTGAGGAATTGGAAGAACAGAGTTGCCATTTGGTGAAATGGCAGATACTATTGAGAGATCAAGTTGGAAGGGAATGTCAAACACTCAATCTCTACATGTTAAGTTTTAGAAGCCTACTAAACATCCACTGGAGGTGTCCAGTAAGTGGTTAAATATATGAGTCTGTAGTTTAGGGAAGAAGTCCAGACTGGAGATTTAAGTTTAGAATCCGCTAGCAGCTACATATTTGTCCCAATTATGTCCTTTAAATGTAACAGACAATATTGGAAAGACAGAAATGATCTTGTCTTCAGTGAGTGACAGCCAAATTGAAAAGGCATAATGTATAGTAGTAAAATAGCAAGCAACCAGTTCCAAACTGTACAGATCAGTGCTAAAGTATCTTTCTGTAAAGGAGGGAGTGGTTTATAGCTGGAAGAGGCTACACAGAATAGATTAATCTTCAGAAGCCAAAAATATTTTAATCAGAAGAATGAAAGAAATAGGGACTTTCAGAAAGGGAAAGAAACGTGAGAGGATTTTAAAAATAAAATACATATTTTGCTTCCTTTGACCCACTTGATTTCCCTTTATTGCCTTTCTACCGTCTTCCATTCTTATACTTGTAAATGTTTTCTTTCAAAAGCATAAATCTCTTCTTTATATTTTCCAAGGGATAAAACTGAACTACTAGCAGAACAATGACACCCTTCACTTTTTGGGTACTGTCTCTACACTGCCTATTTTTTTTTCATTCTTCTTCACGAGAAGCTAGTGGTCTTTTCTTGAACTCCGTGGCTCACTAATGCTATGTACTTATGACTCTTTGTCTTCACTGTCATTGCCATTTTCAATTTGCAGCTACAGTTTATTCAAATTTCCTTACTTTTTTTTTTTTTTTACTGAAGTATAGTTGATTTACAATGTGTTTGTTCCTGGTGTACAGCATAGTGATTCAGTTTTATGTATATACATATATGCTTTCTCATATTACTTTTTCATGATAGGCTCTTACAAGAGATTTCCTTACTTTTTACTTAGTCTCTTTTTCTGTTCCAGGATCCCGTCCAGGATTCCAAAGAATATTGAGTTGTTATGTCTTAGGCTATTCTGGCTTCTATAGTTACTTATACTTCTCTTATTTTTGATGACCTTGACAGTTTTAAGGAGACATATGTTGTAGAATGTCCCTCTATTGAAATGTGCCAGATTTTTTTTTAAATGATTACTTTGGGGTTATGGATGTAAGGGAAGTTCACAGAGGTAATTGTCATTTCATCACATCATAATATCAACATGATTTATGACTGTTGACCTTGATCAGTCTGTTGAGCAGGATTGTTGACTTAAGATGTTGACCTTGATTACTTGGTTGATGTTATGTTTGTCGAGTTTCTCTGATACAAATTTGTATTTCCCTCCCTCTCTCTTCCATGCTTTACTCTTTGGACGTTACTATGTCCAACCCAGCCTTAAGCAGTGGGGAGTTATGCTCCCCTTCTTTTAGGGTGGAATGTCTACAGAAATTGTTTTGAATTCGTCTCCTCAGGGGATTTGTCTTTTCTCACCTATTTTCTAGTTTTTTTCAACGATTTATTTGTATCAGTATGAACTCAGAAATATTTAATATCTTTACAGTTTCAGTTTTACCTTTTCTGGAGTATCATATCACTGGAATCATATACTATGTAGCCTTTTCAGATTAGGTTTTTTTGGTTAGCAATATGCATTTCCCATTTCCCATGTCTTTTTATGGCTTTTTAGTTCATTTCTTTTATTGCTGAGTAATATCACACTGTATGTATGTAACAGTGTATTTAAATATTGAAGAACATCTTGGATGCTAACAGTCTTTGGCAATTATGAATAACACTGCTATAAACATTCACATGCAGGTGTTTTTTGTGGACATAAGCCTTCAACTCAATTAGGTAAACAACTAGGTGTATAATTGCTGTATCATATGGTAAGACTATGTTTAGGTTTATAAGTGTTGTATGAATGATGGTGTCTGTTTATTGGTTCCTAGGTGGTTGATTTCTTCACTGTAGGATGAGTCCCCTTATCTCACAAGTGTCCTAGCTCTAAACTCAACTTAAGCAAATTTTTAGCCATTTAGTCCTTGCCTACTTTGCCTACTCTAAGTGTCTTAGCTCTGGCTGCCATGACAAAATACCATGGACTTGGTAGCTTAAATAACAGAAATTTATTTTCTCAATTCTAGGGGATGGAAAGTCCAAGGTCAGTTTCTGTTGTGGTCTCTCTTCCATAGCAGATGGCCACCCTCTCTCTGTGTCCTTAAATGGTTGAGAGAGGGAGAGCAATCTCTCTGGTATTTCATCTTATAAGGGTAATAATCCCATCATGAAAGTCCCACCCTCATGCTTCATCTAATCTTAAGTACCTTCCAAAGGTCACAGTTCCAAATACCATCACATTGGGGATTAGAGCTTCAAATAAATTTGAGGGGAGGACACAATTCAGTTTACAGCACTCTGAAAACTGATCCAGTGGTCATTGGCCATTGATGAGACAGAGACTTGGGATAGAACTCCAAGCCACCAGCGCTCTTCAAAGTTCTCTGACTCAGAGATGGCCTGCGTGCTGAGGAGAGGTATCACCTAGACACACAAGTCCCCTGCTTCAGTCCCCCTTCCCCGCAGTAGATCCCTTGCTGTACTCATTTCTGGTTGACAGCCCCCTCACACGCAAAGCTTGTGTGTTACTCCTCCTCATGGCCACATCTTTTTCTTTGTGCAGTCACAAAACCCCTTAAATCCCCTACAGTAATAGCCAAACTGCCTTCCAAAGCAGCTGTGACAATTTGAATTCTCACCAGTAATGAGTGACATATCTATTGTTCCACATCTTGGTTAGCATTTGGTATCTTTAGTGTTTTGCATTTTAGCTACTTTCCTAGGTGTATAGCGGTATCTTTTTTAATTATCAATTTCCTGATGAAAAATGATGTTGATCATCTTCATATGCCTATGTGCCATCTGTGTATCTTCTTTGCTGAGATGTCCAGGTTTTCCTAGTTTTTAATTTGGATTGTTGTTTTCTAATAGGTAAGTTTTAGGAGATTTTAAAAAATATTTTAGGTACAAGTTTTTTTTGTCAGATATGTGTTTTGTAAATATTTTCTCTTGGCCTATGGGTTGTCTTTTTATTCTCCTAACAGTGTCTTTTGCAGAGCAGATGTTCTTAATTTTAACAAAGCCATGGATTGTGATTTTTGGTTTGTCTATTTTTGTGTCAGGTTAATTAGTTTCCCTTTTATGTAACAAAGGGATTTATTTTTTATATTCCTTTAAAATTTAATTATATGTAAGTATATAATTAAATAAAATAATTACAGCTGACCCTTAAACAATGGGAGAGTTGAGGTGCTGACTCCCACACAATCAAAAATCTACATACAACTTTACAATCATCTTTCTGTATCCATGGATCAACTATATAATTTATATTTATATTTTAGTTTAGTTTCCCTTTTCTAACAGGGATAGAGTTGTAATAGCTTACATCCTGCCCCTACCTGTCCAAAACAGGAAACATAAGAGGATTTTTCTAGGATCATCAAATTGAGAACCCAGTGAGGTTCCTATAGGTAAACCCACGAAAGTGTAGGGGACCCCCTAAAACTGGGTCCTCCAGAGTTTCTTACTCTGCCTTCAGGAATTTATGAAAATTGCCATGTAACTTTTCCTACTAGGACCTGACTCCAGAGCTTCTCCTCAAGGTGAGCTGCTCTGGGCAATGATTCTTAGTATCCTATATTCCAGATTTCTGGGTGGCAGTTTGCCCCATGACCTCAATTATTTGATGGATCTAAGAAAAATCACCGATTCCCAGTGTGTTTACCATTTTTTCTTGTAAAAGGCAAAGTTATTGTAACATTTCAGAAATTTTAAGATATTAGTGAAATTTCACATTTGTGGTAGGCTGCTTCATATTGCAATCGTGTACTGTGAACTAGTTCTGTTTTTTCTGTGTCTCACATTGCATATGAGTCTTCAGTAAAATCCACTCATCTCTTTTCCTTTTCCACTTTTCCTCAGTACCTCTTTCTTTTGTTTAGTCTGTCTCTCTGCCCTTTCCTTTCTCGATAAACTTCCACTCCCTTCATCAATAACCTCTTCTCTTACTCTGAACTCCTTTTCTCTTCTAATGTCAAGGGAATGTTTTCTCCATTTTTATTTTCTCCTTCCTCTTTATTATCTCCTTATTCTATATGAAGTGGAAAAGAGGAAAGAAAAAAGAAAACAAAATGAAGTCAGATTAGCTTTAATGAGGAGTGTAATCTTCCTTTAAAGCCTCTAAAAATGCCATGAAGTGACCCTTAGAGTTTCTACAGAAATCTGGCGTGGTTATTCCTCCATCTTTTAATTAAATGTATTTAGTCAGTCCAAGAATTCAATAAAAAGAACTAATTTTTATTCTTCTTTTCTCTGTTTTGTTTAATTGGTATTATTGCAACAGTATTATTTTCCTACTATTTTCCCTTGCAAGTGCACATTATTTCAACTACATTATGGACTAAATAGAGTTCTGTGGGCTTGTCAGAGACCTAACTACCATTTAAAACATTGTTTCCTTGGGAAAATTACTCCCTAGGTCTAAACAACTAACTACACAAAACTTTTGTATAAAAGCTATTTATAAGTGTGATAGAGTAGGTTTCTTCTTTCCACTTTGATCTCCCATCCCTCAGAATCAAAGAAAAAACTAGATGGTAATTTGTCCCGGCAGACCAGACCCAAATTCTGTTTCTAATAATAGCAAAAACATTCTCTTAGTGAATACCTGGATACTGTAGAACCCTGGGTTAAGTACAATATTAAACATTTTAATTTCAAAATAATCATATTAAGTAGGTATTGCTATCACATTTTATTTGTGGAAAAATTGATACTCTGGTTGATTAAGGAAATTTCTTAAACTCACAATGTTTCTTAGTGGCATAACCGAAATTCCAGCCTGGAATCGTTTGAACTCACACAACACTAGGCTACAGCTTCAAGATGATGTTGATCAAATACAAAGGCAACACTGCCATTTCTCATTTCTCCATTATTTTGCATATATTTAGTTCCTAACATGTTATATAATGCATTCTTATCATCTGTTTAAGCACCAGTGTAAAGGCATTATCTAGCTGTATGTCACTTTTAGAATAGACTTCATGGTAAAATACATGGGACATTTATGCAAAAAGGAACATTCTACTATCCTGAAGTGCTAAATACTGTTAAGTCTGAGGGAAAATATAACTATTCAAATAACAAAAATAATAAAGGATATTTTTTATTTCTTATGTAGCATATAAAACAGTCCTAATATATCTTTTTACATTTAACCATTATTTTTTCAAGTATTTTTGAGGCATTACACTGAAATGCAAGTTCCCTGTAACTTAGATTTACATGTTATATTATATATATTTACAAAGCCCCCCAGAAAGCAGCATATTCTATAATCTTTCAGTATGATGACAGCCCAAAAGAAAATATGTTTTAACATATTTATAGTGTACTCTTCTGTGTTTGTCCATATTATATCATAACATGCTCTATGAACAATGTTTTTCAGAAGTTCAAATAGAGGAAAAGAGAAGAGATTAGAATCACTACATGACACATGGCATCCAGACATTCCAACTCCAAAGAACCCATAAAACAGAGTGCAGAATGATGTAAGGTCTTAAATAAATGGATTGTAGAGACAATTTTCAAGTCCAAACTTTCAAAAATTTTATTATTTTAATGTCTACTAAAAATTACATAAATATGAATTTGGTACATTTTCATAATGCTACACTAGCAAACTTAGCTTTATACTAATAAGGATATTAATACAAAGTCAGTGACATGATTAAAATTGATATTTGTGGTAGTTCTTTGGCCGTGTAAGTGACTGATTAGCTAAACTAATAACAAAGATATGGTCTTAATATTATGTTATACACCATCGTCTTTCAATATTTTTTTAACAAGTGGGATCTAAGTAAACTTAAAAGCTTTTGTGTAGCTAAGGATACCATCAACAAAGCAAAAAGCAACCTACAGAATGAGAAAAAATATTTGTAAATGATGCGACTGACAAGGGACTAATTTCCAAAATATACAAACAGCTCATACACCTCAATTAAAAAAAAAAAAAAAAAAAACAAGCAACCCAATCCAAAAGTAGGCATGAGACCTAAATAGGGGGCATGTTAGGGGGAACTTCCTGCAGTTCAGTGTGGGGTTAGAGTATTGAGAAGCACTGCTAATTCAGCTAGAACTGCGTTTTATTTCTAAATGCTAGATGAGGCTTTAATTGCCACATGGTAGAGGAAATGTTTCCTAATATTTTAATCCAGAGAATGACCTAATAAATTTGTCATTTAGAGAGCTTACTCTGGGATTTATACAGAATATAGATTGATAAGGGGTTTTAATATATTCAGAGACATGAGTCAGTAGGTTCTTAGAATACATAGTAGAAAAATAAGATCCATAAGAAAGAATGCATTGTGAAAATAGAGAAGACATACTATAAGAAGAAATCTTTAAAATACGTATAGTTGGATTTGTTATGTGACATTAAATAGGGAAATTAGCAATGCTGACATTTTGCTAATCAAGTCTCAACATTACTTAAAATACATAGATTCTGAGAAATAGAAGTCTCTTTCCTAATATCTTAATTTCTGGATGCCTCAGTCTCAGCTTTTGAATTTTGGGAGCTTTCACTTAATATATTCTCATATGTACAATTTATTTCATCCTTCAAAGTCACCATCTACAACAGGAGGATTACCTAAGAAATAAGAGTAAGATACAAAGAAGAAAGCGTCTCCCTCAGGTCTATAGATATTATTTAACTCAATAAATCTAATATTAACATTTCCACATGTAATCAATTTTTGAAAAAAGTTGTAAATGAGGCATTTTACACTCTTCTTTTTATACTAAGGCTAGGAAAGCTAGTGAATATTTTATACCTATTGCACATTTCAATTTGGATTGGCCACATTTCAAGTGCTCAGTAGCCAGCGTGGCTAGTGGCTGCAGTGTTGCATATGGAACCTTTCGATGATTTCTAAGTTTTCTTCTATCTCTAAAAATGCCGGCTACTATGGATGTAAATATTTGATAGATAGAAACAGTAAGTAAGTAGACCTAAACTATTTCACCATGGTTATCTGAGCCAAAGGATTTTAATATTCCTTATATCTGAAAATGTCATAGCAACGATGACCTGTTACTGAACACTAGCAGGTTTTCATTTCAGCTGTCAGCAGAGTGAAGCTGCAAAAAATTATGGTTTGTCATTGCTGGGCCTCTGTGTACTCCTCAGAACTGCCAGGGGCTGGGCCTCTTTCCTACTGGAGAAAGCTGAGCTAGCAATCCTGCACAATCACAAAAGAGTCCTTTCCGTCCTGTTACAGCTTCATACTATTGCATTTGGACCTTCATTCTCTTTCCCACTCAGTCATGTCCTGAACCAGGCTTGGCGCCCTTCTTGGCCCTATTTCTGCTCCATGTCTGGTTCAGCTCATTTCCAATGTGTGGCTCTAGCCTGGGACTCATTATGTTTTCCCTGAAGCTGATTTCATCTTCCTGTTGGTGAGCTGAAAAGAGGTACTCCATCAGTACATTGTGGTTGTTAGATGGGTCTTCTCATTTAGTCTGCACTGAACGATATGCAGGTCTGTTGAGGATAGCAACTCCATCATCTCACCTAAAGAAAATGACATCTGTATAATGACTGTGAAAACTGAGATTCACATATCAGATTTTAGCATTTTTTTTTAACTGACTATTTTGTCTACTTCCACTCACTGGATTCTTACTGAATAAAAAAAAAAGAGAGAGAGAAAGCTTATAGACATGTTAGAGATCATATACATCAAGAAAGAGGTTTTGTGGTAAGTTTTTGTTGCTGCCGGAAAAAAATTACCAAACCCTTAGTGACTTAAAACAACAAGTTTATTGTATTTCCATAGGTCAGAATTCCAACACAGGCCTCTGGCTAAAATCAAGGTGCTGATAGGACTATGGTCTTTTCCACAGGCTCTAAGGGACGATCCTTTTCCTTGCAATACACAGTCTGCATTCTAGTTTGAGTTTGTTCTTGCTTTTGTTTTATCTGTGGTATATGTTGTTAATTAAGGATAGAAGTTCATGTTTTTATATGCAGTTATCCAACTTTTCCAGCATCATTTGTTAAAAATACTATCCTCTTCCCGCTGAATTGCTATGACTCCATTGCCAAATTTAATTAAATATATATATGTGCGAGTCTATTTGTGGGCTTTCGATTCTGTATCATTGATCAATTTGCCTCTCTTTACACCACGGCTTCCATGTTACGATAATGAAGCTTTATCTAGTAAGCATTGCGATCTGCTAGTGTATGTTCTCCAAGCTTTTTTTTTTTTTTAAGAGATGTTTCGTATATTCCAGGCCCTTTGAATTCATACAAATTTTAGAACCAACTTGTCATTTTCCACAAAAAAATAGGCTGTTAGCATTTTGACTGGTATTTCATCGAACCTGTAGATCAATGTGGATAAAACTGACATAATAATATTGAATATCCCAATCCATGAACAATTTATATTGCTCCGTCGATTTAACTCTAATTTATCTCAGCACATGTCTTTGAGCATAGTTATAATAGCTGTTTTAAAATGCTTGTCTACTAATTCCAACATCTGGATCTTCTTGAGATTAGCCTGTACTGATTGCCTTTCTACTTAAATCTTGGTCACATTTTCTTACTTCTTCCTACACTTAGTAATTCTGGAATATGTCGTAGATATGAATAATACATAGCGTAAGTTCTAAATTCCATTATGTTTCTCTGAAAAATGTTGATTTCTCTTTTTAAGAAAACTGGTGAAATTGGCCAGACTCAAACTCCAAATTTTGTCTTCCCCTGTCATAGTTTACAGCAGAATTTCTGTTTCTTTCTTTGGTTCTTAGCTCAGCGTCTTGAAGTCTTACCCACACACATAGTTTAGGAGTCAGTTTGGGATCTGGGCAGAGATTTTCAGAAAATGTGGGGGTAAAACATATGGTTCTCTCTGTGACTTATGTTTCTTCCTTTTCAGTTGCTATTTTACCCCAATCTCTGTCTTCTTGTTGTTCAAGCCAGTAATACTCGGCTCACTCTCTGGAAAAATCTTGAAGTCTGGTAGCTGATACTCACCAGTGCTGTCTCCTTATCCCAAGTGTAGGCTGCCATCCAGTGCCTGCTTACTTCTGATGATCTTCCAATGCTTTCAAGCAGTCATTATTTAAATTTTATCCAGATATTATAGTTATTGGCTGAAAGAGTTGATACAAGAGAAGTTATTTCTACATTAGTAGACTCTGAGCACTTTACTTTGAAACTGATAATGAAGTGAATTGCATTGGCAAAATTTATAATATCACAGCATCTTTGAATAGCTAAGCAAGTACTTCTTGGTCAAGGTGTACTGCTATTTAAATAACTTTGAAGTATGTTTCCCAGTGTGTTATTTAGGATATTTGCATGAATTTTCTAAAGTGATATTGGTCTCAAGCATTCTTTTGTTGTTCTTTCCTTTATTGGTTCTAGTTTCAGGGTTATGTTCATTATCTGTAATTTTCCAACCTTTTTCTACGCTTTGGAGCTCTGTAAATACTTAGATTTATTCCTCGAAAATTACTTAAGGTCAAACTCTATGACCATCTAGGCTTAGTGTATATTTGGGTAGGTATTTAATAATTTTATCCTTTTTGAGTGTTTTTCAAGTTTTCTACTTCTTTTTCAGTTATTCTTGTCAATTAAATTTACCTACAAAACTTTCTTTCTAGTTAGATTTTAAAATTAATGTGTATAAAGATGTACAATTCTATAAAATTTAAATGCTTTCATATCTATAGTTATCATTCTTTCTAGATATTGTTAATTTCTGTCTTTGATCCACTTCAAAAAATAATTTCTAAAGTTTTTGTTTGAATTTTTAAAAAACTATTATTTTTGTTATTTAACTGTAGTAGTATGTCTTCCTATTACTTTCCATATTTTGTTATTTTTGTATCTCTACTTCCTTTTGGTTTGTTTAGCTATTTTCCCATTCACTTTATATGAAAGCATATTCTTTTCTATATTTCTTGTTTTTACTTTAATGCCTTTCAAACTGTAATTTTTCTTCTGACTGTTGCCTTTTTCACATCTTACAGGCTTTATGTATAAAGGATTAATTGTTGTCAAGATAACATACAATTTTTATTTTGATATCTTTTATTAAGAAATATCTGTAATTATGATTTATTAACTTGAGTACTACTTCCTTTTTTTTCTTGTTATTAGTGATATTTTCTTTTTATGTAGTTTACTGTTAGTTTTTATGTTTTTGCTATGTTTCATTCTTATTGGTCTCATGGATATTTTCTCTAAAAGCCTCATAATTTTTCAAAATTAGAAATAAAGGCCATGTAGGACACAGCAATCAAGGTGGCTGTCTACACACCAGGAAGGGAAGTCTTACCAGAAACCATGCCTGATGGCAGCTTGGCCTTGGACTTCTAGCTTTGTGAAATGTAACAAAATAAATTTCTGTTGTTTAAGCCACTCAGTCTGTGGTATTCTGTTACGTTGACCATAGCAGACTAATACATATTGGAAGAAAGCTTTCAGTCTTTCATCATTGAGTATGATGTTTACTGTAGTTTTTTTTTTTTTTTTAATAAATACCCCTTATCATGCTGCAAGAGATCCATTTTAGACCTACTTTCATGAGATTTTTTTTTTTAATCACAAAAGGGTGTTGGATTTGGAAAAATGACCTTTCTGCATAAATTGAGATGATCATTTGTTTTTTTCCCTTCATTCCATTTTATGTATTACAGTGATTGATTGAAACAACCTTATATTCCAGGGATAAATCTCATTTGGCCATGGTATATGGTGGTCCTTATAATATGCCGTTGGATTTAGTTTCCTAGTGTTATGCTGAAGGTTTTAAAATCAATATTCATAAGGAATACTGGTCTGTAGTTTTCTATTCTTGTGATATTTTTAACTGGCTTTGAAAGTATCAGGATAATGTTTGCCTCAAAGAATAAGTTATGAAGTGTTCCTCCCTTTTTTATTACTTTTTTTAAAGCATTTGAGGTAAAATAGTGATAATTCTTCTCTAAGTCTTTGATAGGATTTATTAGTGAAGCCACCTGGTCCTGGAGTTTGCTGGGAGATTTCTGATTGCTGATTCAGTCTCTTGCTATTGGTCTGTTAAGATTGCCTACTTCCTTTTGAGTCCTTAGGCATTTTGTGTGCTTATAGGAATTGATCTGTTTCATCTAGGGCAATTTGCTGGCATAGAATCGTTCTTAGCATTATCTTATAGTCCTTTTTATTTCTGTAGGTTGGTAGTAATATTCCCATTCTCATTTCTGACTTTAGTTATTTGTGTCTTTTCTCTTTACTTCTTTATGAGGCAAACTAAGTATTTGCCTATTTTCTTGATCTTTTAAAAAATAATTTTGGTCTTATTGGTTCTCTCCATTGTTTTTCTATTCTCTATAGTATTTGTTTCTGCTCTAATCTTTATTATTTGCTTCCTTCTTCAAGCTTTGGACTTACTTTATTCTGTTTTTTCTTTTCCTCTAGTTCTTGATAAAATTAGTTTGTTGATTTGAAATCTTTATTATTTCTTGATTTATGAATTTATATTTATAAATTTTCATACAAGCATTGCTTTTCCTGCACCCCACACGTTTTGGTATGCGTTCTTTCAGTTTTTGTTTATCTCTATTTTGTGATTTCTACTTTGACGCCTTGGTTATTTAACATGTTGTTTAATTCCTATATATTTCTTTTTTCAGTTTTCCTTCTGCTGTTGAGCTTTAGCTTCCAACCATTGAGACCTGTTTTGTGGCCTGATATATGGTTTATCCTGGAGAATGTTCTATGTGTATGTAATAAGAATATGCATTTTGCCGTTGAATGGAGAGTTCTCTATATTTCTGTTAGGTCTTGATTGCTGGCAGTATTTTTCAAGTCCTCAATTTCCATGATGATTTCCTGTACAGATATTCTACCAACTTTTGAAAGTAGTATACTGCAGTCTCTAGCTATTATTGTTCAGCTGTCTGTTTCTCCTGTCAGTCTTTCAACTGTTTCCTTCATATATTTTGAGGAGGCGGAGCTCTGGTTTTGGTGTATGTAATTATAAATTTTATCGCTTCTTGATAATTTGACATATTTATCAATATATAATGTCCTTCTTTGTCTCTTTTAATAGTTACTGATTTAAACTATATTTTGTCTGATAAATGAATAGCCATGCACCTCAGCTCTCTTTTGGTTAAAGATTTTGTGAAATCTTGTGATTTCCTTTTTTATCCATTCTGCTTATCTGTATCTTTTTACTGGGGAGTTTAATCCATATATGTTTAGAGTAATTACTAATAAAGAAGGATTTACTTTTGCTATTTTGATGTTTGTTTCCTGTAGGTCTTATAAATAATTCTCATATATTGTCTATCTCTTATTTTCTTCATTGCAACCTTCTTTGTGTTTAGTTGATTTTTTTTTAAATGAATCGTTTTGATTCTCTTTTACTTTTTTGTGTATATAATTTTTAGATATTTTCTTTCTGGTTACTGTTGATGTTACATTTTACATGCTAAATTTAAAGCAGTCTAATTTAAATTGGTATTAATTTAACTTCAAAAGTATACAAAAGCTGCTTCTGTATACCCTCATCTTACCTCCTTTATGTCGTCATCATCAAAAACTGATTCTTCATGTGTTGCGGGCCCAATAAAAAGTGGAGTTGCAAACCAAAAATATACTAATACTTTCTTTTTTATTCACTCATGTATTTACCTTTCCCAGAGAACCTTATTTTTTCATATGGCTTTAAATTACCATCTAGAGTTCTTTCACTTCCATCTTAATGGCTCCCTTTATCATTTCTTATAGGTCAGATCTAGTGGTAATAAATCCCTTCAGCTTTTGTTTATCTGGAATTGTGTTGATTACTTAAAGACAATAAACTAAGATAATTGGAGGAACAGAAGTTATAAAAAAAATCAAATAAACTTTTCATAATAAGAAATGTTATACCTGAATTTTTTTTTTTTTAAAAAAGTGGAAAGATTAGGGAAGATTAAAGACCTTGGGGGTGGGGAATCAATGAAATTTAAGATGTAGCAATAAAAACTATACAAAAAAGTCATAGAAAAGTAAAAGATTGAAAAAGAAAGCAAACCACTGTGACTTGTGAGAAAATATTAAATGTCTCAAATACATTAGGAGTTCAGAAATTAGAGAGGGGAGAGAGAGTGGGAAAGAATAAAATATTTGAAGAAGTAATTCAGAAGTATTTTCCAAGTTTGATAAAAACTACCAATCTACAGATTCAAGAAACTTGATTAACTCTATGCAAAAATAAAGAAAATCATACAAGACACAGCATAATTAAATTCCTTAAAACCAGTGAAAAAGAAAATTTTATAAAAAGCCAGTGAAAAACAGGCATATTTCCTTCAAAGGAACAAAGATAATGACAGCAGACAATTTGTGAGAAACTTGGGAATGTGGCATCAATAGAACACCATCAATACTCAGAAAAAAATATTTTTAAAATGTATGAAATAAAGAATTTTTCAGGCAAATAGTGAGAGACAATAGATCAGTACTGTAAAAAATGTTAAATTAATTCTTCAAGGAATAGGAAAATGATCCAAGTTGAAAAATTGGATCTAGTAAAAGAATAAACATAGGAAATTATAAATTTGGAGGTAAATATAAAAGTTATTTTTCTCATTTCTGAATTTTTAAAAATATAATTAATCATTTAAAACAACAGTAATGACTTCAACTGAATTATTTCAAATTTATACCCTAGGAGAAGTAAAAATATGCCCATTAACTGGTTATTAATAATCATATTAAAATAGGAATGGTTTAAACATACCAGCTAAAAGAAATATTTTCTGTCCTTTAAAGCAAGACTCAACTACATACAGTATACAATAAATCAATTATAAATACAAAGATATGTATAGCTTAGAAGTAAAAGGATGGAAAAATATACCATGAAAATGCACAAAGCAAAATTAAAGAACATCTTACAAAATAATTGACCACCACTCTACAGAAGTATTGAGATGAACAACTATGAAAAATCAAGAAACATTCTGGATTGATTAATACTAAGGGAACATGAAATCTAAATGAAATGTGTGATCTGACTTTTGAGTTTGGGGAAAAATCTAACAATTAAAAAACTGTTGAAATTCAAAAAAAAGTTGTGGTTTAGTTAATAATACTGTACTGACATTAATTATTTAGTTTAGGTATTTTGCTCTGGTTATAAAAGTTATTGGAATTGGGGAAAGCTAGGTGAGGGGTACATGGGGATTCTCTGTACTTTCCCTGCAACATGACAGTAAATCTAAAATTGCTTCAAAGAAATAGTTAAAAACTTTTTAAACTAGGAGGAGAATCCATGAACTAGAAAAAGGAAACTTAATCCTGACTCATATTTTTTACTTTGTATTCCTCACCATAAATAGTTCTTCATGCGTGGTAAGTGTAGTCTTTGTAATACGGTAAGAATATCAATAGTATGATGAGCTATCCGAAAGGTATATGTAAATAAAGAATACCAAAAAATTCCAGGAATAATCACAAAGACAGAGTCATATGTGCACAAAAATGATCTTTGTCTATAGAGCTTTTAGTGAGAAGAAATAGGAATTCTTTAAAATTTGAGATATTATAAGCACAAAAGGGATAAAACTTCACTTTTCCTGAATACTACTATTAATATTTCCTTTAAAAACCGGTGAAAATTTTCCTTTAGTGACAACTTTCCAAGAGGTGATATGCCATTTTTTTAAATGATGAAAATGCTAATAAATACATGCTTTCAGTAGAAGAGCAGAACACTAGAAATTTCTAAGGATTAGAAAGAAGAAAAAGATAGTCTTGTCTATTAATATTAACATTAGTTATAGAAAAAAACCCTTTAACAATATAAAAATGTTAAATTATTTACCAAAGAAAGCTTTTTGTTTTGGTTTATTTTGTTTTGCATTTTCTATGTAGTCTTTCTTTCATTATCATGTCAAATAAATTTTGTACTGAGATCTATAGTGATCTCTTTTTCAAAAAAAAAAAAAAAAAAAAGAAAGAAAGAAAGAAAAGAAATGCTCTGTTCTATCTGTTTCCTGGAAGGAAAGCATTCATGTGATCAGAAATTGCCTTGCTTCTTGGAATGGAAATATGATATGAGTGCATTCTTATCCTTGTATTGTTGAAATAGCAGAGTTCAGTGATGGTGTGAAGACTCAGGGAGATGCCATTAGAGCACGGGGATTGTGCACAGGGAGCTAAACCTCTTAACACAGCAGAATTAGGTATTAAGTCTTTAAAACTTTAATTTCTTCTCTACTCATTCTGTAAGCCAAAATAAAACATAAAGCAGTATGAGTGCATTCTACTCTATAAGTTAAAGACATTTCATTAGTCATTTTATTTGTATTAGCTAATCTTATTTGTGTCTATAAAACAATAATTTTCAACCTTATATAGGGCAAAGCTCTTACAAATATCAGCACATCTTGAGCTTGGATTTGAAGACTATTTTCTGTTTCAAATGAACTGCTTTTTTCTGTGTAAAATTCTTTCTAGAAAAGTGTGAACAATTCCCCTGTTTTCATAATTAAAACAAAAGAATAAGAGAAAAACAATTGATTCTACTTATAATCTGTGACAGTCTTGTTTTTTTCTAAAACTGATTAAACTCATATTTCATGTCATCTATTTTTAGGTTAAACATGTCTAATATTCACGTATTTCATGGTTCCAGTGTCCACTTAGGTCTAATGTCAGCTGATACACACTGCCAACTAAAATAGTTACTTGCTTATATGTGTCTGTACCACACTTAGAAGAGACAGCTATGATCTCAAATTGCTGAAATCCAAGGTCTAACTTATTGACCACCCTGAAATTTACCACATTTACAAATATACTGGCATAATAGATGAAACTGGCTTAGGTATAGTAAAAGATTGCTCAGTAATGCCAAATGGTGAGCCACTGCTTTATTATAACCTGTCTCGCAGGACTGGTTTTGGGTTTTGAAATAATCATGGTTCTAGGAATCATTTATTGGGGAGTTAGTATGTTTCAAGTACTGTACTCAGTACTTTATATTATCATCCTTAAACTCCAAACAACTCTATAATACAGGAAATATTATCTGTTTTATAAAAGGAGGTAATTATTCCATCCACAGTGTCATAACTAACAACTGAGCTGGTTTCCAAACTAGATTATTGGATTCTAAGGCACATGGTCTTAATGTCTATATAGTGAAAAGAACCCTGGAAGAATAGCCACTGGGGAGATAATTGCTTATGATGACTGCACTCTAAAGTGGTTTTAAATACCCTACCACTGAGAAGCTCTTTGTCTCCTTTGTATAAGCCCCAAGGGATATAAAACTATAAACTTCACTTTGCTTTTTAAATGATTGCCCAGCAAGTGCAAAGTCTTTTTAAGAAGTCATGAGGAGGAAATGAACTAGCTCAAAGTCTCTCATCAGCTTCACACAGAAAGTAAACTCTTTTGTGCAAATGCATTTTGCTGTAAACAGTTCCATTATTAGCTGCTATCCCTTCCCAGTGGGTAAAATGTGAAACAACAATAAATTTCTATTCCCCATATAACTTCGGATGAAACAATAAATAACATTGTTCAAAAGGCAAAAAGTCAATTATTTTCTACTTCTTAACTATTTGAGTAGCAACTGGACAGAAATAGGTGACATGATGTCTATTATGTCTAAAGACAAAATATTAGTTATTTAAATCTTGATTGGAAAGGTTCTGTTCTAGAATTTTAGACCTACACAGAACCACAGAAATTAAATTGCCCATCTTGCTTAACTTGTAGGTGAAGAAATTCAGCTCAGAAGAACTGTCTTTTTAAGATCATGCAGCAAACTATTGACAAGCCTGGGAATAAAACACGAGTGTCTTGAGTTCTTTCCTGAGGCTGACTTGAGGCACTAGTTTAGACATTTAATTACAATTGAATTATCATGAAATGGAAAAGAAAACAAACTGACTAATATATAAAGTTCTGAGACCTATTAACAAAAATACTGAATTATCATTTGTTTCTTCTCTTAATCTTAGCTGGTTACACTCTCCATTGCTACTATCAAAATCTTGAGTCATCCTGAATTTTATTCCTTTTCACTTCCTAAATCACTTATCTGTGCTTGAATGAAAGTGTTTTATGTACTCATTTAGATTTTTTCAGTCTGTTTTTCAAAACTTAAATGTAAGTTCTTTAAAGGCAGGAGCTTTATGTATGTTTTTTAACCACTATTTCCAGGGGTGTGACCAACCATCCTGGTGTTCTGAGATTGAGTTTCCCTGGTAATGAGCTTTTTAGGGCTAAAACTGGGAAAATCCTTGGAAAACAGGGATGATTTGGCCATCCTATCAGGGCCTCTGTGTATAGTTTTACAAGTTATACATCTCAGTCTTCCAAGGAGTATCATTAACGTTGCAAATATCAGAGATTTAATTGTTACTAACATTTTATGGAAGATGGCAGCAATGCAACTAGTTTGCAAAGAATTGCTCTTTGAGCTGGGATAGTGCTAGTTCTATCCTAGTTTTAAAGGCCAGCATATGTTGTAGGCATTCAATTAGCATTTGTTGACTGATGCATCTGTTAAAATTATAGCAAAATATATTCAGTTATGGTTTATCTATGCAGTTTCTCAGTCTCAAATTATGTGCAGAATAATTTCTTTTTGGCTGGGGAGCTAATGCATCATAAGGTCACACATATGCAGAAATATACATATATAACCTACATACTATGGATATATGTTTGTATTTTATGTATGTATAATAAAACTAGAAATTCATAGCCCTATGGGTGCTCTCGCTCTCTCTCTCTCTCTCTCTCTCTCTCTCTCTCTCTCTCTCTCTCTCTCTCTCTATATATATATATATATATGCATACACATTGTCTTAAAATGCTATTATTTTACTTGATTGTTTGACTTAGGATTGTCAAATAAAGCCGGTTGAAAGAGTAAATAGAAAAAAAGAATCAACAAAAATGTTCTTGGTTTCAGGAAATAGACAGCAAATCCCTTCACCATAAAAATAGAATCCTTTAAAAATGGCTTTCAGGTTAGTCTCAACAAAGTGACCATCACTATAATGACTGAAGCTTGGCAGAACTATCTTTACCTCCATTCCCTGCTGTGACAAACAACGAACCCTATACTTAGTACCTGCTTGCATTGTTGAGATGAAATTTGTCATGTCACTTCCTGTGCAGCCCCTGATTGTATTTGTGGTATGGGATGGCTCTACAAAGTCTTCATAGAATTGCAGTTATCAGCTATTCACTGCTATCACAAACCACGAAATTACTATTTTTTTTTGCAATCATCCACTTCCAATAGTTCTTCTCAGACCCTTCAATGACTAGTTTAGGCATTTGGTAATTTTCTTTGGACCCCAACATCCGCTTTGTCCACAAACAGACTTTTTTTTTTCCTTTGTTATGAGGAATGCCTTTATAACAGCCTCTTTAATGTGTTTTGTATAGAGGCTATTTTGTGGCTTTGTTAGCCCTTTCTTTTGATCTCTTGGTCAAAATTACCCCAACAAACTTGTGATAGCATATTTTGCTTCAGTTTCTCCTGGCTTACATTTTACCTCCTGGTCTGTACAGTCACCTATTTAGTTGCTACAGTGTTCTTAACCCACCTCAGCTGCAAGCATCTAACATATCTTTGCCTCATCTTTTAAAAAATATCCCTCAAAATTTATTTGAGGAAGGTACAATGTTTTATGCTTTTATGATTTTTCTATGTATAACTTAGAATTTGTCATAAGCCTCCATTTTTAAAAGAAATGAAATATTTCTACAAGGACAAATGGGTTTTCCTGCAGAAATTAAAAAATGATAAAATTAATTTTTTTGCTTTCTTGTTTGCTGTTTGCTTCAGATTTCTGGCCATTACTAATCAAGTCAATCATACATTGTATTAACACACCCTGCTTATAGTTAAGCAACCATTAAGAAGCAAAAGCAAACCCTCTATAAAGATAAGATAAGACAAAATATAATATTATCTCTACAGTTTTTATGTATAATGCCAAGCATTTACTCATAAATTATCACTCATAAAAAAACTCCAAAAAGCTAGAGAAAGTAAACAGACACTATAAACAAACCTTTAGAAAACTTACGTATTGGGGTTAAGAAAAATTAAAAATAAATGTGACCAATGTTTTCAAGAAAATAAAAAGAAGAATTGTAGAATCCTAGAAGATAAATTAAATCAACAAAATAGAATCAAATACAAATCCTAGCATTAAAATGTAAGTCCAAAGATACTAGGGATTCAAGAAATTAAGAATGCAGGCTCAGAGGATTCAGAGAAATCTTGAAGATTCAAGGTTCTCAAATGAGCCTTTCGATGTATCTCTATCCCAAGTCTTAAAGTCCTCCTTCTCCCCTGTGAGGGCCCTAAATTTCACATAATAGAATTACTTAGGCTTAGAATTCAGCCTTCTTTGAATTTATCCCACTCATAAAATTAAGTTCCTTGCCTGACCTTCAACTATTTATGACCACAGGCTATGTATGATGAGGGTCTCTTTAAATGCTGTGTACAAGGCTTTTTGAATTTACCCACTTTGCTTTAAAGTGCTGATTAATAGACTCAAGCTTGTAATTTTCTCTCTTCAGTGAACTAGCCATTCCAATTCCACTGTCCTTATAATTAACATTTTTTTTCTGTACCTCTCAGTTGCCCAAGATTGCACCAGCTAGTGAATTTCATTCCATCTGCATCTCACCCCGCTAACCACAGGTAAAGGTATGAGCAGTCATACTGCCTTATCATGCCTATGACCGTCAATACTCCATCTCCTGCTAGTGATAATGCCCTCATCTGCTAAACTATGCAAACTCCAGAATCACATCTGCAAAGTCCACTTCCTAGAACAACTTCTCTCAAGTCTTCAGAGGAAAAATCTGAGGGAGAGATTCTTTTTCAGTCGTTTATGTCTGCTATTCTCTTGAAGAAGAATAAGGAAAGAGAGATTGGACAGGGGCCAAAATCAAAGATAGAATGTAATCTCTGATGGAAACTAGGCCTTCCCACCAGGATGATCTGAAGCAAAGATTGCACATCAAATTGGCCTCCCTTGAGGTAAGGGGTACAGCTGTTGGTTCCAATGTGTCAGTTAACTATTGGCTGATGGTCAAAGATGGGAATAGGGAGGTGAACTGAACTTCTCTGGGTAGGTGGTTCCAGTCCAGCCAAAGGCGACTCTGCATATAAATAAAGAAGTGGTGACCAGTGGGAGTGCATGTACCAGTTACAGTGAGCTTAGTGGATGTATTGGAGTTCTCCAGAGGAACAGAATCAATAGGAAACAAGTTAAACATAGATACAGATAAACATCTATACCCATCTACCTATCTGTCTCTTTATGTACATACAGAGAGAGATTGAGATTTACTATGAGAAATTTACTCATGTAATTGTGAAATTACATAGACTAAGAAGTCCCAAGATCTGTCTACAGTCAGCAAGCTGGGGACCCAGGAAAGCCAAAGGTGTGGTTCGCATCTTGGTCTGAATGTTCGAGAACCAATGGTATAGTTCCAATCCAAAAGCTGGGTGGCTTGAGACCCAAGAAGAGCTGATCTTTCTGTGTTTGGTGATTCATTAAAAATATGATTTGTGCAATCCTCTGCTATGCTTCAGTAAAAATATTATTTTAAAAAGGTATAGCTTGTCAAGTTGACAATTCTATTTCACTGTTTGTTGGGCTCTGATTCTTGAAAGTAGTACAAAAATCTGGGAAGTTTACATGGTGTCCAGAAAATTGTCTAAGTCCTTGCCTTTTGTTCTTGTCAGTGACTCTCTTTAACTCTTATCCATCTGTTGCATCTAGTGTCTCTTAAGAGAGTTTTGTCCTTTGTTACCTGTTGGTCACTAGCCTGTTAGAACCACTCACAAATGGTGCTTCTTCACCATTGCTTTCAGAGTCTCATCACTTCATATACCACTCCAGTGGCAAACAGGAGCAATAATCCCCCCAAATTCCTGTCTATAAGTCAAGTATAGGTCCCATTTTGTTCCCTGTCACTTTCTGCATTTTCTCTCCTGTCTTTCTTCTGGAGGAAGTGACTTGTCCCTTGTAAACAGTTGTTATCAAGTTCTCTTCCTACCATCTCTCTAGGGCTTCCCCAAACAAACAAAATGTAAATGAATGCAATTTCTGTAGGCATTTTACGTTCTTAATCCTTCAACTCACAGCTTATTGAAGTATTCTGAGCAAAGGAGAAGAAATTGAGGGCTAATTATATCTTGGAAAACAGAAGGGCAAAAGCAAAAATATCTGTATTTTTTTCAAATTTTCTACAATTAACGTGAAATTAATAAATAAATATACAAATATTTAAAAATCCCACCAAGATAAAAAATGGCTTGTGATTATTTGAAATATGAAACACTGTAGTCGATCTTTCAGTGCTTTCTGCACAAGTGACAATTGTTTGCATGAATAGACCCAACAACCTGCCTTCTATAATGTGAGCCCGCTCACCCTGTCACCATTGGTTGGACTCAAATTGGGAAAATCAGATACTCTTCCTTGATTTCATGACTAGATCCACGTAATTTAATTCATTCTGAAGAGTTGTCTTTACTGACTTATAAACTTGGGAGCTACAGAGTGGCTATCACTAGCCTGACACTTAAAAAGAGAAGTAGGAAAAAATCTATTCTCATGAGAAAAACAAAACAAAACAACAGGAAGATGCAGCTTCTAATTCTGATCCTTTCCTGAAAGCTGGCTATTATCCAAAATGTGGTTGCCTGCAGGTGCACTGGAATACTTCTTATAAATCCTATCCTTTGGTTTAAATTAGCCCAAATTGTTTTTCTTTTAAAGGTAGTCAAAGTGCACTATTATTTTAATGAGAAAATCACTATAAATCAGCTATTTCGCATTCTGCTTTATATATTAGCTTCTTCTTAGAAACTGAAGACCCTGAGAAACTAAATTTGCAAATATGTAAACTTGAATTTAGACTATGATGACTTCCCAGAATTTTCTGGATATTGTAAAGAGTGACAAGGAAAATGATATGGGGGGAAGGGAGAGAGAATGAAAGTTGATAGTTATTAATCATTTACTCTGTCAGGCACCCAGTTAGACAACTTAAATGCTAGAGCCCATGGAAAATGGTATGAGAAATACTAAAACAACAGAAGTAGTAATAAATGCTTATTTGGGACTGAAATACAGAGGTCATGTGTGCCTGGTCACTAAGAAATATTTTTGCTAATACCCTTCCCCAGTGTTCCATTCTCTCTGATTTTCTACCCATTTGCTTGTCTTGTTTTCTATACATGCATCTCATCCTGTGTTTATTGTGGAAAATCTTGTAGCCTAGAAAATAAACTCTTAAAGTTAATATAGCTCCAAATAAATGTATTATCTAAACAAAGTTGACCCTACAACATTTAATTTGAAGAGAGTGTATGTCAACATTTGTATTAAACAATTATTTAGGAACCACAAACTAGCATTAGAAAACACGTTTTTGATTTTATGCCAAGTGCATATTCCCCTATACCATTTATGAAATCAAACGGTAGAAAACTATTTCAAAACACTTTTAATATAATAAAGAGATATAATAATTAAAATAGTTTAATAATAAGCCTATTATTGTAAGCTTTATTATATCCCCTTCATCTATCCCATTTATCATTTTATATCTATATCAAAAGTTTAATTATTGTAGCTTTATAGTATGTTTTGATACTTAGTAGCACATCTTTATTTTAATTTGTCTAAGTTATTTTCTTCTCTGTTCTTCCATATGACTTTAATATCATTTTGCCCTGTTGAAAACATGTTGTTTTTAAAATTTTTGTGTACATTATTGCATATAAGAGCAAGAGAAATACTTCCACATCATTATTGAATCATATATATAGCCTGGATTTACCTCTCTCTACTTTTCATAGCTTGTTGCTTATACCAATATGTCATGGCAATTTCTTGTTAGCTTTAATTTTAAGTTTGTGTGGTGAATGTGAGTCCACTTTTGCAGACTCTACTCTGCATTCCACTTCTGTGAGATTGTTTTCTGTATCCCACAGCAAATGATTATCTGATATATTCTATCTTTTTGTTTCATCTGGATAATGCTCATATTTCATTATTCTTCCATATTTTATAAGTTGTCTTCCTTCTTCATCTTAGCTAGAGTCATATATTTGGATTACTTTTGCCTCTACTTACTATCAGCTTGGGTAATATTTGATTTCCCTTCTTAGATCTACAGCTAAACAGTAGGTGCTTTGCTCTTCATGTAGTTCTCATTTATATGACATATTCTGCTTGTACTCAAGTGGGATCTTCTAACTTCTAAACCTAGTTTTCAGATATGTTCCCTTGTTAAAGAATCTAGAATTTAACTCCCACCCCCGCCATACACACACACACAATGACACCAGGACTAGAATCATTTCTGACCTTGATTTGTTTATGTTAAGAACACTCTAAATTGCAGAATGTTACTGGCATCTTCCCTCTCTTTCTCATTTTTTTTTTGTTTTGTCTCTCTCTGAATGGACCAAGATGAGAAAAAGGCTGTTTTAGATGCATTTTTAAATAAGACAACCAGAAATAATTTCCCAGTCAAGAATATCCAAAAATCTTGGTGTATAAGAATGTTAGGTGGGAAAAGAAAACTTTTTTTAATGCCTTGTTGACTTTTCAGGAAATTAAGGGACATTCTCAGAGGAAACATACTATGGGATAGAGAGAATTCAGAGGGGCTAGTGAGCACTAAGGTCAGCTTTTACCCTTTGGCCAGGTAGCCTTGGTGACAAGGGAGACAGGAAACAATATATGGGGAAATTAGATCATAGATTTCTCAGAAAAATTCAGCTTCTTCTGCAGGTAAATTAGGAAAAATCTACCATATAGAGGCAGAGTGATAGTCGGGACCTGTTTCAGCCTTAGCTGAAGGGGACATGTAATAGAAAAGTATCTATGGGGAAGAATCTCTGATCACACACCCTCAATTCATACAATCTACCGGGTTTGGAAAACCTGCTGAAAATGAATTTTAAGGCAGTCTAAGACTGGTTGTGGGAAATACTTCTAAGAAGAAAAAGAAAATTCATTCTGGAGCAATGTTACAATCAGGTTACAATCATGCAATTAAAAAAAAAAGCACCAAACATGAGATGATCGTTCTAGCCTTAGAAACATTCAAAAGCAAAGGATACAGTCTTCCCTCAGTATCCATAGGGGCCTGGTTCCAGGATCTCCCCACAGATGCTCAAGTCCCTTATATAAAATGGTATGGTATTCACATGTAACCTACATACATCCTCCCCTATATTTTAAATCATCTTTATATTACTTTTAATACCTAATACCAGTGTAAATGTTTATGCAAATAATTGTGGATATGTGGCAAGTTCAAGTTTTGTTTTTTGGAACATTCTGGATTTTTTTAAAAAATATTCTTGATCTACAGTTGGTTGAATCTGTGGAATTCTGAACCTGGAGATAGAAAAGTCTGACTGTATAGTTGTCATTTTGGACTGTATTATAAAAATATACAAGACAGAGGACTAGAATAAGTGATAACATTCAGGTTTCATCATTCTGTAAGTACATGTTTTTTAGGACAAATTTTATACACAAATAATATTCAATCATTTTCATTCATTTCTTCTCATTTAATATTTAGCTCACTATCAAAAATGTATGTATAGAGCTATTTCTCCCACCAACAGTCTTCTTGAGCTGTGCTAAGTTTGGATGATAGTCATCCTTTTATGAAGCATGGATTTTTTTTATTAATATCTACCAAATGTTGTACATCTGCCTATAAAAACAGAAGGCCTTGAGGGGGTGAAGTACATGCTCTCTAGCACCTGTTACAGCCTTATACCATAAAATAAATTGTGGAAACATGTTTGAAACCATAAAAATCAGTATAATTTTGTAGTATGTTTTAATCTTCTATACTGTTATAGAATGAGTTGCTCATAGACACCGTTTTAAGGAGAAATATATAGTAGATACATTTATCTAGATTTTTTTGTCAGTTGAAACATAATAGACAAAACATTTACAAATGGTAATTACTTACCAGAACGCTAGAAGACATAGGGAATGCGACTGAATCATGAATTGTTTTATAATAAAACCCCCTGGCATTAGTTTTGAAATGTGTGGATTGTATGAATGCCTTTCAAGAACATACATTATCAGCCACATCTAAAAATAACCTAAATTTAGAAGCCTAAAAAGGAAAATATACTGTGAAGCATTTTGTCAGTCTCCTAATTTCTCACATAAATAAATTTTTAAATGTATATTTCTCTCTTATTAACAATAGACTGCATTTAATATTGCTCTGTGCATATCCATTTGAAATTACATGCCATGCAATTTTTTTTTCAAATTCCTAGTAGTAATTCATTGTAAGATTAATTTTTATCAAAGAACAAACAAGGATCTGTGATTGATATGACTTCCTCTGGTCTTGGATATTTACACTTCTCCATTCTTTTTCATTCTGTTTAATTTTTAGTTGGAAGAATTTATTATTTTCACATAGTTTTCTTCCTTACCATGCATTTAATAAATTCAAAAATTGATCATTTGATAGTTTTGGAAATTGAAAGCTTCTTGGATATCTTTTGAGCAGAAAATTCTTTGGATTGAGAGGTTAGCTACACTGATTTAGCAGTTCAGTCAGTCAATTGCTAAATTTAGTTAGAAATATTGAAATCATTCGTTTGATTTTATTGTTTCACTGAGAACTTGAAAAAATTCAAAAAGTTTGCTAATGGTTTTTATCACAAAGTCACTGATTAGTTTTTAAATAAATTATGTGATAGTGAGTTTTGTATGTCAACTTTAGGTCAAGGGGTGCCCAGGTAATTGTTTAAATATTATTTCTGTGTGTGTCTATGAGGGTGTTTCCAGAAGAGACCAGCATTTGAATCAGTGGACTGAGTATAGCAGAATGCCCTCTCTCCAGTGTTGGTGGGTGTCATCTAATCTGTTGAGGGGTGAGTAGAACTAATATGCAGGGGAAGGACAGGTTATCTCTTATTCTCTCTGACCACTGAACTGCGCATCTATCTTCCCCTGCCCTCAGAATGGGATTTATACCATCAGTGTTCCCAGTTCTAGGATTTTGATTTATACTAGAATGTAAACCATCAAATCTCCTAGTTTTCAGGCCTTTGACTCAGGCTGGAACTACACTATTGGCTTTCCTAGGTCTCTGGCTTGCAGATGGCAGATTGCAGGACTTCTTTGCCTTCAGAATCCTGTAAATAAATTCTTTATAATAGATCTTATAATAAATTTTACATATATATATATATACATACATACATATATACATATACATGCATGTGTAGCTCCTCTTGGTTCTATTTCTCTGGACTAGAGAACCCTAACTAATAAAAATTTCAACAAACAACATTTTTCATAGCCAAAAGATAGCAATATTGGTCAGAGTTATTTAAAATCATGGCTTATTTTGAAATAATATTTGGCTTTTCATGTATCACTATGCTAATAAGGTAATACTTTTTTAAATTTCTAGCACATTTCCTGTTTATATAATAAATGTTATTTGAATGAATGGATACCTAAAATACTGAATTTTTACCTGAAACTCTAGGAATTTTACATTTTTTTAAACTAATAAAGATGAACATAAAACATCTGTCTTTTTCTCTACAGAATTGTCTTTTTACCTTTTCTTGGATTACACATTCTTTAAGGTCCAGATCCTTTCTTTAATATTCAAACCTTGAATCAGTCTTTTTCCAATTAATAGTTTTCTCTTTGTTCTTGCTAACACTCAATACAAATTTTCTTATAGAATCTATTACAATTCCATTATAATTGTTTCTTCTTGACTTTTTTTTTTTTTTGCTAGTTTGTATACTAGACATCAAAGCTGGTATTGCTCATTTTTATACACTAAATATGTAGTAATGTGATGATGACTGACTGGCTGACTCAGTGGATGAATGAATGATTAGACAGTGAATAAATAAATGAAGTAAAATTTTTCCTGGAATCTCCTTCCTATTTTTTTTCTCTGCTTATACCCTTTGAAAGTATGAACTGTGTATCCTCTCCAAGCTATGCCTAAAACAGACTTGTCTGAGAAAAGATCTCATTGCTCAGCACTCTTAAATGCCTTTTCTCCCCTAATCTTGTTCAGAGAACTTTTGTTCAGAAGAGATAACATGATCATCAGGGAATCAACTTTTACAGGGAAACTAGAGGACAATCTTTACACATTTAAAAGAACTCATTATGTTTGGAAATAGATTAACTAGGAGATAAATTTGATAATAATGTAATGAGTTTCTTAACAAATCAAATGTGATTCATAGTTGAATTCATTTATAAACTTTGTGTTTTGAAAAAGATACTAGACTAATACTTAACACGGGTCTTGTGTTTCTTTAAATATTCTGCGCTGTACATAATGCAAGGCAAGGAAATCAGTACTCTTGAGTAACTGGTTAATTGAACTCTTTCATTTTGGAATTAATTAATCAAAACAAAATACACTTTTGGGATTTGATGATGTTTTTAATGAGAATTTGTTTGGAAATTAGTGAGTAGTGAGGGTATATTCTAAATCACTTACACAACTATCATTATAAGCTCTTTGTATACAATTTCACAGCTTCTTCTTCATAGGTTCTAAAAATAGTTTTGTAAAATTAATTAAAAAATTTTTAAATACAGATAAAATTTTCTTACAGATTAGCTATATGCACTTAGATCAGTTAAAATTGCTTAGGCATTATGGTGTTTATTAATTTAAAAAGAGGAGCTGAAGCCTCCTAATACAAAGTAAAATTGCAATTTAAAAAGTGTAGTAATTATGATTTAACAACTTACAACTTTTGTTCATGCTTCTGGATAATATGTAAAGTAGAAATAAATGCATTTGACCTTATATTCTCACACATAAATGCACTTTTAATTAAGATAATATCATCCTTTTAAAACAGATTTTTTTCCAGAACCATTCAGTTGAATAAAATTATAATTTAAAAAAATTTAATAGCACTAACTGAAGGTCAACAGTTCCTTATAGATAAAAATGTTATAGTAAAGTTTATGTTTATATTTTCCTCCTGGTAATGGAACCAAGGCAGGTAAGTCCCAAATTTGTAAATGGGTAATTTGTATTTTGGAACAAGTCAGCAATACTCTTTCCATTATATAAAGTGCATAATTACTAAATTTTAGAAATTTTCTTCCAATTCTGCTGAAATCTATTAAGAGTAAAATAAAATAAAAAGCAAACAATTAGGCTATGTAATACAAAAAGTAAAATAAAATAAAAATCAGATATTTGCCCCATCTCTCTCTATATGTTAAATAATAATTAAATAAAAGAATAACTAGTTAAATAAATACTTTATGAAAGGAATTCTCACTAGAGTTTTATTTCCTTTATGTTGTATTACCACTAAATTATCTGACTACTTAGAAAGTAGTATTAACAAATGAAGTCTTTTCTTGCTTTTAAAAGACATTAGTAAGAAAGGTAACATTTTAGGTAACAGTGTAAAACTAAGTAACTTACGATTATTAAAAAGAAAGGATTGAAATAAGTCTTAGAGCAATCAGTAGAAGCAAAGAGAGTTAGTGTGCATTTTTAGTTTATTTCATTCTATTTTTTTCCTTATTTTAATTTTTTTCTCTAACTTTGTTTTAAATACATTTTTTCTCAGAATGCTACTAGAGAAAAATACTTCTATCAAAAATATGTTAAGCTGTAAATTATCTCTTCTACAGATACACTATTCAGATTAGATTAATGAGACTGAGAAATTGTGAGTTGAAAATGTAGTAAGTGTTTTTCATCATGTTACATACACAGAACTAATTTAACATCTTTTAAGAGGAGTTCGTGTTAATTCTATTAAATACACTTAGAAAAAATGGTGGGGTTTTTTTACTAGAACTTTAATAATTAACTCTACAAGTTTTTTGAAAATTGTCTGAACATTTCACATGTAGGTTTAGTGTTTAACAGAAAATCAATATTCTTTCAATTCAGCAAATTATTTATATACTCAATTTTAAAGAATATTTTTCTGTAGGGTGGCTAGGCCTTTTCTTTAGTATTCTTGTACTAGTGAATATATTTCTTCGAATTTGTTATTACACATAACACATTGATAGAGATCTTAGTGATTACAGTTTTTTTCACCACTTGCAATTACTTTTTAGAATATCTAAAGTAGAATTATTATGTGAAAATACATGAGATTTTGACATTAAACATACTAATTTCCCTAGTGTCTTTCAAAATAATGTTTTTACTCTGTCACAGCAAGGAATAAGAGTGCTTGTCTTACAACATTCTTAGTTATATAAAGATTATTTTTTTCAATCATGTTTTTTTTCAAGCATAAAGATTATATATATAGTCAACTCAAGTTAACATATTCTAAGTTTTTACCTTAAATATCTTTTTCCAAGTTGATTAGTATTAAAGAATATTTCTATTGTTAAGATGACACTGAGGATTCTTTGACAAATTATTTAGGATTCCTGTTTATTTTAAATTATCTGTTCACATCTTTGTCTATTTTTTAATAACATCATTTTCTTTTTAGTTAGGCATTTAATATGCTGTATGCTAGTGCTAATTGTGTATCACTGTGTCTTTAAAGTACACTCTCAAGACTTTGGCTTGTCTTTTTACTTTTTTATCTTCACAGAACATGTAGTTATAATCAACATATTAATAATTCATTATATATTGTTTTTTGTCATATTTTGTATATTCCATATTCTCTTCATGAAAGTTTAAATTTTATAGATCTTGCCTATTTTATCATCTGACAGTAATTTGTTTCTTGTATGAAGTAGGAATCTCTACGTATGTTTTTTTCAAATGAGTATTTGTTGGGGAAAACAGTCTTGTGAACACAGTCTCGGGACATATGTGTGGTCACATAAGAGTGTGCTTTGGGACAGGAGCATTTCCTTACAAAGAAATAAAGAACACTTGCAGCTTGTGCTGGGCATATTTTGGGGAATACCTTTCTCTCTTGTGGACTTGATATGTGCTTCTCTGTTCTCCTTACATGTGTGCATCATACAGCACCCGGCCAAACCCACTGCTGTAACTGTTTCCAGCAGGGAGGAATAGATACATGCTGAGCATCCTTTGCTTGGCTGCAAGAGGAGACCCTCTGTCCATGGGGAACTAACACTCTTGCTGGTCTTCTGTCTTTTCTCTGTGTGAGCAAAGCATTGTTCCATCCAGTGCCTGTGTGAGTTTCCCCTTTCTTGGAGACCTGATGCCTGCAAACCATGGAGTGGGTTGATATCTGGGACTGCTGCTCATGGTGTAGACATGATTATGCTATTCGCTATCCTCCATGCCATGGGACTCCTCCCCTAGAGGTGGTAGTAGGTGCCACCTGCTGGACAATATTCATTGATTCAAATTCTGTTTAGTAAATCAGTCGTCTCTTCATTTATTTGTACTATTTCCGATAATGTCTACTAAGATTCTTTAGAACTTTTAGGCTGTATCTCAGCTTTCCAGTCTGTTCCATTGCTGTATTTGTTTACTTTTGCAGCCTTAAGAGTAATAGTCATAATTTCTATCATTTTTAATAGTATTGCTACTTTATAGGAAGAGTTTTCTTATCTTAATTAGGCTCCAAATCTAGACCAAGTTAGATGCAGAGATATGGCAAAGGAGAGGATGTTGATTAAAATTTTACTATTGAAAAAGCTTACTAGTATATTTACTAATTCAGTCTTGCTGGAGCTATGGCTATCATAAATTAGGGGTTATGTATGCCTTTCATGTTCATATTAATTGCAAAACTATACCCCCATTCTCTCTTTCACTCCCAAAAGACAAATTTTTAAAAAATCTGCTCCTTCCTCTGAAATGAGGCAGCTCTGTCCTAGGTTGCAAAGGCTTGGTGCACAATCTTTCTTGGAGGCTTTGTTCCTTACTCTTCTGTATCTCCTCTCCAAGTCATCGTGTTACCTCTGGCTGTATAGAGTTGGGTGTGGAGGAAGCAGGGAGAGAGGGGGATGTCTGGGTTGGAAAAACTCTTACTTGAGCGATGCGCTTGTAATCTAGTACTGCCTTTCTCTGGATTGATACTGGTCAGATGCTAAACTCTTCTCTGATTGAGGTATATTTTGTGAGTTTTCCAGATTCACAGTATAGGGACATTTGACTCTCCACAGTCTGCGCACCTTTCTACCGAGTCACACTTAGCTAGCAAGGAACCTCAGATGAAAGATTTTGTCCAGGATTCCAGCTGACTATCTGGCAGGCAGATTTAGACTGCTTTCCACAGTGGGTCTGAAAGCACAGTGTGCTTCCATTACAGTTCTCTGAGACAGCTTTCTTAACTGGCTGAAGCCAGGGGTATTGGGCAATCTTTTTCCTGCCTGAAACCATCCTTCTGTCTGTCGGTGTTATTTTAAACATCGACTTAACTTGGCTCGTGATGATGACAAAGCACCAGATCCCGAGCTATATGGGTGCTGGAGAGTGGGAGAAGTGTCGGACTGCACTCCGGCAACTCCCTTCAGAGACTCCTGATCAAGTGTCTCCCCTAGTCATGTCTTCCTCTCTTCATGCTAGAGAGCAGGGCTTTCCAGTAAAGTGTTCTGCCATAATGGAAATGTTCTTTGTGCTACCCTATGTAGCTGACACTAGACACACGCAACTACTTAGCACTTGACATTGAAAGCAGCATGTATGACTGAAAAATAGAATTTTAAATTGCCTTTCATTTTGAATAACTAAAATTAAATGTGCCATGTATATGGTGGCTACCATAATAGAAATAAAAGCCATGGAATTCTGTTTGGGGTTAGGGGACTCAAACTCCATTTGCATGATATGACTTAATTGTCTTATACTTTGTCTTGCTTTAGAAAGTGACACTACTTAAAAAATATTATCTTCAGTTTTGGGGCTCCAGATGAAATTTTAAATGATAAAAGTTCCTACTAATCTCCTTTCCCGTATATTATTAAATAACTTTCTGGATCTATTGATGTAACCATATAATTTTTCTCTGTTTTTATCTTAATGGATTGGTAAATATGGATAAATTTCCTAAAGTAAACCAGCCATGGAATCTAGGGACAAATATTTCTTATTAATGATTCAATATTTTAATACACTGCTAAATGTGATTTTTTGAAGATTTCTGCATGTATTTTCATGAGCAAAAATAATTTATTTTATTTTATTGTACTCTTCTTGACCACTTTAGAATTAAGTGTACACTAGCCACATTAAATTGATTGGAAAAAATGTACGTTATGTCTTTCTGAAAGATTTGATAAAAAGCGTATGTTCTTTTCCTATTTGTCAGGAAGAGGTTTAAATAGTTGCATTACTCTACTTAGTCACTGTTCTTCATTTAGATTTTTATATGTCTTTGACAATTCTATTAAATTCTAGTTTTTTAAGAAAACTATTCATTGGCATCAAATTATTTATATTTTTCTTTTAATTCTTCCACTTAATGTATTTCAGGTATGCTTCTACTCATTAGAATCACATCACTGTTGATAATGGTAATATTTTGCAATTGCAATGACTGAGTTGAAAACTTCTGTGATGCCTAAGGTTCATTTGATTTAAAAAAGTTAGCCTTATTTATTTTACCCCATATCCCTTTGTTTAACAGTGATTGAACAGCATTTGTATTACAACTTAGACTGAACAATAAACACGCAACAACAGGAGGCCCTTTGAATGACAACCTAACAGTTCTTTTGAAACCCTAAATTATAAGGTGTAGTTTAGAAAATAGACACTAATCAAAATGCCATAAGACAGAATTTATGAAGTTTAAGCACTAGAGACAATCACATGTCTCTTGATCTTTATTCTACTCTTTTATCCTTTATATTTAGATCTTTTCAGTACCCTCTAAAATTGTATTTATCATTCCACTAGAGTTTAAAGCCCATAGTATATTATGCTCTGAATTGTATGTCCTTACGGTTGGATAGGTTTTAGTTGTCTAAAATTATTGCTTCTGTCATTTTTTTTTTTTTACCTATAACATATTTAACAAAGCTAGAGTTTATTACAGAAGCTAGTATTATACATAATAGCCTTTGTACTTAGCCCTGAAAAGGAAAACAGTATATACATTCTTCCCTCATTAATCTTGTAGCCATTATTATTTCCATAGTATTACCCACCAGATGAAATTGTTTAATCAATAGTCTCACACTGTCTACAACTTTCTCATCTTGAAATTTGGAGCTATTGAACTTAGTACAATCTCCTCAGTTGTAATGCTCAAAGTACATATTTTCATGTTCAGATAGGCATATGTACACAGATACATATATGCATTTTGTACTTTTTTGTAATTTAGTAATCCTTGTTAGTTTTAATGAAGTTAAAATTTGGTTATTTGCCATTAAAAAGTAAATATTTGATTTATTAGAGTTTTTTCTCAATTTTTCTGTCATGAATGTAACATAGCTGATATATTAAACAAATACATATTAGCCAAAAAAAATAAAGTTTTAAAAGACTGTAAAAAATGGTCTTATTTCTATTAGATTTTAGGAATGTTCCTTGTGGCCATGTGGACTATGTATCAGAGAAAGCATTTCAATCCAGAAACAGCATAAAACACGTGTGCAGAAGGAAATAAAGATCACATCCCAGCCTCCTGTTTATGGTTTCAGTAATTCCTGATACCTGTACATATTCCTGAGTAGGATTCTATGAGACACCACTGTATTCTCATTATAATTGCTTTTTTGCTGGAGCTAATTTGCAATTAGTTTCTTTCCCTTTCACCCCAAAGCTTCCCAACTAAAAAAAAATCACCACCAAAATACAGGTAGAATTTAGACTAATAGTTCCATTAGTTTAAAATATTAGTTACAGGAATTAAATGACAGTTCTACTTCATTTCTAAATTCTCGTCTTTTTAAGAAGATATATGGAACTACAGCTAATGAGGCAAGGTTTTAAACCATGATACATTCATACACTGTCACTGATGTATCATATATTTAAAGTAATTGTAGCAATATTGAAATAATACATGTGGGAGCTCAGTGTGAAGCAACATCTAAAAGGCACTATTGCAGAAATAGGGGCTCTTTTTTCTTACGAATTTGATGCAGGACAGGAATTTCCAGGAAGTAGTTTTCTCATGATTCCAGTTGCATAAGATCTAGTCACAGAAAATGCTGTTTCTGCATAAGATTTTGTGATTTCTCAGCAAAACGACCTTTGAAGAATTAGAAACACACGTATTTCTCCCTGGGGACCTACAAGATGCCTTCACTGCAGACTCATGGGCATAAAATAAAAATGTCATCTTCAGGGATGTATAACTTCTCCACAATACAGGTGGGAAAGGATGAAACAGGACTCTGAATGATGAAACATCTGAGTTGCTAAGACTCCAGTCCCAACAGGCAGAGAAATGCGTGTGTGCTAGTGGCTCAGATAATAAGAGCTAATGTTTAATTGAGTGCTTGTCTTGTGCTTACTAAGTGCTTTAGATAGAATCAGTTTTTCAATCTTTATGTCAACCATATGAGGCTGGGGATGGTTACCACCTCTGAGAAACAATGGAAGATCTGAGACTTGAATCCAGGAGGTCTGGCTCCAAAGGGTGGTCACCTGATGTGGTTCTGCCATTTAACCACTATGCCAAGAATGAACAGGTGAAAAACAAGTCAGCATTAAAAATAGTCTCCAAGGGATATGTATGTTCTCTCAACTTGTGCCGTTTTGTCCTTTCTCTCAATGAGACACACTGCATGACCAAAAAAGCATGCAAACTTGCAATTACATATGCTCTATAATTTGATATGTTCCTTTCATTAATACTTGTTGAACACCTCATCAAAAGTTAATCACTGTTCAGGGCACAAGATATGAAACAGCCCTATATCCCTGAAACTTCTAAGGAAAGTAGGGTGAGACAGCAGTGAACTGTAGAATCAAGCATCCATGAGAGGCAGGGACAATAGTTGCTAGAACCACAGAGTGGCAGTCACTCAACTAGACTGGTCAGGCAGGGTGTCTACAAGGAGCTGGGATTTTACCTGAGATGTGAAGTAATTGCCTTTGCCTCTGACTAACAAATGGGAGGCCCTTGTGAAGCAGCCACCAAGCCGCCAAATTCTTCATCCACAAACTACCCCCCGAGACCTATGGATCAGCAAAGGCTAAAGTTCTAGAACTAAGTATTTAACTTTGCTTAATAGAGTTTAATGACCCTGTGACCTGAATTCACCTCCTTCTGTTATGCGACACCTGCTTCTTTAGGCCAGAGTTGAACTTGATATAAGTTACATGGCATCTGTCTAGTTTGGTGCTGCTGATGGCTTCTTGGATTGTTTTTTTGTTTTCTTCCTAGTGATTAATATCTTAAATAACTTTCCTAAACTTGTTCTAAACGTACAGAATTAGAGGTAGATGCCTAGTTACTATCCAGCTGTGTCGCTCAAAGTCTAATTCGTTTCCCCAACATCACGTCGCCTTTTTGCATTGGGCAAAAGGTGTTGTGCCATCTCAGATTTAATCTATGACACCTGGTGACTGTCTTTGTTGTTAAAATTTTTTAAGGTACCTGGTTTTCACTGCCTACAGTTTAAATAGAAGGATGCGCAAAACAGAAGTAATCTAAGCTTTCTAACTCATTTTTGCTGGATAATTCTCCTCTGTGGCATCTAGCGGTTTTTACAATACAAGACCAGTATGTCTTAGGCTTAGTTTCCAAAGGTGTCAATTCTGATATATTTCAGGAATGTAACTAATGGATTATCAATAAAGAAAGATAAAATATTAAGTGATTAGAAAAATTCGATGTGACAAATGACAAGTGCTGGAGAGGCTGTGGAGAAAGGGGAACCCTCCTACACTGCTGGTGGGAATGCAGTTTGGTGCAGCCACTGTGGAAAACAGTGTGGAGATTCCTCAAAAGACTAGGAATAGACTTACCATATGACCCAGGAATCCCACTCCTGGGCATATATCCAGAAGGAACCCTACTTCAGGATGACACCTGCACCCCAATGTTCATAGCAGCACTATTTACAATAGCCAAGACATGGAAACAGCCTAAATGTCCATCAACAGATGACTGGATAAAGAAGAGGTGGTATATTTATACAATGGAATACTATTCAGCCATAAAAACGACAACGTAACGCCGTTTGCAGCAACATGGGCGTTCCTGGAGAATGTCATTCTAAGTGAAGTAAGCCAGAAAGAGAAAGAAAAATACCATGTGAGGTGGTTCATATGTAGAATCTAAAAAAAAAAAAAACAAACACAAATACAAAAGAGAAACAGACTCATAGACATAGAATACAAACTTGTGGTTGCCAAGGGGAGAGGGGTGGGAAGGGATAGACTGGGAGTTCAAAATCTGTAGATACCAACAGGCATATGTAGAATAGATAAACAATATTATACAGTATAACACAGGAAAATATATACAGGGTCTTGTGGTAGCTCACAGAGAAAAAAAGGTGAGAATGAATATATGTATGTTCATGTATAACTGAAAAATTGTGCTCTACACTGGAATTTGACACAACATTGTAAAATGACTATAACTCAATAAAAAAAAGTTAAAAAAAAAGAGAAAGAAAAATTGTGTGTGAACTCCTGAAATCACTAGAATTTCATAAAAATTTCCAGTCCAGAACATGATCCAAATTGACTGCCATTCTTTATATTCTACTGTGTAATTGAAGAGGATACAATCTATTCCTTTAGATTTTCGAATTTTTTTCTAACATGTGATAGCTTTTGTATGAAGTGTTGGGCTCTTTAGATGGGGATCTGGAATAAATCAAAGTGGAATCAGACAAATGATGACTATGCTCTCAAACTATACAGCTTCTTACAGTACATGGGAGAGCACTTACATGGCAAAAGTCACCCCCAGATATTAAATGCTCTGAGTCAGCTATCTGGACTCTCTTCCACCTGTGCCAGCTTTCGGTCAGAACAATATTAAATGCCCAGCCAACTTTGATGCTCACCCTTGTGCCTATGTGAGTTCCTTAGAGGAGAAAATGTTAGCAGTCCTATGTTTTAATTATATTTTGCCTCTGTCTTCTTTACATATTTGAAAGCCTCATTTCTATGTAAGCTAGCAGCCCCTTGCCTCTAGAAAACCTAGTTAAAGTGAACATAAGCTCCCAATTCTAAGACTTGGCCTTCCTACTCCTTCTTTGTTTCCTTCTCATCCTCGGATTGTCCTGAGTAGCTCCAGATCTTTTTCCCTTTTCTATTCAGTGGAGAAAGAGAGAGAGTGGGAGAGACCCTGCTCAACTCCTATCTCCATAACTGCGTGTTGAACATAGTAATTGGCCCAACAGAATAAATATGTACTTGGAACCACATCGCTGAATGTCAGGTGTGATTAAAAACTGCATTATCACACTAAAATGCCAAGGGTATAGGTCAAAGGCAACTCCAAGTCCTTTAATAAGATCTTTGTTTGTATGTGTCTTTGCAAATGTGTGTGCATATGTGTGAGAAAATACGCATCAAATGTCACACTTCAGCAGCCATAGGTACGTACCTTTTGGAGAACGTGAGGCAGGAATGTGACTTGGGACTTCTTGGCTTGGACGTAGGAATATTTTGGTACCTTGGAGTAGTGATATCCAAAGTGCAGTGTCTACGTCCAAGGGTACAGGGAAGAATATTAAAACTTGTATTTTTTCTTTATTTTTATCTCATCAATTTAGATATCTACTTTTGTGTGAAAAGTATTAGTACAGTTACATGGACATAAAATTGATCAGCAAAGGACATATGTGTATTAGGGAAATGTGGTTACTTTTATCATTATCATTATTATTACTATTAAGTAGATTATAAGAGAAAAAAGTTAGTTACTGGTTGAAAGACGTTATGCAGTGCTAAACGTAAATGAAGGTCTTTAACCACCTTCAGAACTCCTGAAGGTGTTATCAGCTCTTAATGTGTCTATCAGCTCGACATGAACAATAGATTATCTACTTTGTAGGAGGAAAAGCAAAAAGCATGAGTGCCTTGCTGTTCCCAGTGAAAATTCAAATGTATTTCCATAGATGCTTCCGTTAACAGTCGCTGTCTTAAAATGTGATTCTTGCTGACTTAATTTGTTAATATGCACACACACACAAATGAACATTTCTTTCACAAAAAAGCAATGGCTATGGTACAAATACTCAGGAAATAGGTTCAAAACTGGCAAGTCCATTTTTATGAAGAGTATATTTTGTAAGCTAAACTTTTATAAGCTAAGAATTGCAGAGAAAATTCCACTGTATGTTGTAGTGAAAAATTATAGTGTACAGTCATGTTTAATATAGTTTTTACTTTTGAAAAATCCTTTGGCTTTTCTGAAGCACTTAAGTAATAAATGACTCTTTAGAATTTTATATAATTAAAAAACCACACATTAGTGCTTCTACCTTTATACTTCTCAATAATGTTTAATATCACATGTCACTGTTTTGAAGACTTCTAACAACAGTCCAAAAAGTCATATTTTTGAATTTTTAACATTTTGAAATTAAATTTCCAAAGCACTATTTATCAACAATTAACTTTATAAGCATTATAAATGAATCATCCTCAAATCTCAGGAGAGTTTAAGTATATTGGGATAATTATGTCCACTATATATTTAAATAAACCAGATTTAAAAAAAAAAACACTTTTGTAATGAAACTGAAAATTCCCCTACTGTGTTATGATAACATTTAAAAAATATATTTAACTGCATTTTTACAAAGCACAAAAGGGTGGACGACGGTAGATAAATAATTTAGATAACATTTGAATTTAGGAACAATAGACTTCATATCCAAACCAGACATATTCACTTCATGTCCTAAGGAATTTCTAGTTATTTTTAATTTTATTTCGGAAGCAAATTTCCTTACCAGTGTTACTAATGGCAGTGTATTGCTAATGAAGATTTTCCCTGTATAAAAAATACTAAGAACCTTTTAGGATATTTTAGAAAATTAAAATTTTCTCCCATGCTATTAAGGCATAGGTGTAGCTCTACTTTCAAGAATTCCAAATATGTAGAACTCTTCTGAATAAATTTAGAATGTTTAATACAATTAGCCACACAGATTAACGACTAATTGTACTTAACCTTCAAAGAATTATTCTAACAACATCTTTCCATTTTTTTTAATAAAAATTTACTTCTTCCAAACTTTTCAGATATAGAGCCATAGGAAAATGGGAAGTGTACCTGCATCAATAATAAATTAAATTACTGTTCTGATGCACCTAATCATATCCTAGAGACCTGAAACCACTGATGCTGTTTTCACGAAAATCTGATATACTCTAAAGAGAGTAGTTTCTTCACTGTGAATCTCGAATTCATTTTGTATGATTATCCCACTGATATTTGACAGTGCATTTAGAGGCATACTTATATTTAAATGCCTTTCTCTCTTATACATTATGAGCTTTCTGAAGGTAAAAAAAATTACACTTCCTTTATGTTGTGAAAGATAAGACTGATCTCTTTGGTATTCCTTAATTGTCGATAATAATGCTGAAAACGCCCACCTATATACCTCCAAGCATGCTTGGGTGACTCATGAGGTACATTTAAATCATCTGAGACTCAGAAATGAAAGGTGCTGTATAAACAAAACATTTCATGCTATTGTTATTAAAATTCAGGCAGTTCCAATACAATCACATAATCGTTTTATAGAATTTATTGGCCAAGGAAGCTACCTGGGTAAAATATAAAAAGCATTTCAATATTTCTAGTACTGAGCTTATCCAAAAGCTTTCTTTGAATCTACATACAGAAAAGAAATAGACACCAAGGATACTTATGTTGTGGGAGACCATCATTTCAGAGATGAAGAAACTACTGTCCAACCATGTAAAACAGAACGAGTAACTGAAATGATACATTTAAGGTGACAGTAAGCTGATCAGTTATTCCTCCCACCTCATAATATCAAGCAGACAGATTCCTGCGGTTCCTAGATTTCCTTCAATTGAAAAGATCTGTTCATTACTGAAAAGCTCTTGTGTTGAAACAATCTTGGCAATTCATTTTTATTTGCCACTAGATTGATTACCTTTAATTAACCCACTGCCTTATCAGAAAGAGCTGTGAAATTACTCTTTGTTCTTCTCAGCTTCTGGCAGGTGATGGAGCAGAACTGTGTTTGCTTTGTTCTGTGGAGCAAACTGAAAATGCCTCTCACTAAAACTCTCCCTTTCTGTCTAAGCACCCCAAACGGTTGACAACATTCTCCCATCATGAAAGCGCCCATCTCAGTTTTGTTTTTTTTTTTAATTTAACTCTATCCTTATGTGGACTTTACCTGCCCTTCTTCCAAATTACAACCGTCTTTAAAGAAGGAGTTCACACCCAGTGGGGAACACCAGAGTCTCTTGGTTGTTGAAAAAAATGTTATAACTTGTATCTATATTTATTAAAATTTAAAAGAAACAAAGCTTTAATATTTTGGAAATGGATTGACCCTGACATTGCACTTTTTGTATAAAATTGTCAGTTTTTAATTACAATTTGGAAAATATACAGAGGCAGGCATAGAATTTGTATAAACAGAAGAGATGGAAGATGACACTCTTAGAATATTGTTAGTTATTGCATTTTATAGTTAACCATTTAAGTGAGTATAGGAATGAGCTTACTGGATCTCTAAAATGTTTAATAACAAAATAGAAAGTGACCAATGAAGTTCCATATTTTCTTTCTTTCTTTAATTTTTTGCCATTCAGAAGTTTATTATTATCTCATGTGAAAGTACTGAAAACAGTTGCTGAACTTAAAAGACACAATATAAGTTAAACATGAATTCCATTCAACTTCTACTTCCAGGGAGACAGAGCACTTGTACATTTTCCTTTCTTCCTGTAAGTATAATTAAAAACCATGGAATTAGATAAACAAGTTTATACTGTATAGCAAAGGGAACTATATTTGATGTCTTGTAGTAGGTTACAGTGAAAAAGAATATGAAAATGAATATATGTATACTCATGTAAGACTGAAGCATTGTGTTGTACACCAGAAATTGACATAACATTGTAAACTGACTATACCTCTTAAAAAAATAAAAATAAAAACCATGGAATTACAGCAAACAGAAGGAGACTCTGAAAGGGTAAGAGAAGTCACTCATCATATTGAGAATCAGGAAAACCACAATTTGAATGTAAAAGACAGTTGACAGACTCCAATGCCTGAGTGGCAGAAGTCTTAGTATTATTTGACAAATGTTTAAAAGCAGCCATTTAAAAAAAGATTTTGATAAACTTTTACAAACGTGCTTGAAACAAACAAAATCCCAGAAAAGAAGCAAAAAAATACAAAGAATAAAGACTATAAAGAGGAACAGGAAAATATAATGATGAAAATGAGTGACTCAGTGGATAGGTTAACCAGCAAAAGAGAGCAGTCAGAGAAAAGAGTCAATGAACTTGAAGACAGAATAACAGAAAATACCCAATATGAACAACAAAGATAAATTGTCTTCTACTGGTGGAGGAGAAAGCTTATACCTGCTAGATAATGTTCCCAAGGTTAATCACAGTGTTAGTTATGTGTTTTAAAAATGTCATATGTGTGTGTGTGTTTGTGTGTGTGTAGAGAGAGAGAGAGAAGTGTAGAACCATACCAAATCTTCCATTGACTGAAAAAAATCTGATTGCGCAAGGCTTAGAGACTTGATATCTCGTAACACATTTTATACGTCATAACGCACTTAATACCTTTCATGGTGCTGATGATCCGCCAGTGACTCTCCTACCGAGTCAGTTGACGTGGTTGTGCTGGCTCACCGTTGTAGTCCACAGGACCCACCCAGTGATGAATGAGACGGGAATAGTAAGCAACAATCAGTTTTTTCCAAAGGGATTTGAAAGTTGTGTAAACACAAAGGGGAGAAGGCGGGAAGGGAAAGACCTGAAGGAGTTCAGAGGGGGTGGGGAAACGAGCGAGGGGCTGGCAGGGGAGAGAAGAGAGGGCAGGGGGCTCTGTCATTAAACGTATTTTAAGCACTGGAAGAGGGGAGCCAGCCAACCTCGTGACACGCGAGGCTCCTGAACGCCTCTCCTTCCCTGGACTCACTGGAAGGACAGCTAGTCATGGAGCACTTCCCTTGGAAAGTAACTCAGAAACAGACTCAGTGACTCTACACATCAGGCAAGTGTGGAAATATCCACAGCAAAATGGGTAACAAAGGCCGAGATGCCCTCTGGCTGTAAACTTCATCCCCAGTAAGTGAAGTGCCGTGCAACTGAGCGGAACCTCAAACTCTCCATTCCTCCCTCGGAGCAAAGAGTTTGAACCGTATTTCTAGCATCCCAACTTTTAAGGCTCCCACCTGAGGGACTAGCCCTCCATAACCTCTCTCTGAAAGCAGGTGAGGCTTGCATTCATGAGACTCACCAGATGGTAGCACACAAAGAAGCAGTTCTTAATAGGGTTATGAATATGAGCAGTCACTTTCACTGTCCCTCAAGGGCTCAGCACAGAGAAAGCCAGCAAAACTACCCATCTCCCCGTCTTTCCTTGCGTGGGTTTACCTGCATACTTGATGAGCCTGAGGGTCTAGCTTCTAATATTAGCACACATCTAGAGGCTGGCTGTGATCTCCCTGGAAACTGGGGGATCAGCAGACACCTTCTCCACCTTCTCCCTCAGTCCCACTCCAACAATAAAACCAGGTCCGTATTATCTCCATGGAAGTGTTGGTACCCAGGTTTAGTACCACAGCTTTCTGTGGCTGCTGCCTGTGGGGACAGGCCCAGATTGCTGACTCTAATAGCCCACAGGGCTTACATTCACAAGTCTCACAGGGCTATAGCAAACAAAGAAGCAATATTAAAACAAATGCAGAAGCAACCTTCCCCTCTCCCTCCCCAGGCTGTTCACCAGGCCCAGAATAGAGGAAACAGGCAAGACAGCCCATCTCCCAGTTCTCCCTGAAAGGTGCTTAACTGCATATTTTTCCAGTTGTTGCCTGAAGGCCTAGCTGCTAATCCACCTGAATCTAGATGATGGCTGTGATCATCCCCTTTGAAACAAGGCCAGGTCTTGGCACACCCTCAACTACTGGGAATCACTAAGAACAGAGACGTTAGCTTGAGCAATTACAAAGGACTGAGATACAACCAGAAACTCAGGTAGAGCTGATTGAAGAGAATCATGTCCCACATGAGACCACTCAATTCTGGGAGAGATGGCGGTTTAATCTAATGCATAGAAACCAACAAAGATCGTAAAAGAGTACAATGAACAATTATACACCAACAAATTGGACGAACTAGAAGAAATATAGACACTGCTAGGAACATACAACCTACAAAACTGAATCATGAAGAAATAGAAAATCCGTACAGATCAGTTAATAGCAAGGCAATAGAATAAGTGATCGAAAAACTCACAACAAAGAAAAGTCTAGAACTAGGTAACTCTGCTGGTGAATTCTACCAAACATTTAAAGAAGTATTAATGTCAAGCCTTTTCAAACTCTCCAAAAAAATTGAAGAGAAGGGAATATTTCCAAACTCATTTTACAAGGCCAGCATCACCCCAATACCAAAGCCAAACAAGGACACCTCAAGAAATGAAAATTACAGGCCAACAGCTCTGATGAACATAGATACAAAAATCTTCAACAAAATGCTAACAAACTGAATTCAACAGCATAGTTAAAAGATGACAAACCACAACGAATTTAGATTTATCCCAGACATATAAGGATAGTCCGAACTCCGCAAGTCAATAAATGTGATACAGACATTAACAAAATGAAAGATAAAAATAATATGATCATCTCAAGAAATGCAGAAAAAGCCTTTGACACAATTCAAAATCCATTAATGATAAAAACTCTTAACTAACTTGGTATAGAAGAATATACCTCAACACAAAATAAAGGACATATACAGAAAGCCTACAGCTAACGTCATACCCAGTGGTGAAGAGCTGGTAGTTTTCATTCTGATATTGGGAATGAAGTGAGAAGGCTCATTCTTGCCACTTTAATTCAATGTGGTACAAAGTCCTAGCCAGAACTTTTAGGCAAGTAAATGAAATGGAAGATATCCAAATCAGAAAGAAGGAAGTGAAATTGTCTCTATTTGCAGATGACAAGATCTTATACAGAGAAAATCCTAAAGACTTCACCAAAAACTCTATTAGAAATAGTAAACAAGTTCAGTAAAATTAAGTAACATTGCAGAAAACAAAATCAGTATACAAAAATTAGTTGTTATTCTATATACTGACAATGAATTATCGGAAAGAGTATTAAGAAAACAATACCATGATGATAGCACCAAAGAGAATAAAGTACTTAAGTACATAAATCTATCCAAGGAGGTAAAACATCTGTACACTACAGCACTGATGAAAAAAAATGTATGACACAAATAAATGGAAAGATATTACATGCTCATGCATTGGAAGAATTAATATTGTTAAAAGGTCCATACCAATGCAATACCTATCAAAATTTCAATAGCACTTTTTCACAGAAATAGAAAAAAAAATCCTAAAATTTTTGTGGGACCACAAAAGACCCCTGAATAGCCAAAGCACTCTTGAGAAAGAATGAAGCTGATGTATTACATTTATTGATTTCAAACTATATTGACCCCTTCCTTACACCATACACAAAAATCAATACAAAACAGTTTAGAAACTTGAACATAAGACCTGAAACTGTAAAATTGCTAGAAGAAAATAAAGGGGTTTAGTTCCTTGACGTTGGTCTGGCAATGATATTTTGGTTAAGACACCAAGAGTAAAAGACAGCAAAAGCAAGAATAAGCAAATGGGACCACAACAAACTAAAAAGTGTCTGCACAGCAAAGGAGACTATCAACAAAATGAAAAGGCAACCTGTGAAATTGGGGGAAAACATTTTCAAACCACATATCTGATAAGGGGTTAACATCCAAAATATACAAGGGATTCATACAACTCAATAGAAAAAAAAAGTGGACAAAGGACTTGAAGAGACATTTTTCTAGAGAAGATATTAAGATGGTCAACAGATACATAAATAGATGCCTAACATCACTAGCCCATCGAGGCAAAGCAGGTACAAACCACAATAAGATATCTCCTCACACTTGTTAGGATGTCTGTTATCAAAAAGATAAGAGATAAAAAATACTGGCAGGATGTTTAAAAAAGGGAACGCTTGTACACTGATGGCTGGAATATAAACTAGTGTATGCGCTGTGGAAAATAAAATGGAGGTTCCTCAGGAAATTAAAAATAAGACTACTATATGATCTGCAGTCCGACTACTAGATAATATCCAAAGGAAGTGAAATCAGTATCTCAAAGAGGTATCTTTTCTCTCATGTTCACCACAGTATTATTCACAATAACCAAGGTATGGAAACAACCTATGTGTCTGTCAGAGAATGAAAAGATAAAGAAAATATGGTATACATATACAATGGAATATTATACAGCCTTTAAAGAGAAGGAAATCCTGTCATTTGCAAACATGGATGAACCTCAAAGACACCATGCTAAGTGAAAAGACCCAGACAGAGAGACACAAATACTGCATGGTATCAATTATATTTGGAATCATTTAAAAGAAAACTTGAACTTGCAGAAACAGAGAGCAAAAGGTGGTTGCCAGGTGCTGGAGATGGGGGGAAAAAGGAGAGGCTGGTAAGAGGAAACAAACGTTCAGTTATAACGGATTAAGTTCTGAGAATATTGTATAACGTGCTGACTACAGTCGATAACACTGTATTGTATGATAGAAATTTGCTAAGAAAATAGAACTTAAATTTTCCAATCAAAAACAAAAGGAAAAACTATTAGATATGTGAAGTGATGTTTGTGTTAACTTGATGGGAGGAATACTTACATAATGTGTGTGTGTGTGTACATATATATATATAATCATCACATTGTACACTTTGTTTTATAATTTTATTTCTCAATTATACCTCAGCAAAGTTGGAAAGAAACATACTTGAATCCTCATATTACAAATTAATTTTATATCTAATGTTATGCCTTTTTTCTTTATTTATAAGATCAAAGCATTTATAGTCTGCTTGAAATCAAATAAAATTGTTTCTCTCTGTGTTTTATTTTTGTGTCAGACTCTTCAAGTGTACTTTAATATGTTATTTTTCATCACTAAAGTACTTGTACATTTATTTGTTTTTATAAATATGTTTCCCAAATTGTTTTGTGTTACTACCAATGCTAATTTGTACAGCCTATGAGAGACAAGCAAAATGATGAATGATAACTTTGCAGCTGCTAAAAGGGTGCTAATAGCAAGAAGAAATTTTTACAACTTAGAGTTATCCTCTGAGTAAAATTACAAATGCATATTATTTATATTTTAAGCAATGTTTGAGGTTACCTTTCCTCATGAAAAAAATGCTATCATTTTATGTTAATTATATTGAGAATTAATGGACTCATAAAATTTTTCACCTGTCAGGAAAAATTTGTATCTATTGCAGAGATAGAATGAGAGTTAATAATATAGTTTTAAAAGGACAATAAGATAATGAAATTATTTACCTATGTAACTTCATGGTAAAGAAGACGAAAAAGAAGTAGACAGTAAGAGAACGAGAAAACGGAAAAGAAGGAAACAACCTAATTTCAGTTTCTAAAATAATTAATGATGCATTTAAGTACAGTGAAATATGTCATTTGGACGTGTTGTCAGTGTGTCTATTGGGTTTTACCCTAAAATCTGTCCACTTTAACTACAATACACAATATCACTAAATTTCTCCAATTATGTGAGCTTCACCTTCCAATGCAGTTCTGAAATAGATCTGACTTTTAGCCTTAAGCCATCTGCTTGCTTGTTTGATTGTACTTTTCATTATACCATTCTCAGCCAAGACTTCTTAAGTTGTAAAACATTCTGGTGGTTTTCCTTCTCAGTTTACATCATTGATTTTAAAGTGTTGCTTCAACAATGATAGTTTCATGTAGTTGTTGCCAGAAATTTCCTTGCATAGGAGATGTCAAGTTTTAGCCTGATTCGCATTTGCACAATAATTAAAAAAGATATTTTAAGCCTTTCCTTACGTTCCTTTGTTTTATGTTGAGTGACATTGATATCAACTAGTGCATGGGTGATAGGTGGGGTAATGTTATTGTACAGTCACTGTCAGGTTTACTGTGGAGATATCAGCATTATATCAGTCATAGTCTTTGTTCTTTCAGATGGCATAGAATTGAATTCTTCTCTTGGACATTTCACTGGTTTCTATCTGTTGCCTCAAACTTTATATTTTTTAGCCAGCTCTGTTTCTCATTAAACATACCGACATCACAAAAACTTAATATGATGCAGTGAGAAAGACAACAAACACCATCTTTGTGGTATTCTTGTACAAAATGCATAATTTCATTTCAAGGATCAGAAAACAGTAGATAACTCCACATTGAGGGGAATTCTGCAAAATAACTGATGAATGCTTTCCAAAAGCATCACAGTAAGGGAAGACACAGAAAGGCTGTAAAATTGTTACATACCAGAGGAGACTAAATAGAGATACCTAAGTATAATATGCAATTATGGAGAGGAACCTAGAATACAAAAAGGACATTAGTGGGAAAACTGCTGAAAATTTTTAAAGGTCAACAAGTTAGTTAATAATATTGTAGCAATTTTACAATGTTAATTTTTTTTATTCTTAATACTTGTACTCTGGTCATGTAAGTTGTTAATATTTGGGGAAACATGATGAGACATAGAACACTTGGTATTATTGCTGCAGTTTTTCTGTAAGTTTATAATTAGCCCCAAATTTAAAAAATATATACGTGTTTAATGTTTGATACTTCAAAGCATTCAGCAATAGGTGATATAAAATCACACAGACCAAACTTGTTTTAATTCTTACGGGGCACTTCACATTGTGAGATAATATAAGGAAGTAAAGCATATCCATAATTTCTAGAATAACAAAGAAAAAAGACAGGAAAAAATTACAGCAAGAAGTTAAACTCAGCTCTGGGAATCCTCAGGTGTGTGTGGCCAAGCTTCCACCTTTTAGGTTCTTCCCCTCTACAGACTAGCATTAGCAGTGCAGGACAGTAACAGCTGTTTATTTATTTATTTATTTTTGAGATATGGTAGATGTACAATATTATGTAGGTTTCAGGTATACAACATCGTGGTTCACAATTCTTAAAGCTTAGATTTCATTTATAGTTATTATAAAATATTAGATATAATCCCTGCTTTGTATTATATATCTATATAGCTTATTTATTTTATACATAGTAGATTGCACCTCTTAATCCCATATCCCTACCTTGCCCCTTCCCCCTCCACCTCTCCCCACTGATAACTAATAATTTATTCCCTATATCTGTGAGCCTGTTTCTTTTTTGTAATACTCATTAATTTGTTTTATTTTTTTAGATTCCACATAAAAGAGGTATCATACAGTATTTGTTTTTCTAACTTATTTCACTTGGCATAATACCCACCAGATCTAACCATATTGTTGCAAATGGCAAAATTTTATTCTTTTTTATGGCTGAGTAGTAGTCCATTTTATATGTATATATGTGTATCCATCTATCTATATATATATCACATCTTCTTTATCCATTCATCTGTTGATGGATACAGTTGCTTCTATATTCCATTATCTTGACTACTGTAAATAACGATTCCATGAACATTGGGATTGCATGTATCTTTTTGAATTAGTATTTTGCTTTCTTTGGATATTATACCCAGGAGTGAAATTGCTGGGTCATATGGTAGTTCTATTTTTAACTTTTTGAGAAACTGCTGTACTGTTTTCCATAATGACTTCACCAGCTTACATTTCCACCAACAGTGTACGAGGGCTCCCATTTCTCCACATCCCAGCCAACATTTGTCACATGTGATCTTTTTGATGATAGTCATTCTGAAATCTGATAATGATGTGTATCTCTTCATGTGCCTGTTGGCATTCTGTGTATCTTATTTGGAAAAATATCTATTCAGGTCTCCTGCCCATTTTTAAATCAGGTTGTTTGGGGGTTTTTTTTATATTGAATTATGTGAGATGTTTATATATTTTGGATATTAACCCCCTATTGGTTATATAGTTTATAAATATTTCTCTCATTGAGTAGGTTGTCTTTTTGTTTTGTTGATGGTTTCCTTTGCTGCATAACAGCTTTTAAGTTTAATTAGTTCCCATTTGTTAATTTTTGCTTTAATTTCCTCCACTTTAGGAGACAGATCCAAAAAATATTGGTACAATTTATGTCAAAGATTGATCCACCTTTGTTTTCTTCTAAGTGTTGTATTGTTTCTAGTCTTACGTTTTGGTCTTTAATCCATTTTGAGTTGATTTTTCTTTATAGTGAGAGGAAATGTTCTAATTTCATTCTTTTACAGGTAGCTGTCTAGATTTCCTAGCACCACTTACTGAAGAGACTGTCTTTTTTCCATTGCACATTCTTGCCTCCTTTGTCGTAGATTAATTGGCCATAAGTGTGTGGGTTTACCTCTGGGCTCTCTATTCTGTTCCATAGATCTATGTGTCTGTTTTTGTGCCAGTACCATAATGTTTATTGTAGCTTTGTAGAATAGTCTGACATAAAGGGGCGCGATACCTCCATCTCTGTTCTTCTTTCTCAAGATTGTTTGGGTTTTCAGGGCCTCTTGTCTTTCCATATAAATTTTAAAATTATTTGTTCTACTTCTGTAAAAAATATCCTTGGTAATTTGGTAGGGATTGCATCAAATCTGTACATTGCCTTGGGTAGTATAGTCATTTTAACAATATTAAATCTTCTAATCCATAAACATGGTATATCTTTCCATCTGTTTGTGTCATCTTCAGTTTCTTTCATCATTGTCTTATAATTTTCTATAAGGAGGTCTTTTACCTCCTCAAGCAGGTTTATTCCTAGGTATTTTTTTTTTTTTGATGCAATTGTAAATGGGATTGTTTACTTAATTTCTCTTTCTGGTAGTACATTATATGTTTTAGAAGTGAGTGCTGTTCCTTCTAAAACTAGGTGAGTGGTATCCGAAATTGACACAGAGAAGATATGAGTTCCTTTAAAATAGGTGATGGACACAATTTACTAAATACCAATCTCTACATTGAAAAGTTATGCTAATTATACATTGAGCAAGAACTTTTCTGGAGACTTGGACTTTGGACATGTTTGCTCAGTAGTGCCAATCACCATTAATAGTGCCAATTTATATTTATTCTGTCTGCCAGATTAGCTGAAGAAAAGCCCATTTCCCAGAAGTACTTTTCCCACTGAAAGTCCAAACTTTAGACCATATCAAAGTGTAGTCATAGGGTCACCCAATCCTGGTATTTAATATTCTTACAATAACAGCTTTGCTGGCTTATCTTTCTCTCCTTTCTTAAACATTTCTTCTACATTTGGCAGAAAAACAAAACAAGTGTCCCTCAGTATTATCTTTAGCTACCCAAAGTTGACAGGATATTTTATCAAATAAAATAAGTCGAAGTATTTTACTTTTATTTACTAATTGAATGATTTCTGTTCCTTCTTCTCCCACCCAGTCCCCACCTGTTCAGGTGAAAAAATAGGATACAGATTGATTTGTTTATTCTGGGACATCAGCAATCTAGAATCAGCTTAATCCAAAGGTTCCCAAATGCCATTGCAATTAAAATGACCTGGGGACTTTATAAAAGTCCTGGTGCCCAGGCTGCACCACATAACAGCTAAACTAGGATGACTGGGGGTGAGACCCAGGAATTAGTATTTTAAAGCAACATTTCAAACAAAATACTGAAAAAAGTATTTCTTTTGCAAAGGACTTGAAGATTCTGAGTAAAATAAAACAAATAATCTTGTAAGGGTTTTGCTGAGTTTATAATTTATTAATGCAAATCCCAGAAGAAAGGACCCACAAAGCCAATAATATACTCAAAATACTCAAACTCATTAGTAAACTGGAAAATGAAAATTAAAACAATAATTACCTACAATGTCTGCCCATCAAATTGGTGACAATAAAAAAAAAAAAATTACCAAGAACTAATGGTAAGGTATGGGGCGAAGGGAACTCTCGTCCACTGCTGGCAGATCTGTAAATTGGCACAGCCCCTGTGGAGAGCAGTTTCACACACTCTAGTGAAGTGGAAGTATTATAACTCAGCAATTACATTTCCCCGAGAAATGGCCACATGTGCCCAGGGAGACATGTACAAGAATGTTCATAATAGCACTGTTTGTGATATTGAAAAATAGAAAACAATATAAATTTCTCTTTTTTTCTGAATTTTATTTAAGAGAATAAATCAAGAAGTTGTATTATTCAAACAGCACTGCAGTATATATTCACTAAAATGACAGAACAAGAGCCTCTTGTAATAAGGTAGATAATTTATTTTAAAATATTGACTAAAAAAGCAAGTTCCAGATGATCATAAAGTATAATATCTTTAAAATAATTTTAATGCATGCAGAATAAATTACATGCTGTTTGAAGACAACTCCATCCAAAATAAAATGTAAAAATTTGCATGAGAATTTAAATGCCAAATCTGGAGTAGAAGTTATCTATAAGTAAGAACATTGGAGATGAGGTCTGGGAGGAATAAACTGATGATTTCAATTCCATTTTATTTCTTAAGCTTGATAATGGATGCACAAGTGCAAATTGTATCATTAAATATATTTTCTTGTGTCAGAAATAGTTTACTAAGCAATATACTGCTTATTATACACTTTACTTAAAATTTTGTACTTCAACTTTGTACTTTTATTTTTCAACTCAGAATCTCCTAGCTTAAGTAGACAATAATTTCTGAACCCCTATCTCTGAAAAATTATTTGTAACCTGTAGTTACAACTGCCTAAAAGAGTTTTAATGTACACATTTTGGATCAGGATTGCTGACGGTTAAATCTTTTAACCTAAAATTATTTTTCAAACTGAAAAGTGAAGATAATGTTTTTAGACTATTTCTATTTGCTTTGCTCCATACTGTATCTAAAAGTTTGCAGATACTGCTTTTTTTACCACTTCTGAAGAGAGAGACACCGCCTGAGAATTAAAGAGTTTCTCAGTTCTGTTCACATAAACACTGAATTAGTTGTCCTACAGTTTCTGCCCGGAAAGTAGCTGACTGATGCTCCAGGGGGCTCACGGGTGTTCCCAGGACCTCTGCCATTCTCAGTGTTACCACCCCAGGAGATTCTACCTTAAATGTTATCAATCCTGGCTTTTAATTCCACTTTACCTTGCCTGTTCTCTGTTATGTTTCTGTTAATGATTTATTCACCCCAACAGTTTTAACCAAAGTTGGTAAAATTAACCATACGACTATAAATGGCTTCTTTTTACACACACTCGCTTTGTAGTGTAGGTACCACCTGGCATACTCCTTCAGGGGGAAAAAATCTTTCTCTTATTTCCAGTTACTCAAACATTTAGAGTAACATACCAAAGATCATCTAGAAAAACAGTCTGGTAATCTAGCATAATCTTGCTTCCCCTTGACATTCTAGTATCATCCTAAATATCCTCTAGACAGATGGGTAGGCTAAAGCCATGTCTGCCATGTCAGTGTAGGTAGTTGTTCTAATGATAATGTAGTTTGAAAAGTGATACTAAGTAGTACAGTGGAAAAAAAAAAAAATCCAGTATCCTTTAGTATTGTTGCATAGGAAAGGCTACAAAGAACAAGAGACAAAAACAATCCTAACTGAAGACGGGTATTTCCCTATCATTCAGAGTCCTGCAATGTGCTACTAATGATACTATGTTATGGAGTAGGAATTCCGTCTGGTCCTTCAACACACTTTTCTCTCTTATGCTCTTAAAGTTTCTAACCTCCTATTAAGTCCTAATTGCTATAGAAAGTCTTCTTATATACCTACCTGACCACCAAGGACCATCAAGTAAAGGGAAAATTCCAGCATATTTGTAAGTCTTCACTAATGGATATGGTAAAACAAATTTTAATTTTAGAAGTCAAGTTTTTGGCTAAATTGTTTTTCTAGTAGACTTATATTTTAGGCCTATTTTAATTACCATAATTTACAAGTTACTAATTTTACATAAAATTATTCTCCAGTATTTCTCAAAAGTAAAACAAAACTTGAAATTGACATGTATGACTGTTATCAGTCAGAATTCTTGTTAACAAAAAAATAAAACCTGAAGTAGAAAGTAGTTGTTAAAATGATGGATACTTCACAGAATTTTTCAGTCTGAGGAAATAAATTCTAGACTGAGATTCTAGAAGTGACTTTCCAACCAACCCACACTGTAGAACTGACTCATTAAAAGAGCTATTTCCCTCCCCTGCCATGAATAGAAAGCTACAAATCAGGAAGCTGTTCCACTCCTGCAGTTTCAGGTCTTTGTAAACACTGGCATCAGCACATGATATATGTGGTACCCTAGTTCTTATTCCATTTATCTAATCAAAATTCCCCTTGGTTGCATGTAATTGGTGGAATCTAAATATCACATCCAAGCCTTAGCAGAGAAAAGAGGAAATGATTTCTCTAAGTGCTGGGGAGTGGCTTGGGGGAGACTCTGTATTGGAAGGGCAAGTAAAATAGGGCCGAGTAGAATGTAAAGAGAGTGACCCAAACGTGTAGGCAGTTACAGCCTTCCAGATCAGATGGTCATCACGACAGACACCCAACCACAATTCCAATATCGAAACAGCAGTAGCGGTATCCTTGAACATAATATGTTACAACTGTCCACATATAAATAAAAATATGGTCATCCCTTCCCCCAAAAGACAAAGTTCCCAGTATCATCAATCACTGAATATAGCTTCAAGTCTAGGATTTCTAATTAATAGAATTTAATAGAATCTCTCCAATTTATTCACAGACCTATCTCAATATCCTCTAAACTGTGTATTTAGGAATAAGATGAACCTCAATCAGTACAACCTATATAAATAAAAAGTAGAAGAGTGTGTTAAAAAATTAATGAATACAACTCATCCATGGGTTATTTCTATGGCCTTTATTTCTTCAACTTTTCACAAGGCCAAAATTACTATTTAACCAGCTTTTCTTGTTTTCTGGCTTGATATTCCCTTTGCTTTCAGTTAGCACTTCACTTGACCAGGACTATTTAGCTGGTGGGATGTCTAAACTTTCCTGATGATTATGAACCTGTCTTAATAATACTATATGGTATTGCTGTTATCATGCACTACCCTTAAGCACTACATGTGGGATTTCTTGAAGGTGCCTTCGATCTCCCATGTTTGCATCTTATAACAGTAACAGTATTGTTCTTTGTTAATCAGCAGCAATAATTCCAGGCTTGAGAAGTCTCTCTTTTCCTGTTTAACTCAATGACATGAGAAGCCCCGAATGGCCACTTTGATGATTAATTTTATGTGTCAACTTAATTGGCTTAAGAGATGCCCAGAGAGCAGATACAGCATTATTTGTAGGTGTGTCTGTGAGAGTATTTCTGGAAGAGATTAGCATTTGACTCAGTAGGTTGAGGAAAGAAGATTCAGCCTCAACAAAGTGGATGGGCATTATCCAGTCCTTTGAGGGCCTGCATAGAGCAAAAGGAGAAGGAAGGGCAAGTTCTTTCTCTCCTCTTGTGCTGGAACATCCATTTTTTGTTGTCCTTGAACATTGGAGCTCTTGATTCATAGGGCTTTGGCTTCAGATTGACATACACCATCAGCTCCCCTGGTTCTCAGACCTCTGACTTTGAGCTGAATTGTACCACTGACTTTCCAGATTCTGCAACTTGCAGATGGAATACTGTAGGATTCCTCCATCATCACATGGGCCAGTTCCTGTAATAAATCTCTCTCTCTCTGTATATATATATATAGTAATAGATAGATATTAATATCTCCAATTGATTCCGTTTATCTGAAAAACCCTGGCTAATATTACTATTTAGCAGTCACAGATTGTAAATTCAATAGAAACATGTTTTGAATCCTCTGATGGAAGGTTTTTATTTTTTCACTACTATTGTAAGATCTCTAAAATAATGGAAGTCTAAATGTTACATGTAAGAAAATCAGTATTTTGAAAATTGGCCAGAAATTCTGATTGGAAACTGCCACTCTAGCTTGTAATCCTTGTTCCCTTGGGTCCGTATTTCTAACTCTGGGAAGAATGGCACTACTTACTCATCTGTTGTTCAGAGCCCACGTCCCATATCCCAAACCCAAAGTGTCATCCCCCTTAGAACATCTTAACTGAGTATTCTATAGAATGTTCCACTCTTTCAGGCCAGCTGTTTTTGAGTGATGAGAAATATGGTAAAATTAATAACCTTATAAGCATGAGTTTTATTTTCTTTTTTCTCTTTCTATAAGAATAATTTCTTCATCAAAGAAATATTCTGTGAGATATATAAGTGAATGAGGATTCAGTAAGGATGCAAATGGTGGCAGAATGAGGGTGAGGAAGGAAAATCTACCTCCATAATCCATCCCTTCACTGGTAAGTGAAAAGAGGGTCCCTTCCATGGTGGAAAATATTCAATATAATCAACCTGCCAATGATAGGCAGGCTGGTCCCTCCACAGTATGGTGCCATGTGAAAGGCTCTGAATTGCAGATGACTGGCTTCTGTCAAGTCATTAAGAACCTCATCATAGTGGTAGCCAATTCAGCTTTGGTTAAGGAAAAGAAAAAAAAAAAAAGCAGCAAAACATATTAATGAGCCCACGTATTGCTTCCATTCTTGCTACATACATTCTGTTCATTAGCCCACTTAGTAAGCAGTGTAGTAGTTGAAGAAAAGTCTTGCTAACATCTACAGGGTAGATCATTTTGTCACTTGGTTATTGGGACTTTTTTTGCTGTGAGTATCACTTAATGAGCATTCACTTGAAACATGCATATTTTCAGTCCGGGTCTACAATGAAAATTTCTTCATCATCCACGTTTCTTTCCCAAACTTCCTTGCCACCAGTATTACAATCTTGGTTCTTCCGGGTTCCCAGATATGTTTGTGAGCCTAGGGATAAAGTAATTACACAATAAATGCTGAGGTGATTACAGAAGGACCAGGTGAATGAATGAATAAATAAATGAAGCAATAAATTTACTCAAATCATACAACAAATAGGAAGCATGCAATTCTAAATGAACTGTTGGATCTGCCACAAGTTACTGTTTAACTTTAGATAGTCTTTTTATAGTAACTTAGGCTCTTCATATTAGATAAAATTACATAAGGATATCCAGTGTATATAGACAGAATAAAAATAATTTGAGGAGAAAAGGGAATATGAACTAAATTTTTATCTTTCTGATATACTACAAACAAAAAGTGAGCTCACCAGTATTAGAATTTAATATTCTAGACAAAGATTTTTGCCGCATTACAAAGGAAAAATAGTTGTCTTTAAGTTGTATCAACAGCCTTAAGACCATAGTATAATCAGAGACTATCTCTTCAAATAACATCACTCTTGATACCATTAATTGACATTACTGTTTTCTACTGAAGCAATGTATTTTAAACACATTTTGAAAATACTCATGATTCAATGCAGTGTACCATCTTTGTTTAAAAACAACTTTTTTTTTTTTTCTGGAGAGATTCAGAAAATGGTATTTATTGCCGGGAATGAATATCATTTGATGAGAAATTTATCATTAATAATGGCAAATACTAACTGGGTATTAGTACCCAGTTAAAATGACCCCTTAAAAACAACTCATTAATTATAACTTATACAGAGTTTCCTTTTCATAAATAGTTTCAGTGACTCTTTGTATCTCTAAAATATCATCCATGTTGCCATATAGTTAACTGAATTGGAAACAAATTCAAGCGAATGAAATGATATAAAGAATGACTGCTTCACTCTAATCTTATTGATTGTGATTGTCTTCACATTCAACATCACCAGGTATGTCACTTTAGATATTGGTTTTTTTTTTTTTATTTTGTTGTTTTTTGTTGCAAGAATGAATTAGGTGTGTTTTTAGAACTGTATAACTGGTTAGAAGAAGCAGTAGTTATGTGATTTTTCTACTAATGTTAGTGATGTACGATAAGGCTCTAGCTGTTTGCAGTAATTGAGCGTTAAGAAGCCAATATATCAAGAAAATATTAGATCAAATTAATCAATACTGAAACACAGGGAAACTATAGCTTGAAATGATTTTGACTGCTATCTAGGATAATTCATCTACATTTGTTATGTTAGTAAAATTTGCAGTAAACAATTTTCTCCCATAAATGGAAAGATTAATTGCAACGTTAACCAAATCTCTTTCATGTACCGGATGAATCCCTTTTTCTTTTGTTGAGAGTGCATTAATCATTGCAGATGAGGGTGTGCTAGAGTCTAATTAGTAACTAGATAATGCTTATAATGGGTTTTCTTCAGACTCATGCTGCTTAATTTTCTACCTTGATCCTACCGTGTGTGTATCTCATTGTAAAGAGGTAAATGGGGCAAACTAGATAAAAAAGCAGCTGGCAGCAAGAGTTAGCTATTAATATCCATGCTCAGCTAATGAAATATCACAAACCTCTACACTTTATGTGTATCATCTCCCATATAAGCCTGCCACACCAGATGGAAAAAAATAATCGCTCTTTCAAGAAAAAGAAGGTTATTTTGGATTCTGTAAGGAATCATTTCAGAAGTGTGATTCCATCTCATTAATGGCAGACACTGTTAATAGTAAAGACACTATTATCTGTGCTAGTTAATATGAATCTCTCTGGAATTTGGGACTTTAATTAGACTGGTAAAGAATCAACCCTTGCACTATTGGCACTATAGAATGTTTTTATTTATTAATCACTTTCATGAGTCAGTCTTCAGTTTTGCATTAGTTATATGTTCTGTAAGTAAAACCCATGCTTGTTTCTGCATTCATTGTTATTTTGAGCCCAGCATATATTAATAAGTGAAGTAAAGAAAGCAATCATGCGTGCCGTGACTTCTTCAGGGGCTAAAACAGGATAATCACCACAATTCATGCAGAACCAGGATTCTTACTTGCTTCCTCATTCTGAGATGATAGTTAATATTCATTACAAACTTAACTAGTGGTAACAGCAGAGGGCAAGGGTTTCTTTTTATACTTTCATTCTATTTTGAGGCTGACAGGCATTATGTTTCAAAATTCATGGCTCCATCAGATTTCAGAGTAGCATTATCGGTAATTCTGTAGAGTCATGAAATGTACAGTTTTTTATCCCCTTAGACTCTAAATCTTGTTCTTCTATTTTTGTACTTCTGAGTAAAATACCAGCTCTACAGTTGATTTCTTCTCTCCTATATATGCATGAAAGACTCAGAAAGAACCAGAATATCATGAAATGATTATACCCTCTTTTACCTTTATGATCATTTAAACAGAAAATGCATGTTTGTAACGCATCCTCCGTTGTAAAATACAGTTTTACAGATATTATTTTAATTTGTTCTCACACTTCTCACTAAATGACAAGGACAGGTAATACTAATTCAATTTTAATAGGACATAAGGCTCATAGGGCAAAATTAATGAATCTGTCTTAAGTTGAATAGCTAGTAAGTGTGAGAGTCAGAATTTCAACTCAATTCTCCAGGTTTTCAATCTGGTTCTCTTCCCTTTATGAAATACGGAGTTTTGGTTGTTTTTTTGTTTTGTTTTGTTTTAGATGGTCATCATAAAATAGATTAATCAAATTATCGCAGGCTTCTAGGTAGCACTCAATTGTTTCATCATTTGAAATTAAGCAGTGTTTAAAATTTGGCTCAGTAAAACTCATTTGTATCTTATTTGATTAAAAGCTTTTAACATACATGCTCATACAGTAAGCATATGTATGCTTACCCAGTGAACTATATACATATAATATGTGTGTGTATATACACACACACACACACACACACACACACAGCCTACTGCCACTGAGTATGGTGAACTCTTTCCCAGAACAAACCTAAAACAAACGAGAAAATGCCTGTACTTCTTATATTCAAATTCCCCGCTAGAGGAGGATCTCAGAAGACAAAGGCAAAACCAAACGAAGAAATAAATACATTATAACTACATGACTAGCTTTTGTGTAAATTCCATTAAGCAATATTATGCTACATACTAAAATAAAACCCTGAACAACTTTCTAGAAATAGTGCCTATAAATAGATTGTGTCACCTGACATTTTCTTAAAAGTCCTCTTTGTAAAATGAAAGTTGTGCCTTGTGTGCTAGTGTATATAGCTAAGGACATTTTAGGATTTGTCTGATAAGTGAACACCGTCATCTGAGTGAATACCTCACCCATTTTGGCATCTAAACACGTGGCTCAAGGGAAATCTCAGCACCCATACGTTCATAACTCTTGCTGTTAATTTTGGCACTGATAGATCCTTCACGTCTGTGTGATATCAGATTTTCAAGTTCCGAGTGCCTTGTATGTGCTAGGAACATTTCATACAGCACAAAGACACTTCCCGTTTTTCAGACAGAGAAACCGAGGTTTGGAAAAATGAAGCAATTTACCAAAAGTTCTACACCTAGGAACATCAGTGAGCACAGATCTCTCTGACTCTAAAACTCCTGAACTTGCCCTGTGTCCACAGTACTGTCACTGAAATAATTTACTCACTCTCCAGCTTCTTGCTGTCTGATTGGCCCTGGGCAAATTTCTGAATGTGGAGAAATAAAAATGGTACAAAACTACTTCTCTTTTCCAATTTTTTTTTCTTCATATTCTTTGATCCCTAAAGAGGTTATGATTTAAAGAGAAGATAAAGTACAAGATGTTCTGGAAGGTGCAAAGCTGAAATTATGAGAAGTTAATACAGAAGGGAAATTCTGTATTACCATCATATTTCCTAAGTCTTTGAGGATATTCATGAAACATCTTTCATGTTATAGAATGTTCTACACTAAACAATGTAGTGATATTTTGCATATGACTTATGAGCCTTTTAGGAAATACTTAAGCTTGTCTGCAACCTAAGGAAAAAGTATGAAAGACTTGACTTTACAGATGGGAAAAACTAAGGCCCAGAGTAAGTTAATGGATTGCTTAAAATCATAGATCCAGAATTCAAATGCTACTCTCTTTGATTTAGATACATATGTTTTTAGCTACTTCGTTTCATTGCCACTGATCTTAATTGTAGTGTCAAGCCCAATAGGGTATTGTTTACATTAGATATTTTTGTGAAGGAAAAGCTGGGCTGGTCTAACAAGATAACTCACAAGTCTAGGAATGTGAAGGAGAGGCTGGGCTGGGCTAACAAGATAACTCACAAATCTAAGTATTGGAATACTGATCTGAGTTCTGCTGGACTAACTCGTAAATCTAAGTTAATTAGTGTTGGTTTGCTGTTCATGTTTTTTTGCTAGCCAGCTGGATTTTCAAAGATAAATATCTGGCTTTGGAATGTTGGTTTGCTGCCTCCCTGCCTCCACTTTTGTGATAATGATGCTGCTAAGGCTGTTCCATGCCTATTGGCCCAATACCCCAAGCTTGTACTTTACCCTATAAAACCTCATGCGCACGTCTTGGAGGTGCTCAGAGCTTCGGAGCAGAAGCCCCTCTGAGCCCGCTAGTGTAATACATCTGAGTACTCCAACCCTCCGGGTGGTGCTTGTTTCTTGGCTGGCCTGTCGTTTCCGTAACAGCTTAAAGTTCACTTTAGGTTTACAAACAGGTAAACCATTTCAGGAATGCTCTTGGGGAATGATCAAATCCCAACAGACAATTAAAAATATTTCAGTAAAAAAGTATGTGGGTAAAGGAACAAGAAATAAAAAATCAATTATTTAAATTATGTAGCAGAAACAAATTAGAGAATTAAAATCAAGTTTCAAGAGTGCCTTCTATCTGTCACACAAATAAGGGCACCCCCCCCACACACACACACACACAGAGATCAAAGACTATAGACTTACCTTTTACAGATGTCAAAGCAGTCTTAGGTAAGTTTGGCCACAAAGAATTACAGTGTCAAAGCTGGTAGAAGGAAAGCAGATTCTTTAGATATGAAATGTCACTGAAGAAATCCCATACCCACTGTCAGAATCCCCTTGCCTAGAAATTGTGATCAGAGCATCACTCCTTTATTTACAAAGCTGAGGTTCTATTGTCTCAACCTTCTGTCAGTCACTTCAGTCAAAGGTTTTTGCTTATGCCATATCACTCAACTGAAAGGTATTCTTTTATCATTCATTAACCACCCAACCACATTCCATGAAAATCTCTTGAAATGCATTCTAGTGATAAAAAAATGGAGTGAGGTTTGTCCCCTTCTAGAAGAATTTCTTCTAGTATCAAATCCTATCGTGCATTGCCTATTCTAGTCCTTCTAGGATTTTTTTTTAATTATTATATTAGTTAAGGCTCAACATCTATGCTACTCAGATGAGGAAAGTATGTAGCTTTATTTTTGTCGACTGAAATAAATGCGCAGCCTAAAAGTTGAGAGTTATGTTTTACCTGGCTGGAGGACTCGAGCCGGGATAACAGCCTCTCAGATGGCTCTGAGGGACTGCTCCCAAGAGGTAGGGGAGGAGCTAGGATATATAGGAGCTTTAACACAAAGACCAGGTAGTTGGAACAATAAAAGATTACTTGTTATCTAAAGAAAACCAGGCATCTCAAGTTAAAGAATTGAGCGCTTTTCTATGTATGGGAGGAAGCAAACATTTGGGCTCATTGAATTCATTCCTTTGACAAGCACCTAGCTATCTAGGGCCAGTATCCTGTCCTTTCTTATTCTGAGTCCCTCAGAGGGCACCACTGTGAGTGGCTGCAGAGGCTGGGCTGCAGGCTTGTCTTCCCCTGGGGGGTGGGGGCAGCTGATGACTTGATGGCTTCAGCATTCTTTGTTTACTGATGTGGTTTGCAATATTTTTCGTTCACATTTTCTGTAACAGATATTATCTTTTTCTAGAATCTACATTCCTGCTCAATAATCAGGGAATAACAAATCAACAAACAAATAAATAAGAAAAGTTACAATTATAGGTAATGTCTCCTATCTTTTTATTTAAAACCATCTCTCCCAGGTTAATTTACTATCTCTCTCTTATCTGAGCTCTGCCTGGCTCTTGCAACTGAATCCAGTGAATTAAATATTGTTTGATTTGTAGAAGCATCGTCAAAGTCATTCTATAGTAGTTTTACCATTTGCCAAATCAAAGCTTTTCTAGGGGCAACAAATGATGATTTTCAGAGCTGGAATAAGGCTATTCAAAGTAGGTTTAAGTTTTAGTGTCACAGAAAATGCTCTCATTTTTCAGATCTTTTTTCTACTTTGTATTATGGGTCAAAATTTGCCTCTGTCAAAACTGTATGTCTTCTTTTACTCTAAGTGATATAGTCACATCAAAAGCTTAACTTGTGTAGCAACTTTTCACTTGTTTTGGTTCTAATATATTTTAATAACATGGCATAGTATTCTACCTGTCTTTTTTCCAATCTCCAAATAAAATGTACATTGTTGTTCATCATCCATGAATTATATAGAAAAATAAAACTTCTAGATATAACCACATGCATATAAATTAAACTTTGAAGGTACACAGAGAGCTCTTTAATATACTTTCTTTATAAATGTGTGTATAAGAAACATATGTTAGAATCTATTTAGCAGGTAAACAAATGACAAATTTAAAATTACTTTTCAAAAATGCATGTTTTTAATAACATGTATCAAATGTTACAACTTTGAATACCAATAGTCTTGTGGTTTATTTAGAGAAGAAAGTTAATTTCTCAGATCACTTCACTCATCTGCAAAATGAAAAATGATTTGATTCTCATGGGTGTTGTTAAGTTAAAACAATGTCAGTAAAGCATTTTTAGATTTACTTTGTGGTATAGATTTTAGAAACTGAGGATCTCTGTAAGTGAGAAGAAAAAGGGAAATGCTTTTTGTGAAGAAAATCAGGAAATGGGTGGTTCCTTCCATGCATAGCATAGTCTGCTGCCTTTGTGTCAACCTGAAATTTTTTCAAGTCCCATTTTTCCCCCTTTCTCTCATTTTTAAGCTCTCTGACATTTGGGTTTCTGACTTGAAAAAAAAATAGTTAAGAAATGGTCAGAAGATTGAAGGTTTTGAAATAATGACAATTTTCATATGTTCGAAAGAGTTTCAAGGATCAGAAGATTGGTATAAATATATAGACAATGAGGGAAACTTGAAATTCTCAAATAACTTTGTTTTTGTTCATTTTCAGGTGTTTGTCAATTTTTCCCTCTCCTGGCTTTTCTTCTCTTTGGTGTAAGAAATTTTTAAAATGTGTGTATTTTTATGTGCGTGTATGTGCACGATGCCTGTTTTTCTTAAAGAATTACAGTATTCTGGTATAATTAAATTCTTCAGGCATTAAATAACCTTGTAAAGAAAGCAGAAGCTGGCTATAAATATATACTCACACAGCAAAAACATGATTATTATTTAAATGTGCACTTTTAATTGCATGAAATAGGATCTTGATTTTTAAAATACTTGTAAGATCTGTTTGTGTGAGTCATTAATCGAGTTAATTCCAATAAACAAAGATACCAATGTTTGTCTGTGTTTTTCTCCCCCCCTTACCAATATTACGTTCATGCAGGCTATGAAGGTACTTTTACATCTTGATATTTGAAATAAAGATGTACTATGCTATAAAATGACTACCTAGAAACATTCTTAATATTGGCTCAATTGTGCGGTTAATAGATTGAAGTCCTCTGGTGAATATTAGGATTAATCACCACTTTTAATATAACATTAGAGAAAATAGCTGTAGGTAATCTAATTTAAAAAGAAAAAGTTTTGTCACCTGTGAAATAGTTTTTGGTGGCTTTGGGAGTGGAAGGATTTCTAGGGTGGTAGAAAGAAGTGTCTCCATCTATCTTGAATATCTTGTTTTGCTCCAACAAGTCCACCTTTACTGTGATTTTTTTTTTACAGGGTTGACTTACATTCAGTGAATTCATTAGATCATGACTTAATTTACACAGAGACTATTTCTGGGAAACAATTGGTTGACCCAAACTGACGCTAAAAATCACAAAATTGCAAAAGGGCACTGCCATATAGTGAGTAATCCATGTGTTGAACTGAAACCATGTGTGTGAATGTAAAGCCTTCAGATGTCAATTCTTGCTTGTCATCCTGACTGCAGCCTCAGGAAAGACCCAGACCAGGGCTATCCAGTTAGGATGCTGTCAGATTCCTGACCCTAACAAATTGTGTGAGATAATAAATAAGGTTTTGTTTGTTTGTTTTAAACAGTTAAGTTTTGGGATAATTTGTTACATTGAAGTAGATAGCAACTATATCACACATATAAAGCATAAAACATTTATAATATATTAATTTTTTAATATTTTAAATGACCTGTGAGAAATTGTCATGTCTATGTTTTGAAGAAGACTCTCAAGATTGTAGTAAAGGTTAAGTATGCCCATTCGAGAAGGCTTTCACTCTATTATAGTTGCCTCTCCTATCAGCTATTAAAATAAATTATTACTTTAGAAGAGCTCAGGCAGTTGAAGGAAGGAAGAGTCTGAAGGCATGTGACAGAATACGGATGATACCATCCTTTTAAAGTAAGGAGTTACAAGCTTTTCCATTGAATAAACTGATAATTTATTACAGAAAATCCTAGAATCTGCTTTTAAGATTCCAGAGCAATATACAGAAACACAATTTTATGGAATATGTATATCAAAAAAACCAGATTGCAGCAGAAAAATCTGATTTGCTGTAGAATTGAAAGTATACATGAGTTCTGTTTGCATAAAAAATATACCTTATTTTCATAAGTATGTGAAAACAAGAAATCACATTTATCAATCTCTCTAAACTTTACAAATTTAAACATTTTATGTAAATATGAGCTAACTCAAATCATTCATTCTATTTTGGATGGCCATTCACTTGTAAATTGAAAGGCTGCCATGTAAATATATATAAAAGAGTTATAAATCAGAGGGAAGCAGAATGTGTATGAATATGCAAATTGCATGGAAACTTGAAACTCATAGTATTCCACTAATCCAATTACCAGGAAGCTGATTGCCAATCTGATTCAAATATGTGAAGATGGCTGCTGCCTCATTAAAGTTAATGGCTCCCTCTGGCTAGAAATGAGTGGGGTTACCAACTGTTAAATTTTGGTAGCCCAATCAAAAATGTGTTAGCAGCCATCTAAACATAACTATTAGAACTGAGTATGAAGTACAGTCCTTTCCTATAGCTAAGATTCTGAGAATAAAACGAGGAGGTGACAAACACGACTCCCTTGATGCAGCAATAGATGGCGTCAAAAGATTTTCTGGCAGAACAGGGTAACAGGTGTGCTATAAGGAAAGCTTCATTTCATTATATTATATAAAACTGAGAACATTAAAACTGACAGAACAGAGACTCTTTTTCTTTTTTTTTTTCCAGCAGTTAACCTCTATTTTCATGTTTATGAAGTGCTAAATTGAACATTTAAAAAATACAATAAAAGAATAATAATACATCAAATGAAATTTGGCATTTTACAAAGTCCCCAAGTACTGTTTTAAAATTCACAAAGCATTCATTTAAACAATTTAGAAAACATTAACAAAATGTATATGTCTTGTGAAGTGTCATTTAATAAGATAATCATGCTTGTAGAGAAGTTTCCGAGTTTGGTGAATTAATAAAATCTGTGTCCATCAAGCTTATTTCATAAATTGATTTGTTTCACTGAGAGGTCCTTTTTTCCTTTAATTAACAACGTCATCTGAAGTACAGGGACCAAGCTATAATTAATGTGATGGGGAGTGCATATTTTAAAAACTCATGGATAAAAATTGCTTTATTCCTGAATCTAGGCATCATTTTAGTTCCTCTATTAGGCACATAAAAAATAGCAGGGAAATGTATAACCTTCTAGGACAACAGCACAGAATTTTGTGTCTCTCCTGGGATGTGCAAAGCCAGGACCAAGACTTAAAGCAGCCCTGGGATGTTTTTTACCCTGTAACTGCTTTAGAGTCTTAACTTCAAAAATTGTAAACAAACTTGCATGGCAGAAGAGGAATCAGTTTCAACTGTCTAGAATGTAGAATATTTGCTTGAAACTTTTTTTTTTTTAAGTTTCTTTAAAATTAGCATTTGTTGACATGAACAATCAAGATGAAGAAAACAATAATTTTATACTCTGGTGAGCAAAGCATTTAAAGGGTCTACTAGTTTCAGTGACAGGAAAATTGCTATGCCACTGACAAACATATTACTAGAAAAAGAGTTAAACTAAATTTTACATCAAGGCTCAAGTCAACAAACAAGTTTTCATGTTAGGCTTTGATTGAGAGATGAAACCATGAAAAATCGAAAACCTTTTTGAAAGAGTAAAAGATACGATATTAAAGCAATACTTGATATAGAAATGAATCCTGAGAATCTCATATACCAAAAAGAAAAGATGTTTTTCACTGCCGTTTTCCAAATTTGTGTGTAACTGTTAAAAGTAGAGTGTCTCTGAATAAGACTGAGGTTTGAAACATTCTAATTTGAAATAATTATTTTGAATTTGATGGTGAATAGAATTTCTCACAGGAATTTACATGCCTACTTTTCTTATTCTCTAAAGCAGGAGTACAGAATTATTTATATCTTTTAGATTGAAATAAGCATCTTGATAAAGTCTGCTTGAGTTCTATTTTTCCCCTAAGTGAAAAGTTTAGGGACAAAATAAAACACATAGTTATTCTATAAGTAATGGCTTAAGACAAATAACTTAAATGATGATAGAGCCCTCTCTGAAAATAAAAGGGCACAGAATATTTTAGCTCATTTTTGTTCTGGCCAGGTAAAGATTATTTTTCAATTACTTGTTCAGAATGAAAGCTTGTGACCCAAACACCTGTGCCAGGTTGGTATTTGAGATCACTAATTTGCTGTGCATGCTATCCCTTAGAACAGATGGGGGGGGGGGTACAGAAGTGACTGAAACTGCTCTGCTCTGATGGCTGACCAGAGGCTGATGTAGAAAACGAGAAACAGAGGAACAGAGGCTTAACTGAGAATCACTTACTGCATCAACAGTCCATCATGGAACCAGGGTCTGCAAACAAATAGATCAAGAATGTTATCAGTACTTGAAAGCACTAAATGTCTGTGGTAACTGTGGAAGCCACCTTCTCATGTGTTATTGAGAGTTATCAGGAGGCAGTATAAATTAAACCTACCAAATAATATACAGTGATATTACTTTAGGAGATGCTGTTTGCTGTTGATTTAAGATTATGCAATATCACTGTTAAAAACTTGCATTATCTACCTTGGAATTTATTTCAGCTAATGATTTGATATTCCCAAATAAAGGTGAAAGCGAAGTTAGGTTAACTATTTAGAGAGTTAGGTTAACTATTGTACCTTATGTTGAGATTTTTAATACCTAGAATATTCAATCATACAGAATCTCCTGCAAACCTAAATGGTTAATAAACAGGCAGCAATTTTTGCTTAGAACAGTGGTTTCCAAAGAAGTTTGCATGCAACCCATGGAAGGATGAGCAAAAATATTAGCACTTTTATTCATATTCATCTTTATAACTAAAAACTATAACATAATACGAAAAATACCAGGATGTTATAATATTTATCATATAAATTACAAGGCTCCTTTCCTTATTTGAAATATCCTGTACTTAGGCAATTGAGTTATCCTAAGAGTGGGAATCTCATGATAGGCAAGATTGACAGTGGCACCCTCAAATTTTATTAATTTCTGTTAAGTTTATTTCATTTTAAACTATATTAATTCCCATAATTGACAGATAAAAATAATACCAGTAATGCAAGCACAGAGAATATGGCTGTGTAATTTAAACATATCAAATAATTCTCATATTTCTTACATGAGCTAATTCCCAGCCATGTCACATGGTTAAAAAAAGAAAAAAGAAAAAGAAAAATTCTAATCAGAGGTTACAGCTAATAACTCCAAATGCTTTTTAAAAATTGAATTTGAATGGCAACCTTCACTTAAATATTGGAGATGAAGATTGTTCTCATGCCCAAAAAGAGAGAATTGCTTTGGAATGGACCCACAGTATCTCCATCGAAGCAAATCCTTGACCACAGTTCAGAAAGTTTAAGAAAGCTTGGAGTTCTGGGATTTGTTGAATGTTTATGGAACAGGATGAGAAAAAGAGACTTTTCAGGGCCTGCTTACACGAAGGAGGCAGGGGCTGGTAAGTAGGAAGGTGGAGGATAACTGCCCAGCAGTTGTGAACCCCTCCTCCTGCCCTGCATGGTAATGGTCTTGCGTTGATGAACATACTGGACTCTCAGCAGTCTGGCTTATATTCCCCCTTCCTGGGGAGAAATTGTTTGCTTTCATCATTAACAAGAAAGCTGTATGAAGTAGAGATTTCATATGCAACTGTGTGAAACTAGTGTGAAGGCTGAACTTCACCCAGAATAAAGCTGCAACTTGAAATATAACTTCTTATAATTGTAACTTTCATGGCATCAGTAAGATTTTTAAAAACTGAATATACAGAATATGAAGATAAGCTTTATAACTGGAGAGCAAAAATCATTATTGTAGCCATGTAAAATACAGCGCTACTTTTTTCTCCTTAGGTCTTTACACTCTATTTCATATATGCTTCATAATGCACATCATTCATCAGTAGAATAGCATGTGCACATGCAGTCTACATTAAATACATATATTTGGGTTATACGCACATTACTTTTTATTGACGAGTATATACCATATTGCATGTGTTTGGAGATGTCTCATCTCCCAGCTACACGAGAGCAGTTTGAAGGTATTCGGTGGTATTTAGAGTCTTTAACCATACGGTTTTACCCACTAGGCTTCACCCATCTTTTCAACCTCATCTTCTTTCTTTTTCCCCTCATCCTTGCCTTAAGCTTACAACCATGTGAAGTCCTTCAGCAGACCAGTTTACTCTCACAAACCTATGCCTTTGCAACGATGGATAATACTAGGATGCAACAAAATGAATTTCACTATTTTTTATTGAAACTGGCCTATGGTCTTAAAAGTCTATTTTTATAAGGATGGAAAATTTGTGAGAAATATTAGCATATTTGAAATAACCGTTTATTACCCTGTTGTCTAAACCTGTAAACAGTTATAAAATTCCCTAGGAACTAACTATATAGAAACTTCAAAGAAAAAGAATTTTAAAGTAATAGACAATGAAAACTAATGAACATGGAGAAAAATAATGTCCTCATGTTTCTTATGAATCAAAACAACAAAAAAGAAAAAGTTAAATTAAGTTTAGTATCGTTAAAAAGTTCACATGTAACATGGATTGTTAATTGTCTGCAAATTTTATTTTTACCATTTTAGTCATAGACTCCCTTGTGTCTTAGCTTGTGCATAGCAGAGTTGGAGACCACGTGTCCCAACCCTTTCGCAACTAGTCATGACCAGGACTAAGTTCCACCTACTGACAAAGTGACTTACGCAGTTTCTGAGTAACATCCTTAAAAGGAACCTGATTGTCCCTACTGAATGACTCTCCAACTTCACATGGGCTGTAACTTAAAGGTGGTTGTATTGTGCAAACTTGAACCAGGAAGGAAAACAGAAAATCTAAGGAAGGAAACCTGAGTCTCCTCATGAATGAATCCTCCTGTCCCCCAAACCACCTATCAGCTTGGACTGGAAAGAAAGAAACATCCCATCCTTTTTGATCCTGTAGATTGGGTATAATTAGTGCATATTATATCAAGATATTTAATGACTGTAATATCCAATTAAAAGAATCTCATGCAAACCCAAATATGGTAAGTTTTTCATTTCTTTATAGATAGTTCATAAGACACTCAGTGGTTTATTTATATCCTAGAAAGATAATAAACCAGTTCTTGCTTGCTGTAATTTTTTCTGTATCTTACTTTGGGAAATGGAGAAAAATAAATACATCCATCCATATATATATGGTGCTATTATAAGTGAAGAGGGTTTAGCTCAGTGGTATAGTGCATGAAGGTCCTAGGTTCAATTCCCAGTACTGCCATTAAAAAAAGAAATAAACCTCATAACCTGCCCCTCCAGGAGAAAATTTTTTTAAGTTATTATAGAAAATGATCTATTAAATGATGTCAAATCTTTTGGAAATGTATACTGCCATTGAAATAGATTATTTCATATACTCATGGTATAAAAATAAACAAACCTGTCACCTTAAAATTACAATCTGCTTATATGGGTCAACATTACATATGTATATAGCTGACCCAGACAGGATTCTGAATATTTCTTCTGTACAGCTGTCCTGCTTAAAAAAAAGAAAGACCAAAAGGCCATGACATGTGAACAACACATTATAAATTTCAAGCATCTCACAAAAAATTTTGCTCTTCCTGTTTTAAAAGAAAGTGAAGTGTCACCAGCTGCTTCCTATCAGTGTGATGGTAGGCACACCATGTAATCTCACTTTTCTAGCATTTGGAGTGAGGGAAATGAAGAGTTCTCTAAGAAGCTTTATTTCTGATGGGTTCCAATACAGTCAACATATAGAAATTTTATTTATTGTTTTGGTCAGTGATTGCAGTAGAGAAATCAAAGAATTTTTGGAGCTTAAAAAAGTGACCATCTTAAAATTATAGAGATCATAGAATAATAAAACTTGAGTTGATTGATAGCCTTTAAAACTATTATCATATTATTTGATAGTATATGAAATTAAAATATTATAGCTTTCCAATCAATAAATACAGATCTACAGTAAAGGTATTATACTACAAATAAGTAACTTCAGTGTTATAATAAAGGTTTTTTTTTAAAGACAGTGAAGTATAATTATCTTGATTTTCTTTACTCTTACTCTGTTCTAAGAGAGATTATAAACAACTCTTAAGATACGGAAAAAAAAAAGATGTTGACATTCCATTAATTTTTCAGTACTTAGCAACCACTTTTTTTAGGACTGAGAAGATATCTTTCACTTCTAAAAATTCTTTAATTTTATCTATTATTTGAAAGGGAGGGACTAATCCTCTTCTATTTTTATTCATTATCTGAGGCATGGTAATTTAATCTTTCTCAGCTGTAGGCAAGTACTAGACTCTACCTTGGCTCACTGCTATAATGTGAATTTGAACAATTGGATGTCCCAGCCCAGACAGAAATATTATATACGAATCTTGAGTGAAAAAGCTTAGTGTTAAGTAAGACAAAACTGGATGAAGCAATTTGGCATGAGGTGAGCAAATGCTAACCTGTAAATGCACACCTGTTTTGCATACGTATGTGTGAAGCTTTGTTGTATCATGTCCCTCTGCATTTTTTTTATCAATTCTGTAATACAGGCATATATGTAGTATTGGTTGTGTGTGTGTGCATGCATGCATGCAAACAGTATAAGTTAGATATGGTGGAGTTTTGTAGCAGACAAATGAAATTTCTTCTTTACTGTGAGGTACTGGTATGCCCTAAAGACATGTATAATAATGTTCAGAGCAACTTTATTCATAACAATAAAAAGCTGGAATCAATCCAAATGGTCATGAATAGATGTATCATTGTATAGTCACACAATGGAATTTCAGCAGACAAGACACAGCAGGAACTTTAAATATGCCAGCATTGTTTGGGCTGACATCTTGCACTCATATCATCTTTCATATCAAAAGCATCGCTCAGGTAGCCACGGATCCTAGAATGAGGAGTTATGTGCAGAAGTTCAGTGGAAAGTTAAGCCTGCACAATCCAGTAAGAGTGTGTCAGAGCCAGAACTGACCTGCACAACTGTGGGTAAAAACCAAAATATTTGTTATTTTAATTCATTGACATTAGGTAGCTACTTGTTACATAATAGTTTTGAATTAAAATCTGACATTGTAACACTTATAGAATAACATTTTATATTGTTTATTTTCTCTGTTTTGGTGAAGTATATTTTCTCGAGAGTTAGTCCATTTTACTATGTAGCCTAATTTATTTTATAAAGCTTTTTTAAACTTTCCTTTTGTTACCTTATTTGTGCTTGCAGAATATGTTAATAGTGTTTCCTATTACATTCTAAAAATTGATCATTTATGTACTTTTTCATCTTTTTTTCTTAATCAGTCTCACAAGGGGTAGATAAATTTTATCAGCCTTTTGAAATTATTAACTTATGTCTTAGTAATCTTCTTTATAGAATGTTTGTTTTATAAATCAGTATTTTATATTATTTATTACATTTATTTCCTTCTTTCCAGTTTGTGTTCATTTTACTTTCTCTCCAGTCTTGGTTTCCTAAAGCATGTGCTTAAACCTATCAATTTTCTTCCAAAAATTTCAACATATTGTCAGTATGTGTACATTTTCTGTTTGCTTGAAAATAAGGTGTATTTTATCTTAAGTGCAATATTTTATATGCAATTAGGTAACTGGTAACTGTATTGCCTAAGTACTCTACCACTCACTGATAATACATCAGTGTTCTGTCAGCTGCTGAATTAATTACATTAAAATTCCCTAGTATAGTTGTGGATTTCTCTGCTTTTCCTTATAATGTATCTTGAGAATGGCTGTGTTTGGTGAATACACATTTAGAATTGTTTTGTCTTTTGGGGAATTGAAATTTCTTGTTAGTATATGTTTAAATCTAGTTACAGTTTTTCTATTAGAAGCTAATTTTTTCTAGTAATATCACTGCATAAGCATTCTTTTGTTAGTTTTTTGGCTGTACTTTACTTTTCTGGTCTATATTGATGAATGTTCTGTGTGAGGTTCAGAAGAACGTACACTCTGCTGTTGTTGGATAGAGTGTTCTATAAATGTCAATTAGATCAAGATGTTTGATAATGCTGTTTAGGTCACTATATCTTAACTGATTTTTCTGCCTGGTAATTCTGTCAATTAATGATAGAGGGGTGTTGAAGTCTCCAGTTATAATAGATTTGTCTACTTCTCAATGAACTTACATCAGCTTTTGCTTTATATATTTTAATTCTCTGTTGTTAGGTGCATACACATTAAGGATTGTTATGTCTTCTTAAGAAAGTGACCACTTTATAGTAATGTAATGCCTTCCTTTTTCATTGATAATATTTTTTGTTCTGTTGCTGATTCTTTCTGAAATGAATATTAGTACTCCAGTTTTCTTTTGATTAACGTTTGAATGATACATCTTTTTAAACTCCTTAAATTTTTTTTATTGAGATATAGTTGATGTACAATATTATATAAGTTTCAGGTGTACAACATAGTGATTCACAATTTTAAAGGTTACATTCCACTTGTAGTTATTATGGAATATTGACTATGTTTCTTGCATTGTACTATTCATCTTTGTAGCTTATTTGTTTTATCCATAGTAGATTGTATCTTTTAATCCCCTACCCCTAACTTGTCCCTGCCCACTTCCCTCTCTCCCCTGGTAACTAATAGCTTGTTCTCTGTATCTGTAAGTCTGCTTCTTATTGGTAACATTCACTAGTTTGTTGTATTTTTTTAGATTTCACACATAAGGGATATCAGACTGTGTTTGACTTACTTCACTTAGCATAATAGCCTACAAGTCCATCCATGTTGTTGTAAATGGCAAAATTTTATTCTTTTTTTTTTATAACTAATATTCTATTATGTATGTATACCACATCTTCTTTATGCATTCATCTGTTGATGGACACAGGTTTCTTCCATATCTTGGCTATTGTAAATAATGCTTCTATGAACATCGGGGTGCATACACCTCTTCAAATTAGTGTTTTTATTTTTTTAGGATAAATATCCAGGAGTGGAATTGCTGAGTCATATTACAGTTCAATTTTTAGTTTTTTGAGGAGTTCCATACTGTTTTCCATAGTGGCTGCACCAATTTACATTCCCACCACCAGTGGATGAGGGTTTCCTTTTCTCCACATCCTTGCTGACATTTGCTATTTATGTCTTTTTGATAATAGCCATTCCAACAGATGTGAGGTGATATCTCATCGTGGTTTTGATTTTCATTTCCCTGATAATTAGTGATAGTGAGCATCTTTTCATGTGCCTGTTGGCCATCTGTATGTCTTCTATGGAAAAAATGTCTATTCAGGTCCTCTGCTGAATTTTTAATTGGGTATTTTTTTTTTGATGTTGTGTTGTACAAGCTGTTTGTGTAGTTGATAATGAGGGAAGCTATACATATGTGAGTGCAAGGGATGTACAGGAGATTTCTGTGCCTCCTTGAATTGTGTTGTAAACAAAAAACTGCTCTAAAAAATACAGTATTGAAAATCATGAATAAAATGTGAGGCCTTTAAGAATGGTCTAATTTTTATTTATAACCTCAATATAACAGGATGCTTCACCTTAAGTATGTACTAAATTTTTGTGGAATGGGTTGTCATGAACAAAATACTTACTCACCTAATTTTAAAAAACATAAGGCATTCCCAGCTCATAACTCACTGCTCAAAATCATTTTTAATAAATATTTTTAATTTATGAATACGTAAATGAATAAATAAACCTTCAATTTTATTCTCACTTTACAGAAAGAGTCAAAATAACTATTGTATGATTTCCTAGCTCAGAACAGTTATTCCTCAGACATCTCCCACAGTAAAATTTGTGTGTTTTTAGTCACAGAAAGAGATCTCTGTAAGGGAAATGCTGCTGAAATCTGTTTAGGTTCATGTTAACTACATCCCTAAATTCCCTTACTTTTAATAGTTGAAGTGAGGAGCCCAGAGTTTTACTAATTCTCTTCAAACATTCTAATGGGAAAAAAATTACTATAATTCTGTGTGGTATATTCCTTCTCAGTTAATAGTCTTACTTGTATTTGTAGGGCAAGTCAGGTAATTTTCTACCAAAGAAGATTATGAGTACTACTGAGGAAAGATTAACAATAATAGAAAGTATTTTCCTAAAGATTCATGTTCAAAACTAGTTGGTAATACCAACATTATTTTTCAAAATTCTAACCTTCAGTTTACTCCCGTGTGAGAAATTTAGTTAAGAGAAAAGATACTTGAATATACACTGTGGTATAATTATCCTGAAGTAACTAATTTCCACCAATAAGAATTTTGATACAACTAAGGCCCAGTGTGTTACTGTGATATTTTCCTTGATGAAAAAAGAGAAACTGATGTTCTCACCAATACTCAACTGGATTTGTTTTGGTAGTAATGTATTTTGTTACAGAAATGGATTTCCAAATTGTGTTTGATTGGACCAGTACTCAGGAAAGTAGAGGAGGACCTACTTGTAAAGAAACCATTAAATGGAGAAACCTTTCATTTTGTTTTCAGCTTTTACTTATAGCCACTGTATTCTTTCTGCCTATGTTTTCTATATTTTCTTATAACACGTTTATTAAACACCATAGCCTGCTTTTATTGATTTAATCATAAGCCTTGAGAAATATATACTCCAATTCTTTTTTATTTAAAGGCTCAGTTTTATGGAGAGGGTATAAAGAAGGTGGAGTACGAAGACCCTGAGCTCACCCTGTCTTATGAGCACAGCAAAGTTACAGCTACATACAGAGCAACTGTCTATGAGAATGGCCTAGCAGAAAAGATTTTCCACGATGGAAAATATTAAAAAAAAAAAAAAAAAAAAAGCCACAGTGAGATGGGTAGGATGGGTGGAAATGTGGTCTTATCGGAACGCACATCCCAGGTTGGTGACTCGTAAACAGGTGGGACGTCACAACCACTGAGGTCCTCCCCAAAGAGTAAGGGAACTAGGCCCACTTCCGGCTCCCCAGCCTGAAAGTTCTGCACCAGGAAGAAGAGCCGTCAGAAAGTCAGACTTTGAAAACCAACAGGGCTTACATTTGAGAGAGCTGTACGAAATAGAGATTCTGCTCTCGGAGGGTACACACAGAATCTCACAGGCTCTGAGTCCCAGCACAGAGGCAGCGGTTTGAAAAGTGCCTGTGTCAGACCCATTTGCTGATCTTGGAGAGTCTCCCAGAGAGGCAGGAGGGAGCTGGGACTCTCCCTGTGGACATTGGAGGCAGCCATTTTTGGGATCTCACTGTATCATGTGACATGGACACTGGCAAAGGTCACGTTGGAATCCTCTCTTTAGCTCATTAGTGCTGGGACCAGCCCCAACCACCAGTGGGCCCACAGCAACTGCAAGAAGCAAAGTCTCACAGATAGCTGGACCAGGGCTAGCCCTGTCTACCAGCACACTGACGGTAGTTAACCCCACCACAGCAGAGGGCCACATGCAGCCCACGTAGGGAACACTCCTGAAGCACTTAGCTCTGGTGACAGAGGGGGGCATGCTGCTAGTCCCCATAGGGCATCTCTTGCATAAAGTCACTTCTCTAAGATCAGGAGACATAGCAAGCCTATGTAATGTATAGAAATAAACACAGAGATCTGGCAAAATGAGGAGACAGAGGAATATGTTCCAAATGAAGGAACAAGACAAAACCTAGGAAAAATAAATAAATGAAAGAGATAAGCAATCTACCTAACAAAGAATTCAAGATAATGATAATAAAGATACTCACCAATGTTGGGGAAGAATGGATGAACACAGTGAGAACTCCAGTGAAGAGCTAGAAAATATTTTTTAAAAAATACGCTAGAGGAAATCAACAATATTATAGAGAGAAATGGGTTAGCAAAATTGAAGACCGTGTGGTAGAAATCACTCAAGCTAAATGGAGGAAAGAAATTTTTTAATAAAGACAATTTAAGAAAACTTTCAGACAACATCAAATGTACTAACATTCTTATTATAGGGATCTCAGAAAAAAAGAGAGAGGGTAAAGGGCAGAGAACTTATTAGAGGAAATAATAGTGGAAAACTTCCCTAACCTGGAAAGGACACTGACATCTAGGTCCAGGAACTAGAGAAAATTCCAAATAAGATGATCCCAAAGAAGTCCACACCAAGACATATTACAATTGAAACAGTCATTTTTCATTCTTTTTCTTTTGTGTTTTAATTTCTGAAGTTTCTTTTGACCTGTCTTCCATATCACTGATTCTCTGCCATATCAAGTCTACTGATAGGTTCTTAGAAGATATTATTTACTTCTGTTACAGTGGATTTTTTTGCCCCCATCATTTTCTTAATTCTTTCTTACAGTTTCCATTTCTCTGTTCACATCTGTTCTTGCATGTTATCTACTTTTGCCATTAGAATCCTTACCAAATTAACCATAGTTATTTTAAATGACTTCTCTGATCATTTCAATATCTGTGTCACAGCTATGTTTGGCTTTGCTGATCGCTTCACCTTTCAGAATGTATTTTCCTTGCTTTTGGGAGTACTTTGTAATCTTTGTTGTTGTTGAAAGCCAACAATGTGGACTAATATGAATAAAGAAAACAGGTCTTTAGTGTGAGAATCTACATTAATTTAGCTAGGATTTAGGCTCTAATTAATGTTTGCTATGGCTATAGATGCCTCGGCTTCAGATTCCTCTGGTGTCTTAGTTTTTAATCTCTCCTCTACTTTGGGCTTTTCTAAGTATGCCTCTTTGGAAAGATCTATGTCTTCTGGCTCCTTCAGCTGTAATCTTTGATCTTATATGGGAGCCATGAAGATATTGTGGAAAGCTGTAGCTAAAGGAAATCTCTAAAATCTGATTAAATCTCATTATTTTAACATCCTTTATCATAAGATTGTGACTTTCCCAACATTTTTTTTAAATTGCTTTCTTCTTTCTTCTCCCTGATCCTTTCTTTGATGTCATTCTTCTCAATCTATTTCCTTGATGTTCTGACTGCTATTGACTATTTTCCATCTTTGGTGACACAAGAAGGCTAGAGAAGGCAGGAGTGGGAGCAGTGCCCTCCCCTGGCTGGAGTAATGCAGTGGCGGTCTTTTCCCATGTGGAGTAGCCTTTCTTATGGGGAAGGCTCTGTGCAGTATTTACACTGATTCTCTTCCCCTCCCTTAATATAGTTAGAGGGTATCTTTCCTCATCTGCATTATGAGAACCTGGTGTGATCCCTGGAGATTAAACACACAAAAACTTAACCTTGGCTTTACCCCCAAGAGTTTCTCACTCTCAAACTGAAATCCACACCCAGTCTAGAATAATTTGTCAAAACAGCTTCTGCTCCCAGGTAACAAAATCTTGGCTGTGTCTCCCTGGATGAGCACATCTCTACAGATTTTGAAGTGGTGGTTTGCCCTCTGATAGGTCCAAGTAGAATCCTTGATTTTAAGTTTTTAAGTTTGTTCATCTTTTCCTTGTTTTAAGAAGAGGAGTGATGACTGCCAAGTTTTTTACATGCAAGGTCTGGTACTAGCAGTCCCCTTTAGACGGTTTAAATTTTCTCATTTATGGGATCAGAATGTGATTGTAGATCATAGTGGAAAAAACTCTTTTCGTGGGTAACAAATGCTCTTCATTGAAATTACTTTGATGTACAAAGATTTAAACATAAAAAAATTCATAATTATTTTCCTAATTTAACTGTTATTAATTAATCAGTGAATTCTGATTTTCTAATTTTTGTTGTAAGTGAAATAGCCATATGTTATGTATCTTCAACTGAGTAATTCCATTTGCTGAAAAACATTTAGACTCATGTAGTTTATCTTTTCTTCCAGGTACACAGCACCAACCCTGGCTACAGAAGATTGACAGAGTTGAGTGTGTCATGACTCTACCAAGATCCCTAAAGGTATTATAGACTGTTAGGTATTTTCTGAGAAAGAGAAATGGGTTTTTTTGCTCCAGATAAATCTTATAAAATCTTAGATTAATATAATTCCACTTATGGGCTAGAGAAAAGAAGGCAGATTTTACAGTACAGAAACATTATTTTTTAATGCTAATGATGACATTTGTTTCTCTCCTACAGACATATTTTTAAAATTTTTAAATTTTATCTAGAGTATTATTTTTAATGAGAATTGTGGTAATTTTTTTTCCACTTTGCATAAATGATCTTATAGTTGATTATCTGATATAATTCTTCATTTGCCAAAATGTTTTCTTTTTTTTTAATTGAAGTATGGTCACTTACAATGTGTCAATTTCAAGTGTACATCATAATGTCCCAGTCATAGATATAGATATATACATATACACACAAACACACATATATTTGTTTTTATATTCTTTTTCATTAGAGATTATTATAAGATATTGAATATAGTTCCCCTATGCTATACAGAAGAAATTTTTGTTTTTTTAATCTAGTTTTATATATAGTGGTTAACATTTGCAAATTTCAAATGCCCAAATTTATCTCTTCCCACTCCCTTTCCCCCGGTAACCATAAGATTGTTTACTACGTCTGCAAGTCTGTTTCTTTTTTGTAGATGTGTTCATTAGTGTCTTCTTTTTTTCTTTTTCTGGATTCTCCATATGAGTGATATCATATGATATTTTTATTTCTCTTTCCTACAGACATATTTAGTGATAAATATGAATATTTTTGTATTTTGGGTTCCTTGGGGCAAAAAATCCATAATGTTATCTACTTTATTTGGTTTAATCATGAGTCAGAATTCAATCTAGCTTAGGATTCTGGAAATCTTCCTAGAGGTGAATAGCTGAGCAAAACTGACAATTAGCTAAGTAAGAAAGAATAACAGCCTTCTGTGTGGAAAGAATGGTTTCCAAGCAGAGAAGAAAAAAAACGAATATATTAGGAAGCAAGAAACAGCATGACATTTCCTAAGAACAGCGAGTGACTCCTCCTTACTCCAGCACGAAGGGGACAGTCAGAAAAGGAGTCCAGTCAGAGAGCTGTTGTGATGGTGCTGTTACTTCCTAAGTGAGAAAGAAAAATGAGGAGGGAGACACACCTGAGATGGGGTGAAAATGGGGAAGAAGGAATAGGCCCAGGTTGGTACTGTACGAATGGGGAATTTGTTACCTGCAGCGTATTTATAGTCAATAGCACAGCACTGATAGTAAGAGCAATGTGGGTGATTGCAGAGAGGAACGAGCGAAGGTGAGCAATTCAGGAAAAACCAGAATTTAATCAATAGAAAAAGGAGTCAAGGAAAATGAAGGTATACTAATGTCTAAATGGGAGAGAAAGCCGGGTGAATGGCGTCACAGTTATAACTCAGTGGGCAAATTATATAATCTCCTTACTTTAAGGAGAAAAATAAGGTCGCCAATATTAAAATCAGTGAATCAGTGACAAAGTACAGAGTGTCTGCTTTTCTTACAAATATAGAATTTACCTGTTGAATTGCTTTTTCCAGAGTACTTTCAGTAAAAATATAAAGATGTTAGTGGGTTAAGAAATGAACGGAAACTGATGAAAGATATCATACCAACAGACTGAAGAAATTTAGTTGCAAAGTTAAAAGAGAGAGGGAGGGAGGGAACTGTAAATGGAGGGGAAACTCTTGAGTGTGTGTGTGCACTGCCATGGGAAAGACTTGAGCCTACTTGCAGTCTAGGGGGCAAGAGCAGGTAATGATGAATAAGGATGCAAATGCAGACGAGATGACAGTGCCCAGGTAGTAGAAAGGGGCTAGAGGGACCCTTCCCTTCCTGCCACTTTGGATAATTGGTTAGTTCTGTGCTTGGATAACTGTGTGTGTTGGGGATGATATGGAGGGCAGACAGAGAATTGCAGAAACCATAGTTTATGATTTTATTTTCCTTGTTCTAAATCTGAGGAGACACTGTCAAGTTAGACATTCAGTTCTTTCAGTTTCTAAAAGTGTTTGCATGGAAGTAAATGTTTATCTGCCATCTTTACAAAGCCTCATGGTTTGTTGGTGGTCTGTCCTTCTGAAAACAAACACATTTTTGAAAAAATAACCCAAAAAAATATATAAACAAGCCTGTGTCCTCTTACGTAGCGTACTGAAAATAAATACTGGATTGTTTGGAACTTTGCGAACCCTTTGGAATTACATTACCTGAGGTAAAACTATGACCACATGTGAATTTTTCACTAACTTAATCAAGGGGAAAATACAGTAAATTCTTAGTGTGAAAAGAGAGGAAATAAGATAGACTTGCTGATTTGCCTTCCTGTTTCTTATCTGCTCCATTTTCCTTTCTGCATCTTTACTAAGCTCAGGGGAAGGGCAGCAGCTGCTCTGGAAGTGCCACACCAGCTTGTGCACAGGCACTTCTTCCCCATTGTGAGTGAAATTGACTAGAATCGCACAATCTTCATCAATTTCCCACTCACTAGAAATCAGTTCTTCTATGCAAGAGGGCTGCACTACATGCTCTGTGCAGCTGGCAGTCCCATGGAGCTATGTTGGAGAGAGAAAAGAAGATGACCTGCTGCTAGTGAGTGAATGCACTCTGGGTGGGTGTGCTCACCTGATACTGTGATGGGAATCAGCCCTCTATAGACGGAGAGCAATGGAGACTCAGACTGATCTGACGGAAATGAAGAGTTTCTTGTTTTAATGCTCAAGTTCCACTCTAACTCATAACTAATGAACTAGCATCCTGCACAGCGGTACCCCGTTCCACAGGCAGCAATTATGTAAGAATAGCATTCCAAACTTGCATTCTGTGACTGGCTGGCATACAGGCTGCTAGTGTGGAAAGAAGCTTTCCACACAGATGTTAGCTGAAAAAAATGGAAGTGACGGTAGCCTTACTGCGATCACAATAAGAGGACAAAGATTTAAATTTAAAATCTTTAAACTAAGGCACAGGATGATTCATGCTGAAAATAGTTGTTTTTTTTTTCTTTGTGTGATTTATGAGACTTCTAAATGAGTAGATTTCAACTAAAAGCACTAAATGGGGTGATCTTAGTAACCAGCCTGGTGTAATCTCCCAATAATCTGAATTGGAATTTCCTGCAAATTTATTACAAAACAGATGCCATAATTTTGTAATCTAGACCTTGTGGGTCTAATCAGTAATTATGGATGAGGCACAAGAATCAGTCATATAGAACAACTTCCCAGATAATTAATGTGCACAATAAAGTTTAAGAACAATCGTTGTATACTGACCTTAGTAAATGACAAATTGGCAGCATAATTATGAAAAAAGAATTCAAAGGCACTTTCAGTTTAAATGTTATCATTTTTAAACTAGTACCAGTGAAATAAACCCACACGTGAGAAAAAAACAGAAAATGAGAATTATATAAATAGAGGACAATTATCTGAGTAATTTTAGTTATCATTTGAATGGCAGAATCCATGTTTCTTTTCATACAGACAATAATTGAGCCAAGCATTTGAAGACATTTAGTAATTGCTTTTGACCTCTCTGAGCATCTTAGAGTTAGATACCAAATGTGCCTACTGGAAAAGAAGGCTCACGTGGCTTGCTGAAATCATCATAATCCAACGTATTACAGAATTTAAGCTGTACATCACTTTAGCACACAAATGCAAAATATATGGCACAATAAGTGCCTCTCCCCCTTCTTGAATCAATGGTATCACTCCTTAATTATCGCAGTCCCGCCCCTGTCCTCACTCCCAACCCACGGTCTGACTGTGCCAGAATCTGTGTCAACTAGGCTCTCCATTTTCCTAATCTGTAAATTACAGGTAACCACGCTGAATACATAAATTATCTCATGGAGAACAATTTCCTTTTAGTTTAGGGACTCGGATTAGACAAAAGACCCTCGTAATCTTCAAAAGGAAAATTCTACACAATGTAGGGACATGCACTAATTAATAAGCCTTTGTTGGCTTAGTTTGAAAAACTCCAATATAGACTAATAACTTACTTTACCTAACTAAAAATTATCTTGGTTTTTATCATGGTCTTGGAAATAGAAATTCTTGTTTTTCATAAGCTATTTACTTATATAAAAAGATGCAACCAAAGAAGTAAAGATATTATCCTAAATGTCTCCATTGTTTCAATTAGTTCCTAGGAAATTAATTCACTGAAGAAAAAAATATTATTCAGCAAAATTGAGCATAAGATGTATAACTGAATCAGTTTAGAAACATTCTTTGAAATTTAATTAACCTAGGTAGAACAAAAAATAGTGAGCATGATTAGAATCTACCTTTAAAATGTTCAGATGTCTGTTGCCTTATTATCAAACATTATTGGTGAGTGCATCTCCGCCTCTGCTACATGCACTGCAGAAGGAAGAGTTTACACACTGAAATAAAGACACTTTGTAATGTTTACTCTGAACTTTCTGTATCAATGAAGAAGAAAGCAAATAGTAGCCCATCAGCTGGTGATAACCTTTTCTCTTTTGGGGGACGTTTTGTCTGGCTTTCCAAATACTAGCATTGTCACATACTGAATAGTTTCACTGTGGGAAAGAAAGGATGGGGAGTGATTCTTATGCACAGTTTTTGTGTTTTGTTTAACTGCTCACATAATTTGTGTATCCCGAAAGGCATCAGGAACAGAACACATGAAACCAAATAAAAAGGAGTGACAAAGAAATTATTGTAAATCTTTTTTACCCTTAAATGCATAAATGATCCAAAACAAAAAAAGTTGTACTTCATAATAATATGCTGCATCGCAGCCTCTGTAATGATCCCTGTGACATCTTTTTTCCACCAACCCCAGCTAATACCCGGGTCAACTTGGTAACTCCTTGCCCCTCTATCTTGTATTCATAATTTTTCAGTAATTATAAGATCACATTGTGAAATTACTCATTCTCTACTACTAGTCTTTTAATTCCTTGAGACTATGGACCAAAATTTGTTTATTTGTTACCCTCAGAATCTACAGTATATTTTGTATATATCAGACAGCTAATACAACTTCGTTGAAAGCATAATAAGAGTCATTTGGGAAAAAAATCTTAAATATTAATGTGATACCAGATATCTTTTGAAAAATATAGATTATCTCCCCATAAATCTTTCTTTCCAAACCAGAACAATATTCAGGGATTAAGAGTAGAGAGCTGTTAACTCATACTGCTTATGTTTCAATCATGAGACAAGTAACCTTTGTTCAAACTGTGCTGAAAGTGAATTGTGTTGAATTTATTCAGATCTGGATCAGCTACACTTAACATCAGATTTTTCAGTAGCTTGCCGTTCTCTGTTGAACTGGAAGGAATTAAAGGATGAATCTGTTTAATTAAAAGCAAATACTACCTCGATAAGTGTAGCTTATTTACTTCATGGATGTATTTTGAGGGTTAGTTTTTGTTTGCCAATTACTAAGAACAGGAGACAAGAATTACACAAAAATAAAATCATAACATTTAGAAAAAACATCTTGGGTAGATAACTTATTTTTATGATATGTGATGTGGTCTGTGCCTCACAACAGAGTTCTTTCTCTGAGCCCCAAAGGTAATCCTGAGCTCTTTGAACTGAAGGCACACAAAATAGAAAAGATAAAAATACATTTAATTTGATGGTGGTTGACTTGAGCTTTGCAGTTTCTTCCATGTTAGTTTACAGATTGCACTTTGTTTTCCATTCTAGCACTATGTATAACCTTCAAGTAATACTGATAGTGAACGTTACCACACCTCAAAATAAATGTTATGTCTAATTTTCTAATCTGTGTTTTTCTTTACCCCCAGCTGATCTTTGTGTCATTTAAAGTTCACATAATGCATTTGTCTTTCTAAGATGTCCGGCCATTCTTCAGGCTGGCATTTTCCATCTTTCCAGTCTTACCTGTCACACAATAAAATTACAGAAAAGAACAGAAACTTCAGTGATAAAGGAAATCAGCCGTGCATTTCCCAAGGTAATCCAGAGCAGAAAAGGAAGAAGGTGGTGTGTCTATGGGGAGAATATTCTATTTTAGGAAATTCACTTGCAATACAACACTTTTTTCAGATGGATACTCTTAAGTTTTTCCTCTTTCATTAATTATGATCAAAGACTGAGAAACAGGAATAATTAAGTGTATATACATATATTCTACTGAAAGAATAATTCATAAAGAGATAGTTTACCTTCAAAGAGAAAAATGTATCAAGGCATAAGATGACCACTTTATCATGAGAGGGAGAAAATAAATGATATGGCAAACTTGTTGAGATGAGAGACACAAGTTTCTCATTTCTTATCATTACTTAGGAATGTACATTTATTTTGGGGTAGACTTTTAAAAACAGAAACACACAAACTTCTGCTGTACCCCTGTCACAGGTATAAAATGGCAAGTGAAGGGCTGAGCAGTTGCGGATTGGGACTGGAAAATGATCCTATTAAAAAAAAAAAGAAAGAAAGGAGAAAATGTTTCTTATTTATACCATATTTTGAAGCAATGACTGTCATGTATAAAATAAATTCTGAGTATATCTCTTCATATATGAAGAAATAATATGAAGAATATATAGAAATAACAATGTAGAAACAGAGTCATAGAAGGGCTTAAGTCAAAGTTATCTATTATTATATAATACGGACCTTTTAAAAACACTAAGCAAAAATTAGTCAACAGAGTGAATGCAATATATAATATCTTAACTAATATTGCCTGGGGCTTGCAAAACACCAAAAATGTATTCCCTCCTTTTTGTTTCCATTTTCTCTCTGATTTTCTAAGAAATCTATATTCCATGAAGAATTCTAAAATTTGAAGCTATCAAAGGCAAAGGGCTATCAGTTACGAGGTGAATAACTGAGACTTTTATGGATGCCATGAGATTTGTGTGTTGTGGTATGACTAACATGATTAACAGATTAGATAGAATATTGTTAGATTAAAGTATGAGAGTTATATTTTTTATATTCATTAGAATTACATAAAACTTTAGTTAGAAGTACGCGTGTATAGACTAAGTGTGCCTCACACTGAGGGGAGATGCCAGCTTTAAATGCTGCTGATATCTCCTCTGTTGGTGATTTTTCTATTCATATGCACTTTTCACACAGTCTTTCTGAAGATCCAGAAATTTGGCCTCAGGAATAGACCCTTGCATTTACAAAACAAAACAAAACAAAAGAAGTATGTGCGTATGTGTATAATTAGAAGTACATACATGCATAAAATACATGATGAAGTGTACACAGTGGTAACAAAATGTATATACTGTATTATATAATACAATGCAGATATATATATAGTCAGACTATCGAAATATAAATATTACCAAATCAGTATATTGAAATAATAACTATATATTTTTATATATTAAAGCAACATAACTCTTTAGATCTGACAGAGAACTGAAATCACTGCCCACAGAATTGGAGAGAAAGGTGGACACAGAGAGTCGCAGTGTACTGGCACACAAACCCATAAGCAGAAGTGTCTGAGGGAACGAGTGCTGGGTGGGAGAACCTAACGTGTAACTGACAGATAGCTGGAGGCTCAGTGTGGACAAGTCTGAGAGTTAAAAACTCCAGAGGGAACTGGTCATAGACTAGCCCCACAATTCTGCGTTTTGCCTCCAAGAGCTGGACCTGGTTCTCGTAATTAATATCAGACAAAAGTCCCATCATGATTCCAGCAAAGGGTAGGGGAGGATTTTACTAGACACTAACCCAGTGGATTGTTTGTTTTCAATAACTGACCTGGAGGAAAGGATGTATCCAATTCTAGCCACCTCTGGCGTTCATGTGGAGAAGGTAAATGTCCAGCTCCAGCCACTTCTAGCCATCCCGCCCCATCCGAGGGGGCAGGGTTAGGGACTGAGAAGCATTCGTCAAGTTCACAGTCCCGTGGCATAGGCTCACTAAAAGACTGAGACTGAGTCATGAGACTATAGGAACATTCCCTTCTCCCATGTCTTACCATCACGTTACTAAGGCCCAGTTTACTACAGTTCCTTTTACCCAGTTCCTCATGTCCACCTATCAAGAGAAAATTTTCAAGGCATACCAAAAAGCAAAAACACAATTTGAAAAGACAGTGCAAGCATCAGAACCAGATACGGCAAGGATGGAATTATCAGACTGGGAGTTAAAAACAACTATGGTTAATATGCTAAAGGCTCTAATGGGTAAAATAAATACTATGCAAGAACACAGGAGCAATGTAAGGAGAGCTGGAAATTCTAAGAAAAAATAAAAAAGAAATGCTAGAGATTAAAAAAAAAACGACTGTAACAAATGAAGAATGCCTTTAGTGGTCTCAATAGTAGACTGGACCTGGTTAAGGAAAAAAATCTTTGAGCTTAAGGATATATCAATGCAAACATTTGAAACAGAAGAGCAAAGAGGAAAAAGACAAAAAAAAATGGCACAGAATATCCATGAACACTGGAACAGTTATGAAAAATATAACGTGTAATGGGAATATCTAAGAAGAAGAAAGAAAGAAAGGAATATAAGAAATATTTGAAGCAACAATGACTGAACATTTCCCCCAAATTAATGTCAGAAACCAAATCATAGTTCCAGAAAGCTCAGAAAACACCCACCAAAATAAATGCCTCTAAAAGGCATTTTATATGCAAATTAGGCACATTATATTTAACCTACAGAAAAAATCTTGAAAACAGCTAGAGAGAGAGATAAACAAAACAAAACGAAACAAAACCCTTACATACAGAGGAGCAAAGACAAGAATTACATCTGACCCTTCCTTAGAAACCATGCAAGCGTGGAGTGAAATATTTGAAGTGTTGAAAGAAAAAGACTGCAAGCCTAGAATTTTGTACCCTTCAAAAGTGAAGGAGAAATAAAGACTTTCTTATACAAACAAAAATTGAGGGAATTTGTTGCCAGTAGGCCGACCTTTCAAGACATGTTAAAAATTCTTCAGAGAGAAGGAAAAACATGTAGGTTAGAAACTCAGATCTTTAGGACAGTTAAAAAGACTGTATTTCAAAATACTTTAAAACTTTCTAAATATTATATATGTTAAAAAAATTTTGCAAATCATTTAAAACTCAAGTAACAATTAAAATATTTGTAATAATGGTACTTTAAAAATAATGTGTCAGACATTGTGCTAAATTCTGTAAGTACAAAAACGAGTAAAAATATGTCCCGTTTTGGGGGAAAGTTTGCAGTTCAATGTAGGGATTTCCTGAGGGAAAATTATAGATATATTCATATGGATTAATGTACTATCACTTCGTAAACAAACAGCAACCCAACTTTCTTCACAGAGGTGATTCTTGATGTTTGCTCTGAAAAATTTTGATACCTTAATTGATATTCATAATGAACTATACATGTAAAAACCATTAAATTGAGAAAAATATCATTAATTAACAAACTAATCATATTCCTTCAATTAACTGTATTCTCCTCCTTTGAGATCACAACAAAGACAATCAGTCTATGGTGGAAATCAAATACAGAATTGTGGGAGTTTGTCTGATTTGACCAAATTTTTTGAAAATCTGAAGTGATAATTGCAATGTTATTTGTAGGCTCATAGGATTCCCAGTAATACATGAATTACACCAATTATCTGTAATAGGGATGGCAGAGGAAGAAGCATGGATTGGCTCAGAAATAATTTATATTACATGAATAAATTGTTCCTTTGGCTCACATCAACAGGTTTTATGATTATATAACCAGTTACCAAATGAGGTGAAAATAGAAATTGTCACTTACAGGAACTCTCCCTTATGCAGAACTTTTTAAAATTTTCACAAGTTTGAAAGCTATTTTTGCCTGAAAAACACTTTTATTACTTAGATTTTGACCATAGATAAAAATAAAGAGCTATACAAAATAAATGTGGTAGAATAATTTATATTTCACTTTTAAGTTAAATATTTACTCCTTATGAAGACTTTTCAGGTAAATAAAAATTACAGTGTTAACCTTGAAAGAACTAGTATTTCAGTACTACTTATACCATCATGGCCAAAAGCAGAGAAATGCCTATTTAGCTATATTTGCTTTTCCTTTTGCACAAAGCATTAAAAAGTCCTGGCTCTGAAGAGCTTCCTTCAAAGTAGGAGAAAAATCTATTAAGGTGGTAGGTGGAAATTGTAATGCAGGTACAAAATGCACATATATATTTGTAAATAATGAATTATGCTTTTTAAAATATTTTATCTGATTATAGCATTTCAGTGTTTAAAAAATTGTTTACTTTATTTAAAAATTCAGACTTATTTCTATTGAGGAATCTGTAGATCTTACAACGTTGGACCCTGATATATGTTAACACTTAGTTGGATTTTGAAAAGCCTGGTTCTCCACAGGTGTCTCCCTCTTTATCTCACCTATTAATAAAATAGTCTTATATCTTATAATAGTCTTATAATAGTCTGAAGCCATTGGAGCCTGACTTATCCAACATGGAAAATTATGAACAAAAAAATCCTGGTCTATGTGGAAGAATAGGAAGAGAGTAACTAAAAAAATGGACAATTGTTTAAAAACTACATGTCTTTCCAAGTATTTGTATCACTAAGAGTTCCCAGTTACCAATTGCTCCACAGTCTACCTCCTAATTAAGCAAACACAATGCTTCTTACCACCCTTTACCCCCTCCATATTCTTGCTCTCCTGAAATTTAAGCCCTTGATATGAGCATTAAATCCCTTGACACAGGAGGCAACATGTACCTGATTAAAATTATAATTTGGTACATATTCTTACGTAAATCATGTTATATAGGGGCTGAGATTTTAGAGAATTACTAAAATAATAATTTATTGACATGTTCAAGATGATTTTGAGGTTAGTTATTTTATAAAAAAAAATCTCACTCTTAAAGATAAAAATTATTTCAAATTAAAGAGAAAAGTTATACACAGGCTTTTATAAAAATTTATAAAGTTTGTGAACATGATATATTATTTACATAGGTACCTAGATAAGATAGACTTTAGATAGATGATAAGTAGATAGATAGACAGACAGACAGACGAACTTGATTTATCCAAATCACGTTACTTTCTCTGGAAGTAGGTTAATTTTCCTCACATTTCCTGTTATTAGACCAAATGGTAGTTCACGGCTTTCTGATATCTTGATTTGTTATCATCTACTAAAGTATAATAAAATTGAACCAGTGATACCTAAAATTAGATGAAATGTCATCATTCCTGTAAAAATTTATAATTAATTTTCCTTCCTTATTTCCCCAATTTATTATGGTATATTATCACTTACAAATAATTCCACCAAAATATCAATAACTGAAACACTGTTTCACTCTGAGTATGAAAGGGGAGATTTTAGAGTCTACATTGTGGCCTATTTAACTGTAAAGCTTCATGGACTTCCTTTGAGTAGAAGCTTGCAACCTACTTTTTGGTCACATTCTTAGGTAATATGATTCACTTTCTTTAAAAATAGAAACATTCCAACTGGTGATAATATTGTCATAACTAAAACTCAGTTGCTCATAGATTCAGAAAGTAGGCTGTCATATAATATGACTGTCTGAATGTTTCAAATAATCAACAAATTTGAGCATGGAACCCGCCCAGCACAATGTTTGAATAGTGCAGTGTTTGACAGGTGTATTGAAATTAATAAGATTAAATTTTACACTATTTTTAAAAATGTTTATACTATTAACTTAGGTATTTCACCTAGAAATTCACCTAAGAATAAGAGAAAATATTGAAACTCAAGTGTAATTATTTAAAATAAGCATACAACTTTGCTGTTCTCATGCTGAATTACCAATTTGTTTTGACACTGGGTTGACACAGCCTTGGGCCGTTTTCTTGCTTTTTCTTATAAAATAGGCAATACTGCAATAAAAGAATAGAGCTGATATTTTCGTTCTACATACAAAGATAAAAACTGTACATGCTCGAATGCATTTCCCTCCTCCCCACTCCTACAATCCCATGATAACTTTATTGTAAACCAAGAAGTTAAAATGTAATTGAGAGCTGGGTGTTCATATGGTATGCCCGCAGTGACTTTGATGAAAATCTCATTGGTTAAGAATGGCTTACTTAGACACTTAGTAATCTAAGACAAAGCCATTTCAAATCTGTGTTCTTTAACATCACCCCATCTTTCAGCAAATCTGTACTGTTAGGAAAAAAATGCAACTGACTGTAAAATAGAAGTAGTTACTTAATCTTAGAAATCTGTTCTATTTTCTTTATTTAGTCTTTCAGAATCCTTGTCTAATTTTACATTATCATAATTTATTTCTCTAAAAATAACCTGACAATTATATCTATAGTCTGGACCACTAACTTGTTACTTGTATATGCAAAAAGCTTTGTTGACTGTCACCTCAAACTCACTATATGCAAAATTCAACTCCTCCATATCATCCTTCAACATATATTTGCTTTCCAGAGCTAACCCAATTCTGTCAATGAGGTTTTTTTTTTGATGACTGTCTAGATTCCCTGTCTAGAAAACTTGCTCATATTTGATACATTTTTCTTTTTAAAAATCATTTTATGATCTTTACATCACTGAATCCTGCTAATTCTTTCAAAATAAGTTCAAATTTGATCTTTCTCCATGTCTACAGAAGGTTCCAGGAACACAGCCACGATGACCTTCTACCTGGGTAATTATAACAGATTAAAATTTACCTCCTTTCTATTTTAACCATGTTAAATTATTTAATTCACTACTGTCGCAGGCTCTTAGGAACAATGGTTTTCAAAGGAAATCTACACAAAATTAAATAATTATTGAAAAAAAGTATTTACTATCTCACACAATTTAGGAAGATATTTAATATTTTATTAAAACTTTAAATAGTTGTAAGTGATATGTTTACTTCATTGTGATAGCCCTGTCTTAAAGCACTATTTAAATGCATCCAAGAAATTCAAGTACTATCACAATTTGATAAAACCATTATCTATTAAAATATCTGAATAGCCTCTTCATTAATTTTAGGTAATTATGCATCAACTATATTTTTAAAAGAGAACTTATGAAAAAAATCTTCCTGAGTTTGTAAGGTCCTAATAGTTATGTCAGGCCAGTTTGAGTGAATGTAAGATACAGGCTTAATTTTCCTTGCTTGAATATCTTAAATATGTTATTCCATTGTCTTACAGTATTAAGTGTTGTCAAAAAGTCTGACAACAAACTGATTTTCTTTTCCTTATAATTATATAACCTGTCTGCCTAAATGCCCAAAGGGTTCTTTTCCTTTTTCTTTTCACTCAAAGCCAATAGTTTTGCTGGGATAGGTAAATCTATGGATCATTCTGTGTTGATTTACTCATTTATAAACTAGGACATTGCAATACTATGTTGGGTTTTTTTAATGATTTTTTTAATGTTTTTTTTAATGATTTTTAAAAATTATATTTCTGCTACATTACTTGGTTTTCTTCTTGAAGAGTCTTATTTTTAATTATGTTGGATTATCTTAGCCTGTCTTCTATTTCTTGTGATTTTGCTCAAATCCATTTTATTTATTTAAAATTTTCAAATGTCAATTTGTCAACATTTTCTATTTCTTACGACATTATTCATAATTTTTCTTTCCTTTCAATTCAGTATTTCTGAAATGACTTCTTAAAAAATTTCTAATTACTTCCTATCGTATATGTTTCATATATTTTCTCAAGTACATTTTTTATTTTATTCTGTTTCTGATCTAAGCTGTTCTTTCAGAACTTCCATTATTTTTGTATTAATTTTAACCCAATATTAGGTTATATTTCAAAAATTGTTTTGTGAGCAGGTCTTTCTGTTACACTTTCACTTTTTCAGGGATGTTATTTTGCCTTTTATTGCTCTGTACTGATCTCTGTGGAATTCAGCCAACGTTCTTTATTGGTTGCTCATTTTTACGTGATATTAGTGTTTCTCTCCTTTTTTAGACAGTAATTGTGGGCCTTCATAGCATGCTACCTCTACCACTGTAGAACTTTTTTCTTCTGCTATTTTCATAAAATGATTAGATGTATCCACATGCATTTTGGAGATCTCTTTCCTCATTTTTTCTGCCCCTTATACCTTTGTGTTGCTATTTTGACCATATTCCCAGCACTGTCCCCTCAGTGTAGGGTCTTATCCTGATGTGAACTTTGGTTTGTTAGATTTCACAGGGATCAGACTGCTTCAGCCCTTTCTTCCAACAATTGCTCATAAACTTAGTCCTGAAAACTCCCTCTCAGGTTTGGATGCTCGTCTCAGTTTGAGCTGGGACACTTAGCAGTGAGTGTCCCTGGTGACCTGTGGATTCCTCAGGTCCCAGCGCTGTCAGAGCCCAGTGCTTTCCCTCTGCTTTCCTTCCTGCAGTTTCTGATTCCATGTGGGTCTTGCAGGCTTGACTCCACACACATATTTTTGAGTTCCTGAAACCATTTTGCCACTTAATTTTATATATTTTCCATGGAACTTTTGGTCTTGCTATCTTAATTTGTTTTTGTTTTGTTTTTGGTTTTGTGGGGATTTTGGGTTAGTTTGGTTGGTTTTTCAAATTAGGAGATTGAAGAAGATTCACTAACCTTCCAGCCACTGCATTCATTTTTCTAGAATCTCTATTTTTGATAGTAAATTCTCAGCGATGGAGGACTACTTGTATGTAGCCATATTTTTTTTATTGCTTTTGAAGGTATAATCTCTTTACACTTTACTTGAAGAATTGTTTACTTGACTAACTCTGGATATTTTATCAATTTATAATAATAGATTTTCAATATCCAATGCGTATAAAATTGCCAAAAATATTTAAAGGAGGAACTCCTTATGTTTTTGGCATTTTTAACATTTGACTTCCTATAAATCTAAATTTATGGCTAAGGCAAATGTTAATGCTTAGAAATACCTGGAAGAATCAAATACACACCTTCCTTTCCATGATGTAATCTCCAAAAATCTTTTCATATATGATTATCTTAAGTTTACAGTTACTTTCGATGGCAATTCATAGGCTTTCATTGATTAGATGTTTTTAAATGTATACTCAGACTTCAGGCACAACTAAAATCTAATAATATGAGATTTTTGTATTTGTAAATTTACACTGAATATAATGCCATCTCTTCAGATATTTAACCCCCTTCCATAACTATCTTTATTTTTATCATATACAATCAATTTACCTAAAGCCACAAAGTTCTCTCTTAATTTGAACCAGTTCTCTTAACATACATTCATAGCACTAATATATACGTTTGCATTTACACGTATAAGTTAGAGCTATTAAATTCATTCCAAAGAAATAACTAGTTTCTTAAAGTATTATTATCCAACCCAAACAATTATTAGTTATTAATGCAATTTTCCCCTTCCTCTACCCTAGCTAGTCTGCATTCTGCTCTCTAAACAGCAGCAGAAGAGGTCTTTTTAAAATCATAAGTCAAAACATAACTCTCTTTTACCCAAAACCATTCAGTAGCTCCCCACTTCACTCAGAGTTAAAGCAAAAGCTGTCTCTATGGCCCGAATTGTACTACAAGATCTGGCCTCTCTTCGTCCTTCTGTCTCATCTCCGGGTCACTCACTTGGTCACCAGTGCAACCTGTGTCATCATACAGGGTCCTTTGCTCAAATAGACCCCGTACCTTAATTCTCCCTTTTCACCATATTTAAATTCTTAATATTTTTAACACTTTTATTTTTTTGTAAATTATGTAACTAGCCCTGCTAGTCCCTTTGGTATTTCTTAAATATGACAGTCATCCCCACCATTTTTAGTTAGTTGTTCCCTCTTCCTCAAACCTTGTTCATCCAGAACATTTCATGACTACCTTTCTCATCTCTACAATTTTTACTCCACTGTCAGACATAATCTGAACACCCTGTAGTTAAGAACTACTGCTATTTCATTACCATCAGGCATGTTAAATTTAAGATTCCTTGTTGCCATTCACATTTTCTTTTTTCTATATTTCCGATTGCTTTACAATTCCCTTATTTACTGTGGTTTTGTTTTCTTCTATTTCTTTATATCCCTCCATTTGTTTGTCTGTAAACTATACAAAGGCAGGACCTTTTGTTCACTGACATAGTCCAGTCACCAAGGAGAATGCTTGGCATAAGTAGGAGTTCAGTAAATGTGTGTTAAATAAATAAATCCCCTTAACTAGGAGTTAGCCTTTGTAGTTTTCCTCATATATATCATGGATCCACAAATGCAACAAGATTGCTGTTTGGGTCCCAATTTCCTAAGTGACATTTTCTTGATCAAAAGAATGTTACCCATCTAGAAATTAAAGCACTTCTTTGGATTTTAGAAAAACACTGATCTGATATTTATTAAGAACTTGCAATATGCTCCTTAAGCGTTGTAATCTCTCATAAATTAGAATCAGAAGAGCTCTAGACTAGACTTACTACATTAATGCTTATGTAACAATGTGAGAAAAAGTCACCCTTTCATGAGGCCCTAATAAGTTCTTTATTTGAGATGTGAGAGTCAGAACAGTACCAAGGTTACAATGGACATTAGGGGGAGTCAGTTTGACTAGGATGTATTCTGGTTCCACCATTCTAGCTGTGGGATGCTGGGAACTTACCCACTTTCTATGCTTTGATTTCCTCATTCAGTGTAAAGGAGGACAATTATAGAAATTCCTCAGAGTTGAAGTTTTGAAGACTAAATGAATTCATCAACACAGCACACTCTGTACAGGCAAATACTAAACACATACTAAACAGGAACATACTAGACACTGTCAGTTTGCTAACATTACGTGTAAAATGGGACTGTCATTATTTGTGTGCTGTGTACATCTTTGGTTCTCGTGAAACTCAAAAATAAAGTGAAAAATGTCAAGTTTAAAATTAGAAAAGAAATACATAAAATGTATTATATTGATTCAGTTTAATAACTATCATGAAATAATATTTCTTAAGAAAAAACTAATTTGGATGTAAAATAAACTTTTTTACCATATTTTACCTCCTCTCTCTCTCTCCGTATTTATCACTAAGATGACAGGTCCATTTTGTGGATTGTTGTCTGGACATTAGAAGGTTTAGAAATTATCAAGCCTGTATGACTCATGTGAAGTGTATGGTTATCTAGATACGGTCTCTTTGGGAAACGTGATTGATGGGAAGACTATTGTTTGGAGATTGAGATTTGTAAATAAGCACAAACTTTACAAGTAACCATTAGCTCCGTGTTTTTTGAGCAATGCCATTTCTTAGAGTAAATAGGGCTAGCATTTGTATCTGTTAGAACTGTTAATTAAAGGGCCATTTTAGTCATTGTTATACAATGATGTTTATTTTCATAGACCATTTAATTTCAAGAAAAATTGCACCTTTATCTCCCAGTTCTTCCTGTGCATTTCTAGTTCGCGTCATCAGACATTTAATTGCAGTTCAGTTACATGCTTTCTTTGGCTCTTGCTAAAAATTTTTTCTTACTAGCTCAGATTCCTGTGAGAACATTAATAATTAAGCACAAGATTAAGAGAAAAAAGCACCCTATTTATTCTGTTCAGCGAAGAGTTTAGTCTGTAACTCTGGAGGACTAGATAAACTGACATGTTAAGTCAGAGAACAAAGAGCCAAAATGAAATTTTATCAAGGGCTCACATTTCTAAAATTGGTTTGATAACAGTTAGAAGCATTCTTTATTTTCTGGGGACCAAGAAATGTCCCAGTTTGCTAAACCACCGTTTGGAAAGCATGAAATCTAATTCTAACTCTGAGGCCAGCTTAATTCACAGTTGCTGAACAGTTGATATCTGATTGGTCCCGAGCAGGTATCTACTTGGAAAACTAAGCTATGAAAATGTTCAGATGCACTTAAATAAATCCAGATTTCACAACTGAAAGACACATCAAGCAGAGGTTTAAGCTGTAAACAAAACCAGAATAAATGATACAGTTCTTTGGTGGTACCAGGACTCAGCATCCCCCTAGAGACCAAGGAACATACATTTGCCTTAACTATATCACCATGCAATGTTATGGCTAACATGCCGCCTGATTTTAACATAATTTTGTCTTTGCCATTAACTCAGTAAATATCATTGGAAAACTTTTTTTTTTTAATTTCAGTTACTTATTCTGTAAAATAATGGTGGTTTTTCTTCTATATGAGGCGGACTAGAGATCTCACTCTAAATCTGTCATAAGAAATTTTATTTTGGAAAAATAAACCATTTATTGAAAAATAAAGAAGAAAGAAACTATTGAATTGATGTTGTGAAAATTTATTGACAGGTAACTGGATATTTTTTAAGACATAATATACTGGACAAGAAGAAAATGGTGCAGTTACCTGATAACAATCATCAATCAGCAAATCAGGTGTGCCTCACCCTCATTTAAAGAAAAAAAAATCAAATAAATAAAAAAAATAATAATAATAAAACAAAAAAAAATATGCTAAAGGTTTCTGGAGGCAACAGAAGAAAATGTGAAAAGATGCAGGTAGAGATAGGCATAAATAAATAAAGAGAGCAAGGAGTGATTTTCATTACTGTCGAGGTCAAGGCTTGGGGCCACAAGCATCAAAAGGAAAATTGCGACTCAAAAGTTATCCCCCCCGAGTCACCATGACTATATGTTCTACATGGGAGTCTGAGGTCAAAGCCTTGCACAATTATCTCTTCTGTAACCTCTGCATATCTTACCATGTGAGCTTGTCTAGGACAGAAAAGTGGTCAAGGATTCAGGATCCTAGTAGGTCTCAGAAGATGCATATAAAATATAGCATCGTATGATTGAACCTGATTTACCATCACAGAAGTTTAGAGAGGGAAAGGTTACTGTAGGATGCTGTGCTTCAGTTTAAATGACTAACCTGCTTATGGGAAGTTGTGTCATCCCAGAACAATCTCATTTACTATAAATACTGAGTCTCGGAAATGCCACTTACTAATTCTGTGACATAAAAGAGTCATGGGGAGTATCAGACTGAGTATTTAAACAAATAATTTCAGGATGATTATCCACTAGGACTTACTGGTGAACTTTCTTATTATGAAAGAAAGCTGACTGAAGACATAATCATTGAATTTTTAATCCAATATAATAATCATTCAACAGAGGAGATAGAAAGATACTGATGAGAGAGAATCCATTTACCGTTAACTATAGTGAAGTTTCACAGCACTTCTAACCTCTTTTGTGATTTTTTGAAAGATTTTATATTTTACCTAAACTCAAGTACCTAAATGCAGGTATGTGGATAATGACAGTTTAGAGGCTTATAAAATCCCTGAATAGTTTATATGGCTGCCCAGAAGGGCTTTGGGGCCAAGATGTACTTTAGGTTGACATTCTATGCGGTCATTTATATTATAATGAAATGGGTCCACAAAGTATGTAGCAGACCAGAAAAAAATTGATTTTTTTTAGAATAACATCCTTTTATCCCTTCTAATGCCCTTACCCTCTCAGGTTACCCAGTTTGTCAAGGCAATAAATAGCTTCTACCTCATACTACGCTATGCTCAGTGGGTGCTTAGTAAGGTCAGACAACTAAATAAGAACAAAAAAAAAAAAAGAAAAGGGAACATTTTTATAAAAAGGCAGAAATATTAGAAACAAATGGAAAGATAGATATGGTTAGTTCATGGTAGTATTTTGCAGGGCATGCTTCAAGTTACATTAATTCTGTAAAATACTTTTATCGTGACACAATCAATGAAAAAAGTGCCATGTTCAAATACACGTGGAAGATCTGCATATGCTAAAAAATTCTAAGGCATATTTGCATATCCAGTGCTCTAACTCATGAAGAGAAGAGACTTACTTAACTTTGCTTAGCTCTGTGATTCCCAGATGTGTCTGATTATAGAAGTCTTTCTATCATTCAATTCCTGTTAGGCAGCTTCTCAAATCAAGGCTTTGCAAATCACACTTTGGGAAAACATGGTTTGGGTTAGAAAGCCAAGAGTTGATTGTTCTCTTCCAAAATGAAAATTGAAAGGGTTAAATATGTTCAAAAGATAATTTTTTATATTTTATATTTGGTTTTCTCATGTGGATATTCTTTATTTAGAAAATTAAAAATAAAACAAATGTCTGTGAGTTTTTCTTAGTAAAGCTGGGGCTCCTGTCACTCTGTGGGCTAGATGGCACTTTCATCCCTTAGATCAAAATTAAAAATTAACTGCAGGGCACTGAAAGATGCCATTTCCTTTTCCTCTACCCAATATACAGACAAGTAGAGTACAGCTATTTCCCAGCTGTTCCTATCTTCTGCAAGTATCCTGCTAGTCTTGTGACCAAGAGGAAAAAGCACGGCTCATGTAGAGAATGATGCTGACAGAAGGATCCCACTCTAAAGCCACATATCTATGAATTTAACTGGTCAAACTTACCAACAGTCTGAGGAAGTGTTTTGACAATCGTATTAATTTTTCAGAG